>NC_031974.2:24036449-24394449 GCF_001858045.2 Oreochromis niloticus
TAGCAGTGCTTTTGCACTGAGTGATCAAAACAAGTGATTAGTATAGAAAGAAAATGAAAATAATTGAATAGTGGCATGAGGTTTAAAAAAGTATTTCTTTTGCCAAGTTAAATTGTTGAGATATGGCTGAGTATGGAAAAAGTTTGAGAGCTTGTGTGAATGTGGACAGAGGAGCTTGCTGTGTGTGTGTGATTGAGGCCTTAAAGGAGGGGTAGATTGTTCAGAGGTGCAAATTTGATTAGGAGGTTTATAAATTAGTGTTGACACATTGTTGTAAGATCTTAGGCTGAATCTGAGTATGGTAAAGTGCCTAAAGGGGGATATTGTTGTGTACGAAACGGTGCAGCTTTTGGCGAGGTTTTCAGTGTGTCGAACGGGTGAAATTTCAGATTGTTGAAGATTTTTGAGGTTGTTGTTTTATTTTTAATAGAGGGAGTTTTGATAAACATGGACATGTCTAAAAGGGCCCATAGTTTTTATAACAGTGCACTTAGAAAAAACCTGTCAGGTGATTTTGTTTTGTACTTTGATGAGCTAATAATCAGCTCTCTTTTTTCATTTTGTTCTAAGTAGGCCTGGAAGAGAGCGAACGGACGGCGTTGACAAAATTACCAAGTACGACAATCAGGTGGGCATTACAGAATTATAATTGATTACAATCAGAGACTGATTGGCGGCAAGTCTCTGTCTAAAAATGGATTGATCGATTCAATCCAGTCAAAAGTATAGAGAACTATTTTCCTAAAAAGGAAAACGAAATAAAACAAATGATTGAGCTCATTTTGCTGATGTGGAGCATCTGATGACGTGCGCAGAGGGCTGCAGATCAGCAAAAATATCATGTGTGAATGCATGGGAGTGAATGTGAGTGATGGGACCAAGAGGGGAAATAAATAAAAGGTTGACAAACAGGACAAGTGGGAGACTTAAATCTGGGGATGCTGATTTTGGGATATTGATGTGTGCGTTGAGAAAATTATTTATTGGGGTTGGATTATGTTATTACATTATAGGATGCTAAATGCTAAAAGGGAAACATTGATGTAACTTAAGTTACCATGAACGGAGGGGACACATGATTAATAACTGTTCTGTGTAAGTTTATTTTGGGTTATAACACAGGTTGGATCATAAGTGGAAAACTGAGTATAAAAGGTGATGTTCTGGTTAACACACAGGCTTTTGTTTCTAGGACATTTCAAGGATGCAGGCTGTGGATGGAGCCAAGAAAGGATTTGACATGATGATTAATTTGATTTCATTCCTTAAAAACAGGTTTGAAGGTCCGGAGCATGTAGACTTAATATGATATGACTAACCTTTTTTAATGCCCTAACCTGAGTGAAGGATTTTGAGTTTGTAACACATGAGATGTGTCACAAAAAGGGGGGACTTACAGGATTTAAGGTTTAATTTGAAAGGGGTTTTAGGATTACTTGATGATGTTTAGGTTTTTTGATAATTTAGGTATGGTAAAACTGAGGCAGAAAGTGTTATTTTCAGGTTATTTTTGATTTCTAGAATAAGAGGTTATAATTTAGGCGTGCACATACAGATAGGTCAAAGGAAAATTGTATATATGTTATCAGCTACATGAAATGTGTCTACGTGACGTTTACCTAATAACTTATGTGATGATAAAGTTGTTTACCGACTAGCAGCTTGCTCTCTTCTTGAACCTACAGACTTAGAAAAGGGGAACTTCAGCTCTGAGTTCTGAGAATAACTCTGGTATTTTTGTAAGTAGACAGGAAACACGTCGAGACCGCCGTATAGGGCAAATGTGTTAGAGCTTGTAATTAAATGTGGGCTTGAAAAGAGGAAGCAAATTTGGTACAGGACGTGCTTGAGATGATCAGATGAGAGAAGGGGAAGGTCAGGAATAGTTTAAACTAAGATTGAGAAATTAAATTGGGTGAAAGGGGGGTGTAGCAAGTAGATTCAGGGCAGCTCACAGCCTGGCGTAAACGCAAGGTGCCGTCACACAGCTTAAGTTATTTGTTTGATTTATTTTATGACAAAATAATAAGGAAACATTGAAAACATACAACCCGTTGAGGAGACAGATAGGGTTGGGGAATTGAAAGGGTTGGTAAAGATAATGGCGAGGGTTGCGAACCCTGCCTGGGTTGAGGGAAATTCTTTATTCCTATTATATAATCTGCATTATTATGATTGCATTAAGAACATGTTTTACAGCATTGTTTACCAGTAATATTGTTTACAGGGTTCATATTGCATTGCATAGGTTTGTCATCACATTCATTCTATTCACAGGTTTAGTTCATTTTATACACATTGCATATCTGTGCTTGTTTAGAGTTGATGTTCCGTCCAAAAGGGTTTTAAGCTTCACTGGTGAGAGTGTCCAGGTGATACATGTTGAGGGAAGATGAGAACATAGCAGGTGAATTGCACGCACGCTTACAAACACACATGATTTATATATAGGCCAGGCCAAAGGCCTGGACTTGATGCAGCTTTCAACTTTACAGCTCCTAACTTGCAGGAATGGCGTGGAGTGTAATGAATGAATGCAAAACATGCTTACAGACACAAACATGACAGGGGTTTATTTTACAGGGTAAAGGTGGACCACAGGTTGCTTTGTTTCTGCTTAGCAACTACTGAGGTAAAAGGTGTTAAAGATAAATATGCAATAAGTGAACAGGAAATGTGTGAGGGTGAGCCGGGTGAAACAAAATGTTGTAGATAATGGAAACTTGTCTAACGGGCATTAACAGTAACCTTGGCATGTTATGTATATGCTTGAGGCCAAAAGAGGCGTAAATCCAGATAGAAAATTTTGAAGTGTGCTTTTTAGCGGAGATTTAGGCTGACATGGGGATGGTGTGCATTTTACTTGGGTTGTGTTTAATAAGACTAAAAGCGTTGCTCACACACATAAAGAGTATTGAGATTAAATAAAGTTAATATAATGGATAGAGCCCAGAACATGATAATATATAAGTGAAATCAAATGCAATGTGTGATTTCACTTTTATTGGGAAAATAATTAGCCAAGAAATGTGTATTGAACTCTCCACATACTTTGAAACTGCGCAACTCTGAGTGGGCAATGCAATGAAGCAACTGTTACATATCTGTATTAAACTAGCCAACATAGACTCACCACAAAATGATGCAGGATGTGGCCCTGCAGCGGGGGCAGAAAATCATTTGCAAACCAGGGATCTTATGTTGATTATCATATTCTTACTTATGTACACACACACACACACAGAAGGGAAAAATTTCAAAACAAAACAAAAAATAACTTCGCTCAACCTGTCAAGCACAGGAGCAAAATAAAAATCTCGTTTGGCTCTGTTAAAATTTCTTTAGTAAAAGTGTAAAAGGCCAAACCTAAGAGGTTGGGCAACCCGGAAAGTTCCTCGAGTATCAGGAGTTAATAGTCAGGAAACATTTCTCACATTAACGCATTATATGTGGCAAATCATTGACTCATAGATGCAGATAGACATACAAGTGCACATACATCCAGATGTGCATTTAGACATTAAAAGTGTAGAGGCATGTACACACAGATTGGCAAACCGGTACAGAGTCTAGCTGAAGAGCTTAACAAAGTAGACGTGGCAGTAGGGTTTGTGATTTTGCCTGATATGATATTGTGAACCAACTTTGAATAATGACAGGAACCTGAGATGAACACAGTAAGTTAGTAAGGTGTAGCAGAGAAAGGTTGTTTGTTTTCTATCCCTTACAGGAGAAGATTTCCACTAGAGAGGGTCAGAGCGAAGGTAGTGGACCTGGGAATGGTGTAGTGACGTCTTTGGAAGACGTCAAAAGGGGGAATTGTGGAATTACAGGGATTATTTTACATAACCATCATCTTATCATTGCATTAATTATCATTTCATCAAAGTGTTTATTGAAGTTGCTGGCATTATGTTATAATTTATATTATAGGGGTTATCATAATCAAATATTAACATGTTTATTACAGGTGCAGTATAACTACTTTAAAATGATTGAGTTAAATATATATGTATCATAACTCATATGCTGAGTATATTGTTACAGTAAAATAGTACCTGAGCAAAGGCCTGAATGTATTCAGCTTCTTGTGGTATTTGAGTTTGCTTAGTTACAGGTGACAGAAGGATGTCCAGTCCATGGTGACCTCAAAGGCCTTAGGTCATCACCATATTCGGAAGAGTATGCCACAAGGAGGAACCTCTATGTTGCAGTTAATTCTTAAAATACATGAATGTTCTGTACATGCAAATTATGTGCTTGTAAACGCAAGAAGGGGCGTTACAATACCCTGATGTTATAAAAGCAATCTAGAGTGTATTTTGGGTAGAGATGTACAACTGTTTGGCAGTTTACACCTCTCCACGCTGCGTGCATTCATTAAAAATCAATTGTTTGATTGACCTCTTCTGGACCATCATTGTTTTACTCTCGTCCTCAATTTCGAACCCGTAACATACTCTACATCTATTTTATCCAGAAGATAGTGGACATCGTTCGTCTTTCATAGGCTGTGACTTCTTAACTTGACTTAGAGTTTTTGCTGGAACTTAGCTGCACACAGCTCATACTAATCTATATCCCACTCATGCTATATTGTCTTCAAACAAAGAACGCATAACAGAACAAAAAAAGTAAAAGGTCCTAAAGACAGACCTCCTGAAAACAGAGGGGGGGGGGGGGGGGGGGGAAGAGATATCTCTCAGTTTAACTATTTTTGTCCACTAAAGAGAACATAAAGAACAGGCTGGGTTTCAGGAGGTTAAATGGGGAAACAAAGCAAACTTACAGTTTCTTGAAGCAGAGCCAAAACAGTAAAAGTCCCACTCGCCACTAAACACGAACAAACAATTCAGCTGCTTCTTCGAAGGAGGCAGCGCTTCACCTGAAGTGAACCAGGTGGGAGGGGCTCAGCAGAAGTCATGGGATTTCCGACTCTTTTTAGAGAACCGGCTCTTTCGGCTCGTCTCACTAAAAAGAGTCTGTTCTCTCGGCTCCCAACCGACTCTTCAGGTTGTTTTGTTGCTTGAATTAATTTATTATTAACAACAATATAAAATTATGCACAAAAGGAATTACTAATGTAAAAAAAGTGGTTTTATTTATATATGTTTATATATAAATATATACGGTGGCCCCTAGAGACAAAGCACGTACAAACTCCAAAGCACGTACAAACTCCAAAACACATTTCTAGCGTTAACTGAACTTCAAAAACAGAGCTACCTAGATCAATTAAATTACACAATTGAAAACATGTGTATTGTTTGTGTATTTATACACAAGCACTCATATATATTCAAATAATTTAAAAAAAAAAAGTTCATTTACCTGTTACTACCACAAACCGAATCCGGTCGTTGGTACTTCCTGGCTTGTGTAGCCACTAGGTAACAAAAGCTCAACACTGCCCCTAGCATCCTGGAGCACTTCTACTGTGTTTTGTACGTGCTTCGGAGTTTGTACGTGCTTCGGAGTTTGTACGTGCTTCGGAGTTTGTACGTGCTTCGGAGTTTGTACGTGCTTCGGAGTTTGTACGTGCTTCGGAGTTTGTACGTGCTTCGGAGTTTGTACGTGCTTCGGAGTTTGTACGTGCTTCGGAGTTTGTACGTGCTTAGTCTCTAGCGGTCACTGTAAATATACTTTTATTTATTCACTCCACATAAAATGTAATAAATAAATCATATAATACAAAAAACGACTATTTACATTTCAACTTTTAACCATTTAAATTTTCAGCTTTTTTCTTTTAAACAAATTTAAAGTGAAACAACACAAACCAAAACACAATTAAATATAAATATGAAAAAATATGAAAACAAAAAGAAGATGCACATGTCACAACTGGGGCAGCAGTCGTGTGATGAATAAATGAGGACCCAAGATGGAGATGCGAGTGGAGGTTTATTTACAGTGAAAATAACAGAAGTGAGGGCAGGACTGAACATAAACCTAAACTGGGTGAAACTAACAAACAAACAAACCTGGACATAAGGTCAGCAGGAGAAACTCAGAGATAGCAGATGAGGACGGCAGAACAGGGAGACGGAGAGAAACATAGGGAATGAACACAGACGACGCGACGAGGAGCACAGGAAGACACGCAGTATAAATACACACATCAGGTAATCAGGAAATGGCACACAGGAGGGGACACAGCTGGAACTAATGGACATAACGAGACACAAACCTACAAAGTAAAACAGGAAACTCACAGACTGTTTTACACAACCAACAGGGGACACGAAAAGGAGAGGCACAGGTAGGAATGAAAGAAACACACAACTCAAACCCTAAGAACAAATACAAAATCAGAATAAACTAGAAAAAGGATAATAATAATAATAATAATAATAATAATAATAAACTTAAAGCGCTGGGTCACAGACCCAGGACCATGACAGTACCCCCCCCCCTCAAGGGCTGGCTCCCGACAGCCCCAAAACAAAAAGGAACCACCAAGCCCGGGCGGGCGGTGGGAGGCCCAGGACGGAGGGTCCTGACCAGGAACAAAACGGAGGCCCCCAGAGTCCCAAACAAAAGGTTCAAACATTCATAGGGGAGCAGAGTCCAAAACAGAGATCAGGTGGAAGGCCTTGAAGAAGGCAGTGGCGGCAACAGAAGCCCGGAGGCCGGCCACGCGGAAGCCAGTGGCGGCGACAGAAGTCTGGAGGCCGGCCACGCGGAAGCCAGTGGCGGCGACAACCCTGTTCAGGAGGGCGTCCTCGATGGCGATGATAATCAGCCAGCGGCCTAGAAAATGGCCAGCGATGTTGAGGCGCCCAACGCGGACCGGATGGCGGCGTGCCAGCAGCAGTACCAGGCGAGGCAGAGGCCAGGCCAGGCAAAGTTGAAGCAGAAGCAGCAGGCGATGATGAGAATGATGCAGCTGCTGCTGCAGACGAGGAGGCTGAAGCCGATGAGGAGGCTGGGCCAGACGAGGATGCAGGCACGGAGGCTGGGCCAGACGAGGATGCAGGTGAGGCTGAAGCTGAAGCAGGTGATGCTGAAGGCTCTGAAGCTGGCCCAGGCGAAGGCACGGAGGCAGAAGCAAAAACTGCAGCTGGCGAAGATGAAGAGGCTGCAGCTGGCGAAGATGAAGAGGCTGCAGCTGGCGAAGATGAAGAGGCTGCAGCTGGCGAAGATGAAGAGGCTGCAGCTGGCGAAGATGAAGAGGCTGCAGCTGGCGAAGATGAAGAGGCTGCAGCTGGCGAAGATGAAGAGGCTGCAGCTGGCGAAGATGAAGCTGATGCCGACGCTGGACCAGGAGTGGATGAAGCTGATGCCGACGCTGGACCAGACGTGAATGTCGCTGCAGGCGGCGGCGTGGAAGCCGTAGACGGAGGCGCTGCAGGCGGCGGCGTGGAAGCCGTAGACGGAGGCGTGGAAGCCGGAAACGGTGGTGCTGCAGATGGTGGCGCTGCAGGCGGCGGCGTGGAAGCCAGAAACGGTGGCGTGGAAGCCGGAAACGGTGGCGCTGCAGGCGGCGGCGTGGAAGCCGGAGACGGTGGCGCTGCAGGCGGAGGCGCTGCAGCCGGAGGCGTGGAAGCCGGAGACGGTGGCGCTGCAGGCGGCGGCGTGGAAGCCGGAGACGGTGGCGCTGCAGGCGGCGGCGCTGCAGACGGAGGCGTGGAAGCCGGAAACGGTGGCGTGGAAGCCGGAAACGGTGGCGCTGCAGGCGGCGGCGTGGAAGCCGGAGACGGTGGCGCTGCAGGCGGAGGCGCTGCAGACGGAGGCGTGGAAGCCGGAGACGGTGGCGCTGCAGGCGGCGGCGTGGAAGCCGGAGACGGTGGCGTGGAAGCCGGAAACGGTGGCGCTGCAGGCGGCGGCGTGGAAGCCGGAGACGGTGGCGCTGCAGGCGGAGGCGCTGCGGACGGAGGCGTGGAAGCCGGAAACGGTGGCGCTGCAGGCGGTGATGGAGCCGCCGCAGCTGCTGCTGCTGGTGCAGGCGGTGATGGAGCTGCTGCTGCAGGTGGTGATGGAGCTGATGCAGCCACTGGTGCAGGCGGTGATGCAGCCACTGGTGCAGGCGGTGATGCAGCCACTGGTGCAGGCGGTGATGGAGCTGATGCAGCCGCTTGTGCAGCTGGTGATGGAGCTGATGCAGCTGCAGGCGGTGGTGGTAGCTGGATGGGCTCCTCGGTCCCCCCAGCGAAAGCAGCAGGCTGAAGCGGTCCCTGAGACCCCTCAGTTGAAGCTGCTGATGACAGTGAAGGCTGGACGGGCTCCTCGGTCCCCCCAGCGAAAACAGGCTCAAAACCAGTAGGCATGGAAGCCCCTGGCACACACAAAACAAAACCAGAAGGCTCGTGGGCCTCTGGTACACGTGAGAAGGGCTGTAGCTGCACAGAGCCCTGACCCTGCTCAGGCAGTGACAGCCGGGTGCAGTCCACAGCTGGCAACTTGGCCTCCAGGGGTCCAGAGTTAGCTGAGGGTTGTAACCCAGCCTCTGGGGAAGCCCTGGAGCGAGTAACAGTCTCTAATGTTGTCAGCTTTAGAGGAACAGGTCCATTTTGAAACAGCAAGTCTCCCTGCTCAGAAACAGCGGTGGAAAAACAGTCCTTTAAGGGGTGCATGGGCATAGCTTCCTGTAGAGGGGCGAGTGAAGCTCGTGACTGAGTTATGGACTGAAATGTGGGTTGTAGTGATGCTAGTGGTGAAGGTAGCTGAGTGGCAGGCAGAACAGGAAATTGTGCACCTAGGGAGGCTAACGGTTGAGCTCCAGAATGGGACGCAAATGGCTGTGCTACTGACTGGGGAGCTAACGGCTGAAGACAAAACTGAGCTGGAGAGTGGCAATAAAGTCCAGGCTCGGAAGGAGCGGCAGAGACACAGGCTTTAGGTTTAACAGAAGGTTTATAGACACCCACTTGGGAAGGGTCCGTTACCACAAAGGTAGGTAATCTACACATACTGTCTCTCATCCCACTCTGAATCGCCCCAGAAAACAAAGTCCCGGAATCCGGGGAAACCACAGTATCCCGTTCACTCACCGCATCTGGCTGCTCGAACGTGCATGCAGACGGGGGATGAAGTCCTAAATCTAAAAGGAGAAATTCCTGCTCCCACGGACATAGCGAGTCCAGAAGCCATGGGAGACCGGTCACCAGACGCTGTAGCCGCCTCTCTAAAGCGCGCTGGGATTCGTCATCCTGGCTTTCCAGCCACAGATCGATGAGTTCTTGTGTGGCATCGATAAGAGTCTCACGTAGCTCCTTAGATGGGTTAATTGCTGCTGGGTCCATCTTGTGGTCGCGTCGTACTGTCACAACTGGGGCAGCAGTCGTGTGATGAATAAATGAGGACCCAAGATGCAGACGGAGATGGAGATGCGAGTGGAGGTTTATTTACAGTGAAAATAACAGAAGTGAGGGCAGGACTGAACATAAACCTAAACTGGGTGAAACTAACAAACAAACCTGGACATAAGGTCAGCAGGAGAAACTCAGAGATGGCAGAACAGGGAGACGGAGAGAAACATAGGGAATGAACACAGACGACGCGACGAGGAGCACAGGCAGACACGCAGTATAAATACACACATCAGGTAATCAGGAAATGGCACACAGGAGGGGACACAGCTGGAACTAATGGACATAACGAGACACAAACCTACAAAGTAAAACAGGAAACTCACAGACTGTTTTACACAACCAACAGGGGACACGAAAAGGAGAGGCACAGGTAGGAATGAAAGAAACACACAACTCAAACCCTAAGAACAAATACAAAATCAGAATAAACTAGAAAAAGGATAATAATAAACTTAAAGCGCTGGGTCACAGACCCAGGACCATGACAGCACATTCTCTGTCATATGGGCCTGCATGAATAAACTTTCTGAATCCTTTATCATTCGCAACTGAAAATAGTTGTGGATGATTACTATACCTTTCTAATGTGACGTTGTTGTCCCTGGGTCTCTTTCTCTCTCTTTCCCTCCGGCTCTGTTCCTGTGCTACTGCAAGTGTAACTACCACCCCTCCCCCCTCTTCCCAGCGCAAAGCACAAGGCGTGCGGAGTGAAGCAGAAAAAAAGTGTGAGAGAGAGGGTGAGAGAAAGAAAAACCCGTCGTTCACTTCAAAGAGTCGGCTCTAAGAGCTGTTTCGTTCGCGACCAACACATCAATACTCAGCAGGAGCAGCAGTCTAGTTCATTTAATAACGCCTTTCAAGTTTCTGTACAGCAGACTAGTAAATCTTCTCTCTTGTATTCTTTCTCCCTTTCAGTCTTTGATTTTTCTCTAAATTCCACTCAGGGAACACAGTGACGTTTCTCTCCTTTCTTTCCTGTTTCCTTCATGTCTTCCCTGGTGAACTTGATGTTTTTATCCACAGCGTTAATGTGAGCAGTATAGGATTCCACTTCTTGTGTTTTGATTTTGACAAAGGTGTCGTTACATTTCTGTACCGGTGGCTAGGTATTCTCTCTTTAAAAGAGCCAAGAGCCTTTCTTTCCACTTCCTCCATGTTACTAAATATTCACAATAAAACAGTTGAAGAAAAAGAAAAACCTCCTGTTAATGAAGACAAATCAAATGAAGAGTTTCACTAAAAACCTTTAATTTCATTTAAATACAGGTTTTTACTGTTTGTCTACAAACTGTGTGCTTAGGCTACTCCCTTCATCTCTTCACTTGAAAATATATTGTCTGATTGGTCAGACTGGTCAGACAGTATGAGACTCAACCAGCCAGTAACAGGAGAAGTGGGAGGGTTTTTTCTGAACTGTGCCATTATTCACACGCATCCTGAGAATCCTCTAAGAGAGCTAAAAACAAAACAAAACAAAAAACCTAAAGGTTGAGTTAACCTTTGACCCCAGGGAGGAAGTGTACTGTAAAAATAGTAACTAGCAGTTGTTGATCTCAGTAAAGTTTTCAAAATTATTCAAAAATATAGATTTGATAGCTTTTGATCTCTATTCTGGAACAACAGCAGAGAAGATTAGATTTGCAGCACAAGTTACCATGGCAACATAGCCTGGTGAGAGGTAATTTGCTTTTGTAGTACAGAAATCACAGGGTTAACAACAAGATTACCCAAATGACATAAAACCTGGCTTGTAGTACTGGCCTCAGCAAACGGTACCCTCACCACATTTCTATGTGTTTTGCAGTTTTCAATGTAGGGTCATGCTTTAAAGAGGACATACAACACTATAAGTCTGTCCCAAAACCTAGGCCACATCCTTGAGAGGCCACATTTGAAGGCTGATTACGTCACAGCCAGGTGAAGAAGGCTGTCCCAAATCAGTCTTTGATTTTTCTCTAAATTCCACTCAGGGAACACAGTGATGTTTCTCTCCTTTCCTTCCTGTTTCCTTTGCATTAAATCTGCCCTGGGGGTTAAACTTTAACCTGTGCTCAGATTAACTATTATTAGATTTATTAGATTACTTTAAAAATGGAGAACATCAAAAAACAAAAAAAGTCATGTCAGGAAGCTGTCCAGCTGAGATGCTTCATTTTTCTCTCATTTCTTTGAATAGGATTTATGGAAATGTATTTTGAATGGATGTCAGAGATAATGAGGTGTAAAGTTAAACTGAAACTAAAAACGTCATTGAATCCTACAGAACACAGCTTGCCCTGCACAAACCTTAACTGGACTAACATCTTTGTTAATTTGACTTTTAAACAGGTCATAGTTACTTTACCTACTCAAACACATCAAAACAGCAAAAATAATTATAGAATAACTAACCTACACTCAGAAAAATAAAGGTGCCAACTGGAACCAAAAGTGGTTCTTTAGACTGATGCCATAGAAGAACCTTTTTTGATGCCACAAAGAACCTTTCAAACTATGGTTCTTTGAAGAACCATTTCTTTCAGTGGTTCATTGAAGAACCTTTAGAGGTGCCCCAAAGAACCATCAAGAAATGGTTCTTTGGGGCACCTTTAATGGTTTTTCAAAGAACCTTTTTAAAAATGGTTCTTTAAAGAACCCATCTGTTCTCTGATTGGATTGTTGTGATTGTGATTGACATGACATTGACCAATCAGCTGAAAGGAAGAAAAATCGGGTCAAAATTTGTACTTGTAAGTTGAAATCCACATGCAGCCAAGAAACCTGAGTGCAGAGTTTTACACGTAGCCTTTTTGCTTTGTATCTGTAACCAGACCTTAACAAAAAAATGTGTAACTCGTGTAAATATTTTTTGCAGACACAAATCTTTTTTACACACACACAAATTCTGATCTGTAGATGCACAAACATAAAACTTTCCGATATTTTGGTTTACAAGGTTACATGTACAAAATATTTATGACCACAATTTAAAAAAATACCACATGCAGCAAAATACATTGCAAATTAATACAATTTTTAAACAAATTCATCAGATGGTTCAATATAATCTCCATTTCATAAACATTTGAATTTTCTGGCAACTATTTAATCGTTCAGTCTTTAAAGGGTTAAAGCTGTCTGTCCCGACTCCAGCCAAGCAGCTAAAGCTTTACTTTCAATAAGTAACAAAACCAGTGATCAAACGCACTGAGATTCATTTCAGGGTCACGTCACAGGCAGAAAGTGCAGAGGAGACAGAAAAGCTTCATATGTGTCTTCATGCTTCAAGCAGTATTTTTGGACCTTTTTTGTTGTTGTTGTTTTGTTGGATTCTCCAGTGACCTTATTTTTGCTCCCAGCTGTTTGTCACCATTATTTGTACTTTTTTTTTGTTTTTTTATTAAAACATTTGATCATTCCCAACAGTTAAATGTACAACATTAGCATCTTTAATGGAAGGTTCACTGATGCCAGTTTTTCACATCATGGTGACACTGCATCAGTAACCTCATCATTGTCATCTCCTAGTAATTGTGAGTGCATTGCAGTGCAGTTAATAGACCTCAGACTATTTGGAAGAGAGAAAACCAGACACTTATTATTTGGTCAATAATACTTTGAAGCAATATCCTTTCAGCAGCTCTTGTTTTCTTGTTATCTGCTGGCAGCACATTAATTTAATTTGTTATGACCAAGGTATTATTTTTCCTTTTTTTTTCTTTAGCAGAGTTCCAGTAGCACTGCTAAAGCAAAATCCCTTTTTTTAAAAAGTAAAGAAATCACCATCCTTACTGTACATTTTATAAAACATCAGTCTGTGTGCCTGTCATTTCTCTATAGATTCTGAGGGGTTGCTTCTCTGGGTTTCACTGGCTGTCTATCTGCTGTCCTCTTTAACTCCATCAGCCCTCTGAAAGCTGCTCTGCTCCACCCAAAAACTAGTCCCGTTACCATAACTGGTCTGCTGATCCAGTCCATTTGTGGTTTCACTTCAGCCAACCTCTCTCGTGCAACAGAAACTACACACCATCTGTCAGGTAAGAGGGTTATTTCCTTCTTTCTTCATTGGTATTGCTACCGTCATCATCATCTCCAGTGCATTCTCATCCAGAGCCATCAAATACCGCCATTCTGTCAGATGATGCTGGCAGACGGCTCGGTTGAAGGCATCCTTTGGCCTTGTACTGAGAGATAGTGATCCTCTTTAAATACAAGGTTTGACTTAGGAGATTGAAGTGGTGGCAATGATTGTCAAACCCCAGTTTCCCCAACACAGTTTTGTTCTGTCCCTCGCATGGCTTCAGATCACGCAGAGAGCATTTCAGAAACAGAGCATGTTGTCCGCATGGGGTCATCCTGTATCTGACTTCCTGCTCTCCTAATCTGATTTGTTCAGCTTGAAAGGGTTTATATAAAAAAAATAGAGCTGGTGCTATTTTAAGTGACCCTGAGGGGTTTGCTTTGAAATCACTGGGTGATTTATGGTCTCTTCGTTTACACCTGACGCCTCAGTTTAGGCATCTGATTCAGGCCCCTTTGCATTAACCCTGCATGTTGCAAAGTGTCACTTAGTTTGTGCATGTGTATGTAGCATCAGGAGAGCCTTTAAAAGCATCCATATGGGACGAGTTAAGAGTGACACCACTGCTACTGCCACAGGACCAATGCCAAAGGACACCTTGTGCATATCTCTGAGACAGCAGCAGTTTTGCTACATGAGAATGAAAATTAGAAAGGACTGGTGTCTCACAAGCAGAAAAAATATGATTTACTTTAACTTTAGACCAATATATGTGTTTAAAAGACTATTAATACATTTTCAAAATATAATATCGTGCCTCTACCAATGACCAAGATATCTGAATTTTTAAAGCTGCACATCCTATTTAATGAGCCGTTACTTCCTCAGTTGTGTTATATACAGATCTGGAATCGCGCATAACGACTAGGTGAAGACAATCTCGACATTTCATGGAGCAATTTCTGCTGGATGATGGTTTTTCTGCATAATTCCTGCTACCAGGACAGTGTCAAACATCAGTTTTTTTTATGTCAGCCTCTGCAGATATTCTTTTGCAAATTGCAAATGCATGTGTCAGGGAAAGGAATTAATTGTAATGACATTATTCTGGTGCTTTGCATAATTAGAACATCATCCAAATAGCTCAGCCTCGGGATTATGTTTCCCATCAGACTCAAATAATTAATATTACTGAAATTCATATCATAGGCAATTCTGTGTGGGTGATACCTCTACAACTTGATGAGACCTTTGGGACTCTGATGCTGCTGTGCACTTCAGTAATGGCTAGAAAATGAGGCAGTTAATTTGAACCAGGGGTGAGAGTTTGCGTTGTCATATCCTTCCCCTGTGGTCACTCATCTAATTCACTCTGAGTGAAAGTCCCACCGTAGATGATTCCTGTTTCCCCCTCTCTGCACTCTCTTTTGAGCATGTCTTAATATCTATTTTTCGCCTCACTAATGACCATCTTTTACTTCCTCATTTTTCTTTTACTCTTATCTATTCTCTGTACTTTCATCATCTTTTTTCTGTTCCCCTGTGATCTTTTTGCTGCAATTTCCCTCGTTTCTCTTTCATATTTTCGTTTTCCCTTCACCTTTTCTTCTATGTCTCTGTTCTGCAGGCCAGTCTGGATCAAAACAACTGGGAACAGGTCGGTCTTTAGTGAATGCCATCGGGAGTGACTCAGCTCTCATCAGAGGTACTGTGGCAGCAACCTGTTTCAGTGTGGCCCTGCCATTATCATCAATCATGAGACAGAAACTGTGTATAAAGCCAACGGGGATAATATGATGTCAAGTCAGTTAATAGACAGTTTCCAACTTGTTCTCCTATCACAACTTTTTTCCCTTTATTGGAGTTCATTTATACCTTTCTTTTGCTACACCTCAGTGCAGAGGATCTGGCAGTGAAATGATGATTAAAACTGAACTGCATGTTGTGCAAATGAAAGCCCACAGCTGCCTCTCAAACAGCTTGACTGTGACTGAATACAAAAAGGAAAATGTGGCTAATTAGAATAAAAATTATGTTCGACTCCAAGTACAATTCCTGTCAGTTTTTGCTATTGCTAACATCAGTGTAGATACCTTCTATTTGCTCAAATTGCCCAGGGACCCTGGAGAAAATGCGGACCCTGCAGTACTAATGATGGAGCAAAGCAATTTTGTTTTCCGTGTCTTTTGGGCCACTGACCACTCGCCTTTAGATAGGAGTTTTATTTCATAATGTTTTGTTTCCTGTTTGGCTCTCCTGTGATAATTTATCCCAATTGAAAATAAGACAAAAGCACTCAAGTGTAACCAGCTTCCTCAATCTGCTTTCATTTTAGAACAGCAATGAATGGTTTCAACCTTTATCAGGAGTTTCCAGAGGTGGTGTGTGTCCTGCATTATGATTTGCATAAAGTAGTCCAGACTGTGGGGACGCACCATAAGGCTTTAACTAGCTTTATTTCAGTACATAAAGGACTGAGAGAGTTATTATAGTTATTATACAGTTATTTTTACAAGAAGAAATGTAAAGATGGATGCAAACTGGAAGAAACTTTTCATTTCAACTTTAACAATTGACAGGTGTTAACAACTTATGATGCATAAAATGTTTTTTCTTTTGATTACATGTAGTTCTGAAATATTTTGGACTGTTGCAGGTATATTTTCAGTGATGTATTATAAAATAATATCTCACCTCCGTGTTACACATATGGCTGGGTGTTTCATTATAGGCTGCTCCTTTTTCTCCTCTTTTCTTTATTGTCAGCATGTGGTTCCTAAAGCTTCACAGTTTTACACTATTAACTTTTTAAGGTTTGAGCTAACCTCCAGGAGCACTGCACTGAGACTGATGAATCACGCAAAGCAAACAAAATTATGACATCCTTAGAGCAGGGTGATATGTGCTGTGGCTTTCTGTGGAAGTCTTGTGAAAGACAAAAAAACTGAAAAGTAAAATTAAAACAATGTAAAATAAGGCCAATTTCAATTTTCACAGTCCAATCCACAAATTGCTGGCTTGACAATTTCACAAGTTTTGCTTTAGACATGAAGAAAAAACAGAAACATAGAGTCAAACAGTCTCTACGAACACTGACTTTTAGGAAAAATGCTGATCTAATGAAGGTCAGTATTGGCTTAATCTAGTGTGATACCTAGAAAACATGAACAAGAGTTTTCATTTTTATTAAAGGCAAAAAGATGTGCCTTGAATTTTAACTCTGTTCCATTCTGAGCATTTAACATTGTTCAGGTGGGACTTTTTATTTTTATGAGCTGAGTCAGAACTTTTTGATTGCACCTCATATCGTAGTTGCTTTTTTAAGTAAGGATGCCGTTATCGTATACAGTTTGCACAGAAGATTTCAACTTGTTTGCAGCCACTATAGTGAAATTTGAAAAAGTCCAACACAAACAAAGACAGTGAATGTCTAATCCTAACCACTGAAATCAACATGTTTCAAAAGGTGTAACTTTGAAGGTGAATGGTCTCCATTTTTGGCCGTGTCTCACTCTTTACAATTTTACCATGGCTTAGAGAGAAGCTGACAAGTGTTGGCATCTTCTGTATCAATTATTGGAGACCACAGCAATCTGCTAGCAACTACAGCAACTGCCAAAGAGGTTTTCAGTGCTGCACTGTCTCTTTGCAGGTAATTTCCCATAGCAACAAGAAGAATTCTATTTTTTCTAATTCTAAATTCTAATTTTTTCCTAGTCTGAGTGGTTGCCAGGAAGTCTCCAACAATTCTCTAGGTCTACAGAACTGGGGCCTAAGCTGAGGGACGTTCCTATAGGCTGCTTTAAGGCACTTCAGTATCAGCTTTTCAGACTGAGAAGTTACAGCCACTGTTTATGTGAAGTCTACGGTTGATGTCCTTAACATAGACTTACATTGCCTCTGCCATAGTGTTATAACTTTATCCATTTATTTGCTTTGCAGGTGTGATAGCCGTGGTGATCTTTGTGACCGTGTCTGCATTAGCCATAATGGCCCGATTCCTCTACAGGAGGAAATGCACATGTCAGCACCAGGAAGTAAAAACAGTGAAACCTAAAGACAATCCAGAGTTGCCATTAAGAATAAGTTTTATAAGTATTGCTTTTTTTTCCAACTGTGGTCCCCAATTGGGCTTTTGTATACACAGTACACAGAGCAGATTTACAGTGTTTAATTACCTAAAGCCAGAATACACCATATATACAAGACCATCATGATACCAATCATCTGTGATTGGGGTTTTAGGTTTTGTCAAGTCAAGTAGTAATCTCCTCAGACACGCTTGGGAAGTACTTAAACTGTAAAAACCGGTACAGTGTATATACAGTCTGGATTATTTACAGCCATCTGTAATCTGTAAATCTCATGGGAGTTTAGCAATATAAACTCACTTCTGTAAAAAAAAACCCCACACATCATCATAAATAGCATCATCGTTGACTTTGTGTTTGTGTTCCTGCACTGCAAGAATCTGCTGTTGACAGACTCGAGATCCTGCTGTGACCCGTGTCAGCTGATCAGCGCTGTTATAGAAACCTCGCTGACAGCATGCAGATCTCCTGTGCTTGCACACCAACAGTGAAGTCATCGGGGTCAGCAGCACGCAGGCCACAGGCAGGACTGCTCAGGCGAGACAAATTTTGTGTGTGATGATTTTGTGGCTGAAGAAGTCAACGGGGACACAATGAGACGGGGACCACGAGAATCATAGGAACAGCTGCTGCTTCTTTTTCTTTTTTAAGCCTCCACCGCACTAGTGACCACAGCAGGGTTATCAGTCCTTCCTCGCTTTTTTTAACTTCTGTGGCTTTTTATGAATTGTGTGATTGCAGCACCCGTGGGACAAATCGCACACCGGCTCCCACTGATGTCCATTCTTCACATTAGTGCTGACAGCCATAACGCCACCATGTGGCCACTTAGCGCATGCAAAATTATGTAGTGGTTACAACCTGCAGATCACAACCGCATCATAACTACACACCATTTAACAGTTTTGCATGCGTCATTTGCGAACTACTAGTTTATCATTAATCTGTTTTTTTCTTGCACAATGCTCAGTCTTTTGGCACAACCCACTGTCATTGTTTGTTTTGCACAACCACCATCATTGTTACACTTTCTATTGCAATGTTGTGTCTTCACTGTCTTGTGTCTATATCGATTTGCTCTGTCTGGTGTTGCACTGTTCTTGTTTTGGGTTTTTTTTTTGCAATTTTTGCACACTTGCACTTTATGTAGTCCTGTGTTACCGACATATGTTATATGTAGCACCATGGTCTTGGAGGAGCATTGTCTCGCTTCACTGTGTACTGTACTGCACATGGTTGAAATGACAATAAAGGCACTTGACTTGACTTGATCTCTTGACAGGTTGTCAGCTAACTGGAAGGTAAATGGCTCTTCCAGGCCGTTAGTCATATCATTTGTGTCTAGTGTCAAATAAAATTGAACTTAATTTAATTGTTTGAATTAGAAAATGTGGCATATAAATGTGTGTATAATCCATATTATAATCATTTTTTTTTAAACAAAAATGAATATAAATATCAGCTTTCATAGAGTTGTAATGAAGGCTTTAAATAGTTGCTTTAAATGCCAAATGTCATCATTATAGCAGACTATATGTGTAAAGATAACATGGGGCTTCTTGGGAACTGAATCACAATTACACTGAGCCTGAAGTATTTAAGGAGCTGCAGTTTGTGGGACCTCAGCACTGGCTTTTTCAATTCAATTCATTTCCTTTTTATATCACCAAATCACAACAATGGTCACCTCAAGGCGCTTTATATTGTAAGGTAAAGACCCTAATGATACAAAAAAACAAACAAACAGAAAACCCCAACAATTATATGACCCTCTATGAAAAAGTGCTTTGGTGACAGTGGAAAGGAAAAATTCCCTTTTAACAGGAAGAACCCTGCAGCAGAACCAGGCTCAGGGAGTGGCGGACATCTGTCACGACCAGTTGGGGATGAGCGGATGAAGACAGGATAAAGACACGCTATGGAAGAGAGTCAGAGATAAATAATAACTAATAATTAAATGCAGAGAAGTCTATAAACACAGAGTGAGTTAAAAAGATGACTGCAGAAGAAACACTCAATGCATCATGGGAAGACCCCAGCAGCCTACTGCAGGGTAACTAAGGGAGGATTCAGGCTCAGCTGATCCAGCCCTAACTATATGCTTTATCAAAAAGCAAAGTTCTAAGCCTAATTTTAAAAGTAGAGATAGTGTCTCTCTCCTGAATCCAAACTGGAAGCTGGTTCCACAGAAGACAGGCCTGTAGGCTGAAGGCTCAGCTCTACTTTTATATGGACACAAGTAAGCCCGCAGTCTGATTGTGAAGTTCTCTAATGGGGTGATTCTGTACTATAAGTTCATTAAGATCAGACAGTGCCTGATTAATTATTATTATTTTATTCTTTTTTTGTAACAGGCCCCTAGTGAGGGGCAATATAACTTCTGTTATCATTATAGGCCATGTTGGGCCAAAAGCATGACATACGAGCCAAATAACAGGAAGGGGGAGCCAAACTTTTCAGACATGGACATCACCCACAAGATGTCAGTAAAGCCTCAGATATCTTATCGGCTTCACCAGAAAGTGTCTTTTTACAAGAAATGAGTATTTCTGCTTCTTCGCACTTTTAATGCACCGGCTCATAAATGTAAATACATGATTCTACAGAAATCATTATAATAATAATGTCAATACAAATGAAACAAACTGTGAAGGTGCAGAGAGTGAAAGCACATCAATATGTATTTTCAATTGTTTGTGAAACCTCAACAGTTTCTATCAGAAAGCGATGATATTTCTTGGGTAAGTATGTCAATATGCCCTCTTTTTTAAAACTTTTTTTTTGTGGCTGTTAAATTTTACGGTGAGCAACAACTCATCATTTTTACCTTCAGTTTCTGCGTACAAACAAAGCAAGAGTACAGAAACAGGGATTTTGAACACTGGTTTTGTGGTTAGTGCCTTGGTCTCATTTCATGGGTTGTAAAACTTGCATTTCATGCCCTGCTCAGTTTTACTGAACAGTGACTGCAGACGAGGTTTATCTGGTCATGTTTTTGTATCCAGTGCTGAAGTGTACACCGACTGCGGCCAACATGCTACTAACAATTACACATCTCTGTTTGTATGCCAAACCCTCACCTAGCTGTCAAGTCTTAAACCTAAAACTGGCTTTTGAAGGGGTGTGAAAGAAATGTCATCCCTCTCATGGTCTAAAAGTGCTTCTCACAAAGATAGGTGGACATGTTTTGTTTCTAGTGGTTTCCTACGACAAACGCCAGCTCACGGTCTGTTGCATGTTGTACCATCATTCAGGACACATTTCTCACTCATCTTCCATCTGGACACAACACCCATCCTGCAGATGAATCTCCAAGCTGCAGAGCTGTCAATCACCTCTAGCTTTGGTCGTGGCTCCAGCTCTCTGACCCTTTGCCCCTCCCCTCAGGCAGCAAAACCAACTAATGCCTGATAGTAAAGCAGAGACCTTCTCTACAAACTTCTGAGCTCAGTTTTTATTTCTGTCTCTCTGTGGCCACAAAAACAATTTCCACCACTGACCCAAAGCATCTGAGGTCGAATGAAGAGATTTGCTAAGATGCAATAACCTTTTCTTTGCGTCACTTCTTGTTGAAAAATAAGCTGTGGATGGTGGTTCTAAGAGACTCTGCTCGTATCCCTGTGTGCATTTTAAAGTTGCTCTGTATGTCTTTAGAATCTGGGTGTATTTTTCCCCCAGTCGTCTTTATTAAGATGAAACCAAACAATAGGCTTAGTGAATCAGATTTCTTTATTAACATGTATTTGCATCTAAAAAGTGCTTTTTGTTTTCCTTGTGAATAATCATGGAGTGTTTTTTGAGCTGGGCTGACAGAACAAGATTGGATCCTGCAAATAGTAACAAAAGGAAACAACAACTCTTACTTAAACAGTAAGCTGGTAATTAAGGCCAATCTATCACAGCACTCTGTGGAAACATTTCAGTCACAAAAGCCTATGAAGAGAGAAAGGAAATTTTGATCATCTGCATCAATATTTGGATTTTTCCGATCACTTTGTATTTGACTTCAGGATGAGACAGATGGTCAGTGCTTACAGATAAGGAGCCCTGGTAGTTGTTCAGAGTATCTGTATTAGAGATGGACCGATCCGATATTACGTATCGGTATCGGTCCGATACGGACCTAAATTACTGGATTGGATATCGGCGAGAAATAAAAAATGTAATCCGATCCATTAAATATCAAAAAAGCACCTCACAAAACTTGCTACACGTGTAACTCGGCTCATAACCGTAGCACATCAGAGCAGTATGCGTCCAGCATTTCATCTCCGAGGAAGTTATCCCAGAGAGAAGTAAAGCAAGTGTGTAAGTTCATCTCTGAATGTTTGTAAAGCATTCCCACGTTAAGCTTAACAACCGATATATGGAGCGACTGCCTCTTCCTGCTGCTGCTTCAATCGTGAAACTGCTTAATGATCAGCTGAGGGAACAGTGTGGGTCTGTATGAAATTACAATAATCGCAGCAATATATTTTCTAAACAAAGTGCGAGTCCGTCTCTCTTCTTTGTTTTTGGCCCACTTCTCACCAGAAAGAGGAAACCAGCGGCTGAACAACAGCAGAACGTTTAACCTTGATAAGCTGTTGTTAGAATTTATTTAATATTACTTTCTACACTAGGTTTTCTAGCTGACGGCTGGTAACTGTGCAGGGGCGGATCTAGCAAAGTTTAGCCAGGGGGGCCAATAGGGCATGAACAGGGAAAAGGGGGCACAAAGACATACTTTTCTTTATTTTATTATTCTTGAAAAATAATTTATTTCTGTCCATTTTTTTCACCCTGCATCCGATTAAAGTTGATTACGTCGATTAAGCATCATGAGGTGGAGGGTGGGGGGTGGTTCCCTATTTTTTCTTGCTGGGAGTTTGCAACCCTATTAGTTAGGTTGCTTAATATTTCTGCTAAGTACTCTTTAAAATACCAAAATAGGGAGGATGGAGCAGGTTTAAGTTTATTAGATTGATCAGTGTTGCTGAACTATGACATATTTTGGGCGCAGTGTATTTTTTACATACAGGTATAACAGAATAGCTTTAGTGTTGTTGTTTACTTAAACTTGAGTATGAACTTATACAAAATGCAGCAAGATATTTAAAAAAACAGTTTTATTGATTAAAAAACACTATATCGGATTCATATCGGTATCGGCCGATATCCAAATTTATGATATCGGTATCGGACATAAAAAAGTGGTATCGTGCCATCTCTAATCTGTATATAGTTCATGTCAGCCTGGACATCCACACATTTGTCATTTTGGCAGCTCTATGGTAGGGAAAGGTCCATAGTTATAGTTTGTAATAATGATGATAGCTTGAGAGAGGCAATAGGTCAAATTTGTATATAGCAAATGGATCCTGCAGATTAAATATGTCAACTCATAGCTGACCTGGGCCAGGGATAACTAACGTATACTGCCTGTAATCGCCGTCAGAAGTGACGAAAGCCATTTTGGCTGCTTCCTTGGATCTGCACATTTAATTTGACACATGCTCTTACTGACACAGCCTTCCCATTTATTGAGGTTTGGGAACAGCACTAGGAGTACAATGGCTCGATTAGTGTGAATGTGTTAACCACTGCACCATGGAGAAACAAGGATATATCAGATACAGAGATTTTACAGGTCAGAAAGAACTTCCACTGATCAACACTAAAACACGACTGGTGGACTGAGAAAGGCAGGAGTGTCATTCTATTTAACACTATTAAATGCAACCTCAATGCACTGGTCCAGTCATCATCCCACCCCAACCTCTTTCTCACATCTCAGATATATTCTCAGTGATTGATTAATGAAGGCTTGCCGCATGAATACAAACCCAGAGATGGCAGAGCATTAATGGTCACCAGCTGGCTTCTTGCTCCCTCTCTCCTCCTACCTTGACTCCATCACCACTGACTTTATCTCTATGTTGCTTTTAGAGCTTTGTTTATTAAGTATAGGTTGAGATGGGAGTTACCAGCAGTATTTGTGGCTTTGTTTTGCGTAGTCTAGTTTAGGTGAGAAGCCTGAATCCATCAACCCACTGTGTGGTTGGTTCATGGTTCAGTTTAGCTCAGGCTCTTGGGTTTTCCTTGTATTAAGATAGCACTTAAGCAAAACAAAGCAAAGTAGACCACTGTCAGTTTTGTAAAGAACATGCTAAACATGCTTAATAAAAGTGCACAAAGTCAAGATAATCTCACAGAAACCTTTGAATCAAGCAAAACAAAGGACGTCCGGCCTCATCTACAAGCAATCTTCAGAAGCATAAACATAAGCCAGAGATCCTCATCCATCAATCTGCATTCACCTGGGTGCTAGTTGTTGCTGTTCTGTTTTTTGTGCTGTATTCTGCAGTGAGCTACACCTGTGCCCAGTGATCTGGGCCACACAAGCACTGACTAACACTGGCTCCCAGACTTTGACCATTTCAGTTAGAGCATGATTTCATTCATTCATTAGCTCGTCCATTCACACATTATACAACTGACCTGCTCCTAAACACATGCTATGTTTTCCAAGTTACCACGTTGTCTTGTCTCTGACTCTACAACGTTTCGTCCCGGTCTACGAGAGACTGTGAAATGTTACAGAGCAGAACTCAAACAAAAAAAATTTACAGCATAAAAAACCCCCAATTCACACGGTGAACATGCCACAGACAAACACAATCATGAAGTCAAACAGATTCCCGGTCAGCTTAACTTCTCCAGTAAATAGTGAAATCTGTGAATGTTACTGTCACAGCGAGCAAATCACAACTTTGACAGCGATTTGGCTGAATAAGGATTTTTAGTTAAAATAGTTCCTCTATGGACGCATATATTCACCACAGACTTGTAACCTCAGTCAGAGTTACATTTGTTTTTTTCCCTGTCATTTTATCAAATAGATGTATAAGAGATCAGGAAGTGAATCACCATGTGACCACGTAAGCCAGCCTCCAGCCTCCCTATGAGGAGCACAAGGCTGAAATGTTTGTTGACTTGGCTCAAACACACCTGAGATTTAAGATTTTAAATTGACACTTGAGTATTCAACACTGGAATAAGTGCAGGCTTAGAAATTCCCATGGAACATGCAGAGGTTGCTTAGATATCTCTGCTATCGCTGATGCAACTCCTATTTAGGAAGAGATGTAGTAAAACCAAATGGCAGCAGGATATAACAACGTTGAAGGGAAAAGTTTACAAACTGACGAAAAGAACAAACAAAAAAACAAATAAGACTTAAAACACGATGTCAGGATCAACCTAATGAACAACAGCAGGAGGAAGACAAAGGGTGCTGCTTTATTTACACATTGTGATACAACTGGGGTTCGTTCTTCATCTTTTGGAACTAAAACCAAAGAACAAACTTGAATGAAACCCACTCTCCTCCTCTAAACAGGAGAGGTGTATCAACATGTAAACATACTGTCAGGATCCAGCAAAACGGTTCCAAGAATCAACAGCACAGAGAAGGTTAAGAAGTGGTTATAGTGCGGAGAACAGCAGCAGGGCTAGAGTGGAGAAAGGCAGCAATTTTAAACAACAAACAAACTCTTGTTACTCCCTGACTGATGGGATTATGTATCAGACCTCTGTAATATTATGAATCTGGTGCATATTTTGTAAATAAATGTGCATTTGTAGCCCAGTAGTCCCATTTTGGCATCTGTTGCCGATTAGCGAGTGTTGCACACAGAATGTCTCCTGAGAAAAATCAGCTTTACTATTTACTTTGCTATTATACAGAGTGTCTCTTAGTAATGTTGTTCATGTGCATTACACAATAGGAAAGTTTGGAAAAAACACAGCGACAAACAAATAAAATAACACAATTGGAGACAATAATATCCACAAGCAACAGCCATGCCTTTCATGGTTTTTTCCACAAATGTGAGCTTTCTTGAACGACACTGAGAATTTTTTTAAATTTGGCAAAAACATGTGCTTGGCCTCAAGGAACAACTGACTAGATTTTGGAAGTTAGAGTCAATGGTTAAGATCTCTGTGACCTCAGGTAGGTCGCTTTCTTCTGAATTTAAATGCAAGCAAAAACAATTAAAATGTCAAAATAATTAAGCAAGAGCAGTTTTTATGCTAGATGTCAAGGATTGATTCTGGGCGTGATGCTGCACGCTTTCTTCTGCTGAATCACAGCAATTCTTGGTTTAAGTCTCTCAGTGTGCTGAGGGTCTTTAGAGTTTGCTTGTTCCACCAGATTCCTCCCAAGTCAAAGAAAAGCATGATTAATTAAAAGGTTATTCAAAATGTGCCAGAGCTCCTAATTTAAGTTGAATAAAGCGCTTAAATTTATGAAAGTGCTGAGTGAATATGTATGAAAAAGCCAAATGCGTGTTGCAGTGTTAAGTGTCACGAGTTATCAGCAAAACTAGAAAAGTGCTACATAAAACTTCACTCAGGAAAAAATCACAATCTGTAAAACACTTTTCTGGCCATTATCCAATGTCACATGTGAGGACTAGAGTGGAGCCTGTGGCACGACTTGTGACACTGGAGAGAGCAGCGGCGGCGGGGTGGAGCGCCAGTTTTAAACTCATGCACAAAAGAAATGTCAAATAAAACAGGTTTGTGATGAGAGAACACTGAGAGAACACCCAGCCACAAAGTGAACTCATTTAAAGATAACAGGGGAGCACATGCACCTAACCAGCCTGACATTTCTTCCTCCTAAGTTTAATGAACAGATGGATGGAAGTTAAAAGTTCAGTTTTCTATTTTGATGAGCACCTACACCCCAAAATACTGTTTTTAAAAGTGTTGTTTTCAGATTCTTTCTTTTAAAATCTATAAAGTGCCTGTTCATATTCATTAAACTGACTTTTACATAAATGTTACCGTTTTATTTATGATCTTCTAATGCTTACACTACACTGTACACGTCAACAAACAACAATGCCCTGGACTGTCAGTTATTGTTACATGCTGTGAACATGAGTGGGTTTGATCACAGTTTCTATTATAAAAGAAAAGGAAAACAGAGCAAAAAGAAGCAAAAGGTCATTGTGAGGTCATTTTCTTCCCAACTGACAAGAAAAATACTTGTCATGCTCTCATAAGAAAGGATCAGACTGACTATTTATGACGGCTTGGACCAATAATGTATGTCAATATGTCGCACACTGATCTCTTGCACAAAATCACACACACCACAAATCCCACCAGTGATTCACTCCCTTTTAAACAATTGAATCAAGGACTGAAGCAGTGATGTACTGAATGAAACTTCAGACGTCTCTGGACAGACGTACCAAGCCTCGACACAGTGGTTCTGCAGCACAGTGATGCTATCTTTGACATATGTGCTGTTGCTTCAGCTTCAAATGGACCATCATTAACTGCTGTTGCTCACAGAATTATATAGTTTCTGAGAAAGTTACAGCAACGTCCACCCAAAATTGCAGTTCTGCACTTTTAATACCGTCATCTTTGAACTGATATTACAGGAAAACTTGGTGATGCAAATATTACTTAAACAGGAATCAAAATGTAATTGAATTGCATTCTGTTTTGTTTGGTGAAAAAACCCAAATATACACATTTTTAAAAATTGCATCTTTAAGCTCCTGTATAACTTAATTCCAGCAGGTAATGGTATGGGATGAGATTCACTTTTATTAGCGGAATCAATTTTGGTTCCTATATCATCATTATTTAATAAATAAAAAGTTCAAGGGATTAAAGAAAAATATTTTTTCTAATTCCATGTTATTTATCATCAGTTTACTAGTGATGGAATTTTTACAAAGGCCCAAATATTGTATGTTTATTATTTTTAATTAATTATAGTTAAACCAAGTCTTCAGAGATTATTCTCACAGCAGAGCACTTTATGGTTCAATGATAAATCCAAAGAAGAGAAGTCGTCTAAGTGGAGGCAAATTCTTGTATGTTTTTGGTCTATTATGTTTACAAATATTAAGTCACAAGTGAAGGGAGACCACACCATGGCTCATGTTTAAACAAGTTTATTCATCAAATTTATAAATGAAACAGACATAACATTGTGTCACACAGAAAATACAGGTTCAAAGCACCACAACGTTAGCCTGATATCAGACAGAATTATCACATGATATTAAACAGAAGCTGTGACTGGGCAATGATAATGAAGCAGTTCATTTCAAGTTGTAGATTCAAGCTGCTCTTCATACTTTTGGCCAATACAAGCTTCAACACTTCAGAAAGCTTCATTTGGCCATCAGTAACAGCAGTACTTGTAGTCTGGAGTATAAGTAGACTAGAGTGCAATCAAATACATCTGCCTTCAATGAACCCAGCCCAATCACAGCCACTGGCTCACAGCAGTTGTGAAACAAACCCACTCACACATTAGTGGCCATTTCCCACAGTAAATGTGGAGGTGAGTTAATATGCAGGTGATACCAGGCTACCATCTTACACAGCTGATTACAAATTTATAAACGACCTCTTGCAGCTCTCAGTTTGATATCACTGGTATAAAGAAATGGAAAACCTGCCACCCAAGACTACAAACAGGTCATTATCTGTGAGATTACACTTTCTTTTCTTCAGACATCAGTGGTGAAAATGATAAACTGCAGACTTCCAGCAATGAATATTTAGGAAAGTAAGCTGGAAAATTTTAGTAGAGCTCATTTACTTGACGACAGTGTAAAACGCTTTGTCCAGTTTTCTAATGAATGAATCAATGAATGGGGATCAATGAGGGGAAAAACAAATGATTCTTTCAGTCCTGTGCATTCTTGCCTACACCAACTGTAGGCCTTAAAAGCCACTCAGCAGTTTACCCTGGTATAATTGGCTTTTCTAAAGTGACTCATGGCAACACAGATGAGCTGAGCCATGTGGACCATATAGACTTGTGGAGTTCTGGCAGCAGCCTTGAAGGGAGTCTCCCCATGGCAGACCTCACTGCATGGGTGGAGAGTGCTCTTAATAAGGAGACGAGCAACATCATCTTTGAGACTGCTGAAGCTGTTTCCAGCTCTGTCACAGAGGAGGAACACGGTTTTGCTGTCCCAAGAAACCAGGATGGCAACAACTCTGCTACTCCAGGTTTTCTGTGAATTTTATCTGACGGCCATTTTAAATGTTCTATTCATGTTTGTTGACAGAGGCTGTATTTGAAAGACTTTGTGCACACATGTCTTCATTACACCTGTTAATATTGTTATGCTTAAAACATGTTTTACGGCTGGAGGTTAGTCCAGGGTTTTTAATATTTGAAGGCCAATGATCTAGACCTGCATCTCCTCTGCTATAAATATTAACTTTGTTAAATGAAGCACTGCCTGTTTCTTGACTGCCACCTTCTCTAATCCAAAGTATTGTTGAAATGCATGAATTTGTTAAAACTCAGAAATCTGGTGCAGTGTCTACACCTGCCAACTACAAAGAAGCATGAAGTCTGTCATGAAGTCAAGCTTCTTGTTCAAAGCCTTTACGTGCTTCCTCCAGGACACTGATATGGTTAGCAGATGTAGTTCAGTGGAAAGAAAAGAATTCCTACAAGGTCAGTAGATCTGTAACACAGTCTGGATTTCTTTAGAATGGAAACATTACTTTTCAGAGACACAGAGCTCAGAGAAAACTACAAAAGTGGGTTGCCCATACCAAAATAATCTAGATGGATAAACGGCACCAAAGGCAAGAGGAGAAAATATCGACAGCACTGTGCAAAATTGATCTTTTACGACTTCAGCTACACCAACACAAGGGAGGAGGTGGCCTTTCTGTACTCCCTCACCCTCTTTAACTGACCCACAGTGCTTGGATACAAACAGGAAGCTCCATCACTGACAAAGGTGTTCAGGTAAGGCAGGACCTGCTCCTGTTGAGCCACAGTGCTGAAATTTCTCTACATCATGTGCTGGTTTTCCTAAACTTCCTCCTTCAGTTCTGAAAACAAGTCTTCATCTGAAAAAAGACGAGAAAGAAAAAGGGATGGTTATGACTAGATGGTCATCATGGGTCAGCATATTTACTGTTATGCTTTGGCGCAAGTCACTTTAGAACAGAAAATGATACCAAAAAATATAATGGCTAAATTGCTCACTCTTATACAGAATAGTATCCCTCAAACACTCTGCATTTTGGCTGCATTCCTCAAATTTGCCACCAGATTTCACTTGAACCGAGCTCACTGGGCAACAATGCTGAGTACATACCTGTTGAGATTCTGAGAGATTCAGATTGATGAAAGTCATCCAGGTCTCCCACTCAGCCATTTTTGCAGCTTCACAGACTGAAAGAAAACTAGTTTAAGTATCTCTGCTGGAGCAGGTGGTTTGTTGCAGAGGCTTCGAAGCATCTGTTTAAACCATCCTGTTTTGCAGCATCAACAACCACACTGATGTCAGCTCAGTGCGAGTTGAAGACATAACCAGTCATGTGTTCATAAACTGCATTAGGATGTACCTGTTCAACTTCACCCACCTGAACCCAGGGGAGTAGGCCCTGGAAAATCTCTTCTCCTGACCAGATTCTGTGGCCATAGAGCAGCTCTTGATGGGGGTGTGCGCCTTCCATGTGAGGTGCTGTGGAGAGAAACAAAGAAATTGACAACGAGTAGTGGATTTTAAGAAAACAACCCTCCCAAAAAACCCCCGATGTGCATATACCTCCCCAATCAGCAGGCAGATGTGGCACAGCATATCCCCACACATATGATCATTCCACCCTTTGGCAAAGAAAGTCCATCAGACTCAGACCAGACCCACATCTCCCTGCTTTGGTATGAATACAATTATGTTTCTTCAGGGACCAGAAACAAAAGGTCACTTCCATCCACTGCACAGTGATTCAAATCAATGTGCACTGAACACCAGCTTCAACCAAAGAAGCAGGGTCTGCCAGGGGAGGCCACACCAGAGAATTCTTAGAATGAACTTCATCCATCTGCTCATCACTTATGTTGGTTGGAAGAACGAAATACCCGACTTATTAACGATATAAACAAAGCAGAGCCCACAGTAACAGTTTTCACAAAAGCCGTTTATCAGTTCAACTGAGAGAAAAGGAACAAAATCAAACTGTTAACTAACCAACATCCAAGCTACAGTTCAAACAAACTTTGAAAGTTGGACAACAGAAGATTGGAGAAATGTTTTCTGGTGCGATGAGTTTCCATTTCTGATGGGACATTTGAAAGGTCAGAACTGTGTACCATCTTCTGATGACTGCTTCAAGTAGGATAAGTCATGTCACAAAGCTTCGACCATCTAGACCTGGTTTCTTCAATTTTTATTTTTTTTTTAGCAGGCATGAATGACTTCCTGCTTGTCATAGTTTCAGATATACAGTGTTAGATTGGGTTGGGTACCTCTGGTGTATTATCATCATTTAAAAGCTGAATGTACAATATCAGTCCACGTTCATTCAGTTAATGATTTATTCATTAATCTGTATTCACTTTGTATTTGTATTTTGCTCACATTCAGGAGAAACACCTTATGGCATAATGCTTTTTGGAAACTCTCAAAGGCAACATTACATGGATTATTAGACTCAGTGCTGCTCATTTATTGACTTGATTTTTCATTCCTGCAGCTTTGCTGCTCTGACAGCTCCAACTCAGGCTCTGCTGGACACCACCGTGCTCCTGCTGCAAGGCGCCTGGTTGCTGGTATGCTTCCCAGTCATGATCATCGGTGGCATTGTGAGCAAGAACCTGGCAACCTCCAGCCACCATGCCCCATCCATAACATCCCCTGACAGATCCCAACACAGCCATGATACAAACATACATGGCCATCAGCAGCATCCTACACTTTAATTGAGCTGACTTCAGGTGTTCAGTAAGGGGATTTAAAACCATTGCACGTTTCATTTCAAGACTTCAGTTTCATAGGGCAGAGAGTAGAAAAGGTGACAATAAAATGTTTATTTTGGGGCTTTACCCCCAACATCAGACTTGTGAACAATTAAAAGCAAACCCAACATTTAGAGTCTTAGGCAGATAATCACAGAGGCAGAAACTTTTCAACGTATCAGCTCAGGTTTCTTAAGATGAAGTATTCAAAGCCAGGGCTTTGAGCTAGGGATGTTATTTGAGGTATTCCTGGGAAAATCTTTGAGATCCATTTGAAAGCTCCAGATTCTTTAGATTATCTGTCTCATACTTCAAGCCTCCTTTATTGCCGTTGCCTGGTGGCATTGACCAGTCAAACATGTGGGGCGAGGTTGGGAAGGTCCATTGAGGTCCAGCCGCAAAATTGCCCACAGCATGATGATAGGGGGCCTGATAATTTGCACCATTTGTGATTAACTTCATCTCTAGGTGCTGAGTGTACGACTCCCTGAGTGGGGGCTGTCCCTCTCCCTGAAACTGAATCACAGACAGGTGGACGGTCAGTAAAACCAGAATACTTCTTTAAATTATTGACATTACATTTCATTAAATACAATCAACTCCCCAGATAATGACAGATTCAGAAACAGTGCTTTTTAATAATAGGAGATACTTACATGAAGTGGGACGCCCTGATTCACATGCTGAGGATGTGAACTCCTCCTAAACTTACTCCGTCTGTTTTGAAACCAAGTTTTTACCTAAAGATGGAAGAAAACAGAAAACATTTCATGAGTACAATGGACCCAAAATTCAATTTCTTATATTCTAGCAAGTTGAAAAACACTCACCTGTTTGTAGGTCAGTCCTGTCATCTCTGCCAGCTGTTTCATCTCTCTTGGGTCATAGTAATGTTTCGCATTAAAGTGATGGACAAGAATATTCAACTGTCTCTCTGTGAACACCATCCGGGCCTTTCCTTTAGGTTTCTCTGTAGCAGTGCTGGGATCGTGCAGAGTGGCAGTGATGTTGCCATCCTGGCTTCTTGGGACAGCAAAATCTTGTTTTTGCTCTGAGACTGAGCTGGAAACAGCCTCAGACGTATCAGTAGTTTTGTTGCTCATCTCCTTTTCAAGAGCACTCTCTGCCCATGTAGCGAGTTCTTCCAAGGAAAGACTCCCTTCAGGGCCGCTGTCGTAACTCCACAAGTCTGTGAGGGTAAAGAGACAGAGGATAGTAAGCACAAGTCTATATGGTCCACATGGGTCAGTTGCTGATATGTTTCGGCACAACTGAGTTTCTAACTGAAAAAATAAACAATGGTTTAATTGATGAGTCTTGAATCCCAAAAGGTCTCAGACTGAAGAAGTCACTCGTATGAGTGACAAAACATTTCTCCCATTGAAAATGTTACATCCAGATGAACGGAATCAACCTTTTGGGATTTACTTACCTGATGATTGAGCATGCATCAACACAATGAGTCTTAAACACAAAAGTTTCCCACAAAGTAGGAAAAAGAGAAGTCGGATATTTGTACATTCTTTGAAACCAAAAAGAATTTAAAGTGGACTGTGATCAGCTGTGGAGGGAGACATGGTGGCTTCTGCCATCAGGACTTACAACACAGAGTAAAAGAGTATTTTTGCAAGTTGTCTTAGAGGTTAGCCAACTCTGTTCATATTAGCTCACTACGCAACAATGCTGAGTACATACCTGGAGAAAAGTGCATCCCATAATCTTCCATCTTTTAAATCCCAGTGATTAAAACAGGAAAGCTGGAATAAGTATCTCTGCTGAAAGAGCTCCAAACCAAGCAGGAAGGTGCTGTGTGTCCCAAGACTGACTTAAGAGCAATTCTCCTGGGCTTTTAAGGAGGTTTGTGGGTGTGGGCAGGAATGTGGGGGGTTGAGCTTCTTCTTTTGTGAGTTGCTTTACAAAGCAGTCAGGCTGTTTCTACCAACTGGCATCATTTACATTTCTTTAAAATGTTGTTTCTCAGGTCTGAAAAAAGAAAGTACAGTTAGAAAGCAGACATACAAATGAGCTTTACCAAATCCTTCCAGCTCACACTTTATAAAATATTAAACTGTTAATGCCTAAAATTACTTTATCGTTTTAATCACTGATACTTCAAGAAATGACAAAGTGTCATCTCCAACCTGGGTACAGAATATCTACTGAAGCTGGCTTGAAGTGTGGGGTGAGGGGCTGATGACTCCTGACTCCTTGTAAATAAGTCTCTACAGTAAATTGGAACAAGATGGACTTGTGATGTATTTCTCAGAGTAACAAACGTTTTCCTCAGCTGCAAAGTCTCTTTTATTACTTTTATTAACATTTTAATGTAGGAACTGTTTTCTTTCTACTGAACTACATCCACCAGCTGTATCAGTGTGCAGGAGGAAGCACACATCAGGCTGTGATGAGAGACTTGAGCTCAAAACAGGTCAAACCCTTCCTTTGGTTGGTGGGTGTGACATGACACAGCGAGATTTCTGAGTCTTTTTTAACAGTATTTAACAGAAGCAGTATTTCATTCTACCACTGTCCTCATTAAAGGAAAATTCATTGCAGATAAATGCATTGGTGACTTTGAAAGAGTTATAACAACATATATAAGAAGTGGACTTTATCAGTCAGCTACACATGAAGTCCTCTACCACACCACCCTCAGAAAACCACACTGATTCCTCTTCAGCCTCCTTTAATTGACCTAAACTGCCACACTGTTTTCACACATAAACATGTTAAAACTGCTCACAAGAATTATTTTGTGAGGACATCACTGGCTCCCTCACTGGTGTGCTCATGTTTGAGCAGCACTTAGCAGCTAATTACTGAAATGTACTTACTCCATGTTTGCATCAATTAACGCAGTATTAGATCACCCAAAGAACTTTCCACTCACATAGAGCATTTTTGCAAATGCATCCTCACGTTAATTTGACCTGCAGGTGTTCAGTTGCACCTCTGTGTAAACCCCCACAGCAGCTTGTTGAGGCCAAAACAAAGTTTTCACACTCGGACAAACCATCAAAAAAACTCTGACACTCAATATCACAATGACCACTGACCACTCGTTTTGTCTTTATTAACTTTATTAAATGAAACAGTTTGAAAGTGGCAACTGAAATTAAATCAATTAAATAAACTCTGCATCTTTATTTGTGTGTTTGAAATACATGATGGACAATATAATGTGAAAAATTCTCATTTAGTAAAGAAAACCAAACCTGATGAGTTGCTGACTGTGAGCTGCAGCTGGTGTAAATCATGATTTTTATGGATATTTCTCACTGGTGAGTTGAGAACAGTTTAGCCTGTTCTGCTTTTATGTCAACTGTGTTAGATGATTTTGATTTAACTTCCTGCTCTGGTTGTTTCAGACAAGACACCAGTTTGATCTTTGCACCGATGATTAATTTACTTTCTATTATCAGAAGATTTGTGCACATAGTTTATAATTTCAAATGTATCAGAGCAAATACAGCTCCTCTTTAAATATATTTGACACAAAATCTGTATTATTTCAGTGAGTTTTGAAACCTGATATGTATAAAATGTTTTAAAATAAGTCAAATTATACCAATATTACATACAAATAAAGACTTACATGTCAAATTTAGATCTTTTTGATCATCTGGAGAACATTGCTGAGTTTATAAGGTAGCAAATGGTAGTTTCACCTTCTACATTGTAAAAGTCTCTGACACTAAAACACCCACATAAGTCAATGTAAACAATAGCAAGGCTAACGATCCACATCAACGCCCGTCATAAACCCACAGACACATGCATCTGGCCCCCTCTGGCTCATTCAGAATTAGAGACGCACCCAGTTCAGCCAGTGACCACTAAACATACGCTAATGTGTCTCTTAGAGTTCCTGTATCACATCCTGCTACCTCTGATTAATTATCAAGTCAATGCAGACAGATGGCACCAGGGCCATGAGAGATAAATGAGGGTAAAGGTGTTTGTGTTCACGTGTCTTAATTTGAAGTAATTTCAAAGAGACAGAAGTCATATTGTTTGCAGATGACACAAAGTTATTGTGGAAGTAACTTGGAACAACTTCTGAATGAACTAGAAAATGAATTTAAACAAATTGAACACTTGTTTTTTATATTATTTTTGATGGCAATATTATTATATTGTTTGGGAGTCGTACAAATTCTATCATTAATAAACTGATGATAAATAACAGAGAATTAAAAGTATCTGAAATAAAACTTATTGGAGTGATAATACATCACAAACTATTGTGGATACTCCACATTATGAATATATCAGTCACCTATAAAACACACACTCATGTTTAATCACTACTGACACTTACTGACACTGTCACTTTATCAATGCTGGCATCATGCCCTTTGCTGCTAAAAGTATTTATATTTATACCTACACTCTATACCCATACTCCATACTGGTACTCAGGTTGTTGCACTCTACTTATTGCATTATTTATCGTATTTATTTTATTACTTGTTATTCTGTCTTGTTATTCCTAACCCCCCTAAATTCTGTATCTTTATTTTCTATATTAATTTGTTTCTTTTCGCTCCGGGACCGTGTGTACATAATTTCGTTCCACCTCATGTTAACATGTGATGCGAATGACAATAAAGCTCCTTGAATCCTTGAATGTTTTGAACAAAAAAGAGTAATAAGGATCATAAACAAAACCACTTCAAAGGAACCACCAAATCCACTTTTTAGCCTTTTTATTAAATACTCTTAAATGTAAAGACTTGGTTGATCTCAGAACTCTACACATAATTTATAAAGCAACAAACAAATCTTTGTCCCACAACATTTAGAACTTGATCAGGATAAAGACCAAATCATGATGACCTGAGAGAAATCCTTATGTTCAGCAAGCTGGTAGTAAGTACTAATGTAAAATATCAAGTCTTTTTGACGTTGATAAATTGATGTGGTTTAAAAAGTCATGAAACATGACTTAAACCCCCAAATTCTTGCCCACCTCCACAAAACTCTTCACAAGCTGACTCAGGAGTATTGTTCTTAAGTCACTCTAATAATGTTACTGGAGTTAAACACAGCTCTGGTTTACAACATGTGTAATAATTTATCATCAAACAGAATTGTCTCTGATTCTGTTATTATCTGGGGAATTGATTGTATTCAATGAAATGTAATGTGAATAATTTAAAACAAGAACTCTGGAAGTATTCTGTTTTTACTGACAGTCCACCTGTCTGTGATTCAGTTTCAGGGAGCGGTAAACTCAGCACCTGGAGATGAACTTAATCAGAAATGGTACAAATTATCAGGGCCCCTATCCTCATGCTGTGGGCAATTTTGCACCTGGACCTCAATGGACGTAAACAACTCCGGGCTTCACAACACAAGTTTTGAAGGAGCAAGTGGAGAGCCTTGCCAAAAGCTAATGCTCATTTAATCACAAATATTAATATAATAAGTTTTACTGTTCTTGTCTTCATGCAGCTCAACATGACAGAGTCTCAGATTTGATCTCTTTTAGTAAATTAAAGGAACAGGGTGAATTTTAGGCCCTTTATTTTTAACCATTGGATTTTAGAAATATTTGAACTCAATAGACTCTGGCAATTGTAAATAAATTTTAGTCGATCAAAAATACATACTGGGAGATCAGAGAGAACATCATCAGAAGGTTTGTAAGAGATGAATTCATGAAAATGTGTTTTGTTTCATTTTGTTGTATTTTTTGTAATAATGATATACATTAAGAATATTTTCTGCCTTGTGTATGAGAAACTAAATCAAATATTATTTTCACCCATTCAAAACTGAACTTTCTACATGTTTCCAAACCTTCTGTCTGATCTCTATCTTTCCATGTTAACTTGAGCTACAATCCTCTATAGTCACAATCAAAGTATGAGACAGTCAATCTGGAGATTCTGGAGCTTTTGTCACGGCTCTGGATCATTTTGACCCAGCATTTTCTGTTTCTTATATTTTGGTGTTTTTCTAGATGATGATTTAAGATAAGATAAGATAAGATAACCTTTATTAGTCCCACACGTGGGAAATTTGTTTTGTCACAGCAGGAAGTGGACAGTGCAAAAGTTATGAAGCAAAAATTAGAATAAAATAAAATAAGAATAAATACAGTACACAACTGTTTATGTTCTGATTCTAGAGTTGTGCTGGTTTGATTTTGTATTACGGGTTACATTCTTTCAAGTCTGTCTGTCTGTGTCAAGTGTGCGTCTTTGTAAATTGTTTCTTCTTTCCTGTTTTATTTTGATAGTTCCACTCCTTTGTCAGTGTATTCAGTTTTACCTCCCCCTGTCTCGTTAGCCCTAATTTCTCCTAGCTGTGTCTCCCACCTGTTTTCCATTCCCTGATTACTCCATTGTGTATTTAAGCCCCGTGTTTGTCTTTGTCGCGTTGTACTTTCTACATGTTGTGTGTTTGTTGTGTTCCAGTTCCAAGTTTTGTTTTTTGTGAGTTATTTTTAAGGAGATTTTTCCAGCATTAAAGCTGTGTTTTGAGTTCCAGTCCTGTCTTTGAGAGTCCTGCATTTTGGGTCCTTTTTCCTGCCTGCCACACAGCCTCTCATGACAGAAAGATGCGACCGCTACATGGACCCCGCAGCGTCTGATGAGCTTCAGGTGGACATAATTTATTCTGTGAATAAGTTATGTGACCTGTGGCTGGATTATCCGGAAGAAGAGTTTCAGCGTGCTGTAGCTGACTGGCTACAGCGACTGGTTTCCGGTCTCCGGACTCGCTTCACCCACTCATACAGGATTTTTATCCTTAATGAGCTTCATCTTCATCCCCCAGCCACTACCGCTTACCTACCCAGCTCGGCGAAGGCTATGCCGCCCGGCCCGCCGGACTTGGAGTTGCCCGACCCATCGACCACCGGCGCGTCACCCCACAGCCGGACTTCAGGATGTCAAAGCAGCCGGCTGTGGAGAGTGAAAAGGACACTTTTTCTGTTTCTTTGGACCTTGGGACTGTTTATTCTGGGGCTATGTGTTTTTTGTGTCAGCTGCCTAGCCAGGAGCTCCGTTTTCATCACAGCCACCAGTCCAGCCAGGAGCTCCGTTTTCATCACAGCCACCAGTCCAGCCAGGAGCTCCGTCAGCTGCCCAGCCAGGAGCTCCGTTTTCATCACAGCCACCAGTCCAGCCAGGAGCTCCGTTTTCATCACAGCCACCAGTCCAGCCAGGAGCTCCGCCAGCTGCCCAGCCAGGAGCTCCGTTTTTATCACAGCCACCAGTCCAGCCAGCTGTTCAGCCGCCCTCAGTTCAGTCGCCCTCAGCAGCCCAGTCTCCTGTATTGCCACTAGTCCAGCCATTAGCGCGGCCTGCACCTCAGCCATTAGCGTGGCTGGCAGTTCAGTTAACTACACAGGTTGCAGCTCAACAGTCTATTCAGCCACTATGTCCACCCACTCATTCTAAGGAGGAGGATAGCCCTACTAAGACTTTTGTTGTTCCTCTAGACCTGGCCTATTTAGAGACTGTTACTCTCTCCAGGGTGTCCCCAGAGGCTGAATTTCAGCCCTCAGTTAACTCTGGACACGAAGAAGCCAGCGCAACCTGTTTCTCTTGGGAACTCAATTGGGTTGTCTCAGTGATTGGTCCCTGCTGAGAGCTCAGGGGAGTTAATTCTGCCACCTCCGTTCTATGCTGGAAGCTCTAGTGAGCTCATTCGGCCAGCTAAGGACTGCATCCTGCTGTTACTGCCTGAGCAGAGCCTCTGTCCTGCGTGGCTCCAATCAGCTCTCTGTTCCCCGCAGCCGGCCTCCGGACCTGTTTTGTCGCCGCCGCTGCCCTCCCCATGGTCGGCCTCCAGACCTCTCTCATCTCTGTCACTGGCCTCCGCGTCGGCCTCCTGAACGGTCTCATGACAGCTTTCAAATGAACCTTAAAGATTTTCCCAGGAATACCTCAAATAACAACCGTACCTCAGACTTCATTTTAAGAAAATTTAAATGATACAGTGGAAAGTTTCTGCCTCTGTGATTATCTGCCTAAGACTGTAAATGTTGGGTTTGATTTTAATTGTTAACAAGTCTGATGTTGACTACTTGGTAGTGATGCTAAAACCCCCCAATCATTTTATTGTCAGCTTTTCTACCATCACCTGAACACCTGAAGTCAACTCAATTAAAGTGTAGGATGCTGCTGATGGCCACGTATGTTTGTATCAGGGCTGTGTTGGGATCTGTTAGGGGATGTTACAGATGGGGCATGGTGGCTGGAGGTTGCCAGGTTCTTGCAATATTCTTACAATAAGAATAATAAATACGATAAAATAATAAACATAGCAAAAACAATAAAATATAAGTAAATACAAGTCAGTTAACCACTGAGTCAAAAGCCAGCGAATAAAAATGCGTTTCTCAATCTGGATTTAAAAACCAGCACTGATGTCGATTGCCTAATGTGAAGAAGATTATTCCAAAGCTTTGGAGCCACGATAGAGAACGCTCAGTCTCCTCTCAGTTTCAGCTGTGATTTGGGGACTGAGAGCAACGGCTCAGGGATCAGAGCGAACGAGTGGGGACATAGTGCTTCAGCAAATCAGACAAATATGCAGGTGCCAGACCATTTAAGGATTTAAAAACCAATAAAAACTTTAAAATGAATCCTAAATTCAATTGGAAGCCAGTGCAGGGAGGCCAGAGCTGGAGTAATGTGCTCAAATTTCCTTCTACCAGATAAAAACCGTGCCGCAGCATTCTGTACTAGTTGCAGGCGTGTCAGTTTCCAGTCCAACCCCTATTAAAAGGGAGTTGCAATAATCCAAGCGTGAGGTTATAAAAGCATGGATAAACAGTCTCCAAATCACGCCTTGAAAGAAAACGTTTAACCTTCGACAGACGCCTGAGTTGATAGAATGACGATTTCACCACCCCATTGACGTGGCCATCAAAAGTAAGTGCAGAGTCGATTTTTAACCCAAGATTGGTAATCGAGCTCTTCAGGTGAGGGGTCAGAGCAGCAAGGTCAACATCAGGGATATCAGAGGAATGATTCGGGCCACACAGAATTGCTTCCGTTTTACGTTCATTAAAATTTTAAAAGTTTAGAGCCATCCATGACTTAACGTCGCTAAGGCAATCAAGCAGGAGTCTAATTGGGGAGCTATCAGAACGACTGAAAGGAAAATAAAGCTTGCAATCATCAGCATATAGATGAAATGAGACTTTGTGTTTATGAAAAATCGCACCCAGTGGCAGGAGATACAACGAAAACAGTAATGGCCCAAGAATAGATCCCTGTGGTACACCCCATGGCAGAGGGGCCACAGAGGACGATGACGAACCCAACGTAACACAGAAGCTCCTGTTTGAGAGATATGATTTTATCCACAGGAGTGCCAAGCCAGAAATGCCCAAACAATGCTGTAATCGAGAGATCAGCAGGTCGTGATCCACTGTGTCGAATGCAGCAGTCATATCTAGAAGTATAAGCACTATCTAGTGCAGCAGTCTAAACCTGGACTGCTGCACTAAAACAAAGACACAGTGTGAAGAGATTTATTCTAAATGACACTTCTTCAGCTGAGAGTCTAAGAGTGAAGACACACACTGCAGATCTTTACTTGCAAGGGCGGTCACAGAACGCTCACATCAGAGTGGGGGCCCTGTGATCAGCGCGCTTGGGTCCGTTCTTCGTACCTCGCTTACTACATCCAAGATCAAATGACACATCCAAGATCAAATCATCGTGCCAACTTTGAGCTCGCTATTCCGGTTCTCCGAACACACCTGTTGTTGACGATTAGTATAGCTGGATGAAGTAATGTGAGATCACTGGGTGACTTAAAAGGGGCTACGCATCGATAGTAGAAACATTGATCGGCAACCCTTTGATTGGTCGGCGAAAATGTCGAAGGAGCGCGCCCAGTATTTTTCGGCAGCAGAGGAAGAACTCTTGATTGAGGGATTTCAGGAGTTTCAGAGTTTAATTAAAACGCAAGGGAACACTGCAAAGGCTGCAAAAGCAAGGAGAGAGGGCTGGCAGAAAGTTGCTGACAAATTAAACTTGTAAGTAATTTATTATATTATATTACATTATATCCTCTTTCACATTAGAGCCACAACAGGACCCACTAGAACATGGGAACAAGTAAAAGTGAAATATAAGAATATTCTACAGAATGGTAATATTTATCACTTATATTGCTTTCAGTCTCTTGAAAAGAGACCCTGAAATAATCTGTGTGTTTGTTTATAACAGCAACCAAGAAAAGGGCAGAGCAAATAAAGACAGGTGGTGGTCCTGCACCCCCTCGTCACACCCCGGCAGAGGAGCTGGCCCTAGGGTTGAATGCCACCAGACCCATTGTTGAGGGCATCCCTGGGGGCAGCTCTTCCTTAGACCAGCAGCTGGGGTGCAGTAGCAGCAGCACCTTCATAACTGGTAAATGAGCTCATAATTCTATTTGTACAATGTAAAATATTTGGTTGTTGCCTTAATTAAAATGCTTTTTGTACTGTGACATTTATTGACATTGTGGGTTTTTTTGTGTGTAGTTTCACATAACACTCCATCACTTTTACCTGTTCCCATGCAAGGGGTGACTGAAGCATGCACAGTAAGTTGGGAGATATATATATGTATATATATATATATATATGTATATATATAAAACACCCAGCACGCCCCTGCGGGCGGTTTATCCTTCAAGCTCGGGTCCTCTACCAGAGGCCTGGGAGCTTGAGGGTCCTGCGCAGTATCTTAGCTGTTCCCAGGACTGCGCTCTTCTGGACAGAGATCTCCGATGTTGTTCCCGGGATCTGCTGGAGCCACTTGCCTAGCTTGGGAGTCACCGCACCTAGTGCTCCGATTACCACGGGGACCACCGTTACCTTCACCCTCCACATCCTCTCGAGCTCTTCTCTGAGCCCTTGGTATTTCTCCAGCTTCTCGTGTTCCTTCTTCCTGATATTGCTGTCATTCGGAACCGCTACATCTATCACTACAGCCGTCTTCTTCTGTTTGTCTACCACCACTATGTCCGGTTGGTTAGCCACCACCATTTTGTCCGTCTGCATCCTGAAGTCCCACAGGATCTTAGCTCGGTCATTCTCCATCACCCTTGGGGGCATCTCCCATTTTGACCTCGGGACTTCCAGGTTATACTCGGCACAGATGTTCCTGTACACTATGCCGGCCACTTGGTTATGGCATTCCATGTATGCCTTGCCTGCTAGCATCTTGCACCCTGCTGTTATGTGCTGGATTGTCTCTGGGGCATCTTTACACAGCCTGCACCTGGGGTCTTGCCTGGTGTGATAGACCCCAGCCTCTATGGATCTTGTACTCAGAGCTTGTTCTTGTGCTGCCATGATTAGTGCCTCTGTGCTGTCTTTCAGTCCAGCTTTGTCCAGCCACTGGTAGGATTTCTGGATATCAGCCACCTCCTCTATCTGCCGGTGGTACATACCGTGCAGGGGCCTGTCCTTCCATGATGGTTCCTCGCCTTCCTCCTCTTTCTTGGGTTTCTGCTGCCTGAGGTATTCACTGAGCACGCTGTCAGTTGGGGCCATCTTCGTGATGTATTCGTGGATGTTTCTTGTCTCATCCTGGACTGTGGTGCTGACACTCACCAGTCCCCGGCCCCCTTCCTTCCGCTTAGCGTACAGCCTCAGGGTGCTGGACTTGGGGTGAAACTCTCCATGCATGGTAAGGAGCTTTCTTGTCTTGATGTCAGTGGCTTCTATCTCCTCCTTTGGCCAGCCTATTACCCCAGCAGGGTACCTGATCACGGGCAGGGCGTAGGTGTTGATGGCCCGGATCTTGTTCTTACCGTTCAGCTGACTCCTCAGGACTTGCCTGACCCTCTGCAGGTACTTGGTGGTTGCAGCTTTCCTAGCGGTCTCTTCATGGTTCCCATTCGCTTGCGGGATCCCCAGGTACTTGTAACTGTCCTCTATGTCTGCAATGTTGCCTTCTGGTAGTTCAATCCCCTCAGTTCTGACTACCTTCCCTCTCTTTGTTACCATCCGACTACACTTCTCCAGTCCGAATGACATTCCAATGTCATTGCTGTATAGCCTGGTAGTGTGTATCAGTGAATCGATGTCTCGTTCACTCTTGGCATACAGCTTGATGTCATCCATGTACAGGAGGTGGCTGACAACCGCTCCGTTCCGTAGTCAGTATCCGTAGCCAGTCTTGTTAATGATATATATATATATATATATATATATATATATATATATATATATATATATATATATATATATATCTTTTTTTTTTTTTATTATTTATCGCTTTTATAGCCGTGGTCTCTCATCTTGATTACACGAAGTAATTTACTATTACTACTCTAAAATATGAATTACATCTGAAATAATCAAATACATGAAATAGAATGATTAATAGTACATTTCCCTTTTTTTAGGAAATGACCTGTATGTATCTGTATGAAATCAATAAAAGAATCAAATACTGCATTATCTTTAGTTACATTGATAATATTTATTTATGGAAAAACAGTGGAGAAATATCGCTGTTGCTTTCGTATAAATGAAGCGGACATACCTGAGTGGCCGCGATCTAATCCTGTTTACATAAAGTAAGCCTGCTCCCAAGCAGGTTTACGCTTACGGATCTGTTGCTATGACAGCAAGTCCCGGATGAGCTTCGGAGAACCGAACGATCCAAGATCACGCGAAATCGTCAACAATCAAATCCAGCTAACTTACTTAGCGAGGTACGAAGAACGGACCCCTGTTCTTGCACTTGTCTTTATTTATATACAAAAATAATACAACAGTGAATACGTCTATTCATAGACAGAGGAATGTTAGTGTGTATGTATGTGCGTATGTGTGTGTTGTGGGATTCAGAAGGGAGTGAAGATAAGAGTGGTTCAGGTGTATGTGTGTGTGGTTCTGAAGGACGCGGCCCCGCTTCTTGTTAGGGAGCGCAGATAAAAGTGTCCAGCTCTCCTCTTCCTGGCAGGAGTGAAATAATAATAACTTGTTCAGCTATTATCACTGTGAGAAAGAATTGATAAAACAGTCTTGTAGTGGACAACAGTCTAAGTCATCAAAAGGTCAACATGCAGTATTCTATCATATGCAAACTTATATCATTAAAAGCTTATACTGACTACTAAGTACAATTTTCCATGGACACACGGTTATAATATCTACACAGTGCTAGTCTATATAAGAGAATGTAGGGATCCGAGGCTGACTTTGTACTTCTAGCTCGAGTCCAGCCTGTTTAATCAGAAGAAGACTGACTTGGGAAATAATGAACAGTAGATGGCAGTAACACACCACTGATGCATCTAGCCTGCCAAACCCAAAGAAGAAGAACATGGCAGCAAGATTTCTGAAAGATTCACTCACTTTTTAACAATCCCACCAAATATTGTAGATTATGATTGTAAGAGTCCTGTCTGAACTTAATATACAGATTTCATGCTGTTGTTAACGGTGTGATTTCTGATGGTTATGTTTAAGAGGTTTGTATTGAAAGTATTTTGTGATAGTTTATGGTGGGTCACGTGATTGGGGCGGTATTGATTGCTTATTTGAGGCACCTGTTCATGCAGTGTCAGTTGGAGCAGAGAGGATCGATGTGTGGCTTTATGTTTTGGGATTGCTGAGTTTTTTTTGATTCTTTATGTGCTTTGCTTTAGACTTGTTTCCCTTAGTTTTCTTTTATTGCTAAACATTTAAAGTGAATCAGTGTTTTTGGAAAAGGAGTTACACAAGTATTCAGGTCCAGTCTCACCTTCTCAGCAGCTTTTCATTTGTTCCTGAAGTTGCTAAAATTTGCCAACAAAAATTCATCTACAGAAGAATCTCTACATGGAGCATGGCGTCAAGGATGGAGAGGTTTAAAGTTAACAAATATGGATCCAGACACGGAGGTAGGCCCTGACTGTTAAATGATTGCTGAAGTGAAGTTAGAAGCTTCATTTACTGGTGGATGTGCACAATAAGCTGCCCTGATGTTAATTGAAAGGATTTGGCATGCATGTCCTGTTTGGGGCTGTTTGTCTGCAGGAGGATTCTTTGATGCTGATTGCTGAGAGTTGAATGTGCGTGGGCACAGATGATTGTGTGTGTACTGAAATATGGACTCTGTTCTCTCCCTCCACTGTTGAGCAGTGAGTCCACTTCAGTCCAGTTTGAAGAAACTGGTTTAAGCTGTTGGGAAGCATGAAGGAGATGGTTGGGTGTAGAGCATCTGTTCGAATCTTTGGCACACTTCAACACCAATATGGTATAGATCCAGTCAGATGAAGATCTTGCAGATTGCACCCACTCTGACCTCAATCAGTTAAAAAGGCCCTCAGCAGCCGCACTGGTTTGGTCAAGAAGGTGTTGAGATTGACCCACAGGCCTTTAAAAGAGAGCTTCGGGTCTCCCTGCAAGGACCTGGTATAAACTCTTAAAACCTTACACAGATGTCTTTCCATTGATAATTTTTGGTGCCAGTGGTGATTTTTGTGATTTTGTTGTTACCACAGTCAGCTATGTGTTAACAGAACAAAGTATTGAATAAGAATATTTCAATAATTCAAATCTGGGATGTCTTATTTTTCTGTGCCCTTTATGTTTTTTTGAACAGTGTATATTCACATTGGCTTTGGGGACGGTTGTTTTCTTAAAGCCTACTTTCTTTGTCAATTTCTGTTTCTCTGCACAGCACCTCACAAGGAAGGCACACACCCTCATCAAGAGCTGCTCTATGGCCACAGAATCTGGTCAGGAGAAGAGATTTTCCAGGGCCTACTCCCCTGGGTTCAGGAGGGTGAAGTTGAACAGATACATCCTAATGCAGTTTATGAACACATGACTGGTTATCATGTCTTCAACTCGCACTGAGCTGACATCAGTGTGGTTGTTGATGCTGCAAAACAGGATGGTTTAAACAGATGCTTCGAAGCCTCTGCAACAAACCACCTGCTCCAGCAGAGATACTTAAACCATGTTTGTCTTTTTAGTCTGTGAAGCTGCAAAAATGACACTGGAAGACTTGGATGACTTTCATCAATCTGAATCTCTCTGAATCTGAACAGGTATGTACTCAGCATTGTTGCCCAGTGAGCTAGGTTCAAGTGAAATCTAGTGTCAAATTTGAGGAATGCAGCCAAAATGCAGAGTATTTGAGGGATACTATTCTGTATAAGAGTGAGCAATTTAGCCATTATATTTTTTGGTATCATTTTCTGTTGTAAAGTGACTTGTGCCAAAGCATAACAGTAAATATGCTGACCCATGTGGACCATATAATCATTCCTTTTTTCTCTCATCTTTTTTCAGGTGAAGACTTGTTTTCAGAACTGAAGGAGGAAGTTTAGGAAAACCAGCACATGATGTAGAGAAATTTCAGCACTGTGGCTCAACAGGAGCAGGTCCTGCCTTACCTGAACACCTTTGTCAGTGATGGAGCTTCCTGTTTGTATCCAAGCACTGGGTCAGTTAAAGAGGGTGGGGGAGTAAAGAAAGGCCACCTCCTCCCTTGTGTTGGTGTAGCTGAAGTCGTAGACTTTCCACTTTATTTTTCTGAATATTCATCGTTGTCTGCAATTTATCGTTTTAACCACTGATGTCTGAAGAAAAAAAAGTGTAATCTCACAGATGACCTGTTTGTAGTATTGGGTGGCAGGTTTTCCATTTCTTTATACCAGTGGTATCAAACTGAGAGCTGCAAGAGGTCATTTATACATTTGTAATCAGCTGTGTAAGATGGTAGACTGGTATCACCTGCATATTAACTCACCTCCACATTTACTGTGGGAAATGGCCACTAATGTGCGAGTGGGTTTGTTTCACAACTGCTGTGAGCCAGTCGCTGTGATTGGGCTGGGTTCATTGAAGGCAGGTGTATTTGATTGCACTCTAGTCTACTTATACTCCAGACTGCTATTACTGATGGCCAAATGAAGCTTTCTGAAGTGTTGAAGCTTGTATTGGCCAAAAGTATGAAGAGCAGCTTGACTCTACAACTTGAAATGAACTGCTTCATTATCATTGCCCAGTCACAGCTTCTGTTTAATATCATGTGATAATTCTGTCTGATATCAGGCTAACGTTGTGGTGCTTTGAACCTGTATTTTCTGTGTGACACAATGTTATGTCTGTTTCATGAATAAATTTGATGAATAAACTTGTTTAAACATGAGCCATGGTGTGGTCTCCCTTCACTTGTGACTTCTTGACATTTGTAAACATAATAGACCAAAAAAATTGTGTCATACACTATTATATAAAATCCTATTATAGGGTTGGGAGTAGGCTTCCGCCGTGAGGCCTCTTCCTTATGTATATTTTTGACCTTGGAGATCGAATTGCCTATAAATTAGGTGGTGAAAATTTCTATGAACTGGTAACATATAAACAAAGCATATAAGGTTAATCTGTTTTATTTGGTAATGGGCAGAACATCCTTTGTTCCTTGCTGACTCCATATCTGTCAATATGTTTCACACTGATCTCTTGCAAAAAAAAAATCAGTAAAACACACCACAAATCCCACCAGTGATTCACTTCTTTATAAACCATTGAATCAAGGACTGAAGCAGTGACGTACTGAATGAAACTTCAGACGTCTCTGGTCTCTGGACAGACGTACCAAGCCTCGACACAGTGCTTCTGCAGCACTCTGATGCTATCTTTTACACGTGCTGGATTTTCAGCTTCAAACGGACCATCATGAACTGATATTACAGGAAAACCCTGTGATGCAAATATTAGTTAAACAGAAATCAAAATGTAATTGAATTGCATTCTGTTTTGTTTGTTAAAATAATTAGATCATTTATATTTTTAAAACATTTTTAAGCTCCTGTATAACTTAATTCCAGCAGGTAATGGTATGGGATGAGATTCACTTTTATTAGCTGAATCAATTTTGGTTCCTATATCATCACTATTTAAAAATAAATAAAAACAACAACAGCAACAACAGTTCAAGTGATTAAAGTGGGGCTGCTTTTGGAGACTTTTTCGTATCTTTGAGGGCCACTTGAGTCCACGTCCTTCAGATTATGTAGCTTAACTTTTCATATTATGAGTGTGAATATAGAGGATTGATGCTCAAGTTAACAAAGAAAGTTGGATGCATGAAGTCTGAAGAATATTTGGATGTTCAGTCTCTGACAGCACATTTGGAGTCATGTAGACAGTTCAGTGTTGTCGGTGGGGGATTTGTGTTTTATTTCCAGCTTCTCATACACAAGGCACATCATATTCTAAAACAATCAAATTATTTACATGATAAAACACTTCATCAACTTCAGTGTGATATTCCAAGTGTATGACACATGTACCAAGTTCAAGTTTTAGAAAATCCACAGATTCAGTCGACTGCAGGTTTCCCCAACCTATTTAAACAGTACATTTGCATAATGACTGAAACTACCATCACTGGTGAACAGAGGCTGTGAGGTAAATTTCTTGATCCTTAATATGCAAATTTTCGTGACCATTGATCAGCAACCATTGATCAATGAGCATTAATGTGTACGTCCTCATCATTGAAAGAGTGGCCACTGACCTGTAGGTGTTTCTGTAAACGTTTGTCCTACTGAAAACGTTACGTCCAGATGAACAGAATCAACTTTTTGGGATTTCCTTACCTGGATGATTGAGCACGCATCAAGGTATTTACAGAAGCCACAGATTCTACTGAATTCTAATATTTCTCAAATCAACAGGTTTTAAGATAAAGGGCCTAATATCCACCCCATGCCCATCGTTTACTAAAAGTACAGAAAACAGATCAGAATCCTGATATCCTGTCAGCTCAGTCATTGATACTAGCTGCTATTTACAGTATCTGTGATATTGAACATTAGCTGTTGGTAAGGCTCTCCACCTTGGCTGATATGTGTAGGACAAAGCACACACCCACCTGTGATGAGAAACTAAACACAAGATTTCATTACACTTTTTAACACCAAATATTTATAATATATTAATATATTTAATATATTAATACCAGTATTTCATTCTAGCAAAGTCCTCATTTATTGGAAGAAAAATCATTACAGATTCATGTTGACTTTCCAACAGTTACACCATATAAAAAGTGGACTTTATCAATCACTTACACAAGCCTTATCTACCCCACCAATCTTGACCAAACAAATTTTTGTATTTTCTTATTTTGTAAAACTGTAAATGATGCAGAAGTTCACCGAGCCAGTCAAACCTCCCTCTGCTTTAACTTTTAATTAACTTAATAAACTTGATAATTAAAATAAAATCATGAAAAAATAATATTATCGTTCAGTATATCAGAAATGCTCATCTTAAGGCTTCAGAATGATCGTTGAGAAATGAAAGAGGGATGTAACAGTAGCTGCAGCCATCTTTAGCTGTTAGCAAGGCTCTCCGCTTTCTCTGTAAAAACTTGTACTGTGAAGTCCGGGGTTGTTCACATTCCATGCAGTGCTGAAGACACTGGTGTTGCAATCATAATGTCCGTTGCCTGGTGGCATCTGGGGTGAGTTGTGGAGGGTCCATTGAGGTACAGGGACAACATTGCCCACAGCATGAGGATAGTGGGCCTGATTATTTGCACCCATTCTCATGAAGCTGATGTCCAGTTGCTCGCTGAGTGAGGACGCTCCCTGAAACTGAATCACAGACACATGCACAGTCAGTAAAACCAAAATACAGAGTTCTTGTTTTAAATTATAATCAATACATTTCATCAAATTAAATGAATTCCCCAGATAATGACTGAATTAAAAACAGTTCTGTTTAATAATTGGAGATACTTACATGAAGTGGGACGCCCTGATTGAGATGCTGATAATCTGGACTCCTCCTAAACTTTCTCCTTCGGTTTTGAAACCAAGTCTTCACCTAAAGATGGAAGAAAACGGAAGAAATTTAATGAGTATAATAGACCCAAAATTCAAAATGAATTCAGTTTCTTATTTTCTAGTAACCTTGAAAGACACTCACCTGTTTGTAGGTCAGTCCTGTCAACTCTGCCAACTCTGTCATCTCCCGTGGGTCAGGGTAATGTTTCTGATTAAAGTGATTGACAAGAGTTTTTAACTGGCTGTCTGAGAACAGCCCCCGGGTCCGTCCTTTGAGCACCTTGGCCTTTTCTTCCTTTACACACGTAGTACTTGTGACAGTGCTGCTGCCATCCTGGTTTCGTGGGGCAGCAAAAACCAGTTCCTCCTCTGTGAGAGAGCTGGAAACAGCTTCAGCAGTCTCAAACATGTTGTTTCTCATCTCCTTAGCGAGAGCTGCCTCAGCCCATGCAGCGAGTTCTTCCAAGGGAAGACTCCCTTCAAGGCTGCTGCCAGAAAACCACAAGTCTGTGAGGATAGAAAGACAGAGGCCAAGTAAGCACAAGTATATATGGTCCACAGGGGTCACCGTGGCTACTGATATGTTTTGGCACAGTTGAGTTTTTTAACAGAAAACAATACAAAAAGGATAAACTGATGAGCCTTAATCATAACAATTTCCCACACACACAATTCCACTTGCTGAATTATTAAAATATGCCACCAGATGTCACCAATTAGAAAGTTTAAAAAGTGGCTGAAGTGGTCCTGAAGTGGACTCTCTGATCAGCTGTGGAGGGAGACATGGTGACTTCTGCCCTCAGGACTTACAACACAGAGTGAAAGAGTATTTTTGCTCAGAGTTATCTTAGAGGTTAGCCAACTCTGTTCATATTAGCTCACTACGCAACAATGCTGAGTACATACCTGGAGAAAAGTGCATCCCATAATCTTCCATCTTTGAAATCCCAGTGATTAAAACAGAAAAGCTGGAATAAGTATCTCTGCTGAAAGAGCTCCAAACCAAGCAGGATAGTGCTATGTGTCCCAAGACTGACTTAAGAGCAATTCTCCTGGGCTTTTAAGGAGGTTTGTGGGTGTGTGCAGGAATGTGGGGGGTTGAGCTTCTTCTTTTGTGAGTTGCTTTACAAAGCAGTCAGGCAGTTTCTACCAACTGGCATCATTTACATTTCTTTAAAATGCTGTTTCTCAGGTCTTAAAACAGAAAGTACAATTAAAATTACAGCCATACAAATGAGCTTTACCAAATCATTCCAACTCAAACTTTATAAAATATGAAACACTTAATGCCTAAAATTACTTTATCTTTTTGATCAGTGATGCTTCAAGAAACGACAAAGTGTGATCTCACACTCAGATTCTTGGTGTCATGGCTGTTTGGGGAATTTTGTTATTCTAAACCAGAGCTGTGTTTAACTCCAGTAACATCATTAGTGACTTAAGAACAATTCTCCTGAGTCAGCTTGTAAAGAGTTTTGTGGATGAACAATTTATAGGTTTAAGTCATTTTTCACAACTTTTTAAAGAACATCAATTTATCAAAGTCAAAACGACTTGATATTTTACATTAGTCCTTACTACCAGCTTGCTGAACATAAGGATTCCTTTCAGGTCGTCATGATTTGGTCTTGTTCTGATCAACTCCCAAATGTTATGTGTCAAAGATTTGTTTGTTGCTTTAGTCATTATTTGTGTACTTTTTATGTCTTATCAGATCTTTAAATTTACGAGTATTTAATTTCATACAAAGTGAATTTGATGGTTCTGTTGAAGTGGGTTTTATTTTTGATCCTTGTCCTCTTTTTTACAGAATGTATTTAGCACTGATGTGTTTCATTGTTTTTTTTTCACATTTCTATACACTATATCATATAAGGAAATATGATGGAAAAATACAAAGTATGTAATGATGTTTGATTTATGAAGTCACTTTCACTTTATAAAGATTTGGAACACATTTTGATATTTTGCCTTTACTGTAATTTCTGGACTTTATGCTTTAAGTTAGACATGTCAACACAAACACCTTTACCCACATTTATCTCTCGTGGCCCTGGTGCCATCTGTCTGCATTGACTTGATAATTAATCAGAGGTAGCAGGGTGTGATACAGGAACTCTAAGAGACACATTAGCGTATGTTTAGTGGTCACTGGCTGAACTGGGTGTGTCTCTGATTATGAATGAGCCAGAGGGGGCCAGATGTATGTGTCTGTGGGGTTTATGGGCGGCGTTGGTGTGGAGCGTTAACCTTGCTATTGTTTACATATATGTGGGTGTCTTAGTTTCAGACACTTTTACAATGTAGGTGCTTTTCAAAGAAGGTGAAAGCTACCATAAAACTCTAGAAAATTCTCCAAATGACCTGCAGCAAAGAGATCTATAGATCTAATAGAAAGTGAAGTACAGATCAGTGCTCAGATCAGAGATTAGTTTTGACCAGGAACATAAATGTAGTTTGCATGAAACATGTCAACAGATGTGGTTGACATGAAAGCAGAGCAGGCTGAACTCAAGTATCATTTGTTATTACAGTGAGTCAAAGAAGTGGGTCAGTGAGGAATATCCATAAAGAGCATGATTTAGCACTAGCTGCAGCTCACAGTCGGCAACTCATCAGTTGTGTTGATTATAATAAATGAGAATTTCCTCTTCAGGCTCACAGCTCACAGAACTGTACAGTTTCTGAGAAAAGTCCAGATTACAGTACTGTACTTCTAATACTGTCATCTTTGAACTGATATTACAGGAAAACTCTTAGAAGTGATGCAAATATTAGTTAAACAAGAATCAAAATGTAATTGAATTACATTCTGTTTTGTTTGGTGAAAAATAGATAAGAAGTTTAAAAAGTCACATTTTTTAAACTCCTATATAAGTTAGTTCCAGCAGGAAACTGTATGGGACTTTTACTGGCTGAATCAATTTTGGGTTAATTCTATAGGACTAGATTGAGCTACATGAAGAGAAGAACGATTTCTTTTTACTAAAAACTCACAGAAAACCTGATATGCTGTCAGTTCAATCGTTGTTTCTCCCTGGCATCATTTACATTAGCCGTTATTAAAGGAGCATTAGCTGTTGACAACACTCTCCACTTTCTATTTCCAAACTTGCACTGTGAAGCCCAGTGTTGTTCACATTGATAGCAGCTCTGAAGACGCTCGGGTTTAATTCATGATGGCCGAGGCCTGGTGACATGGACCGGCCAAACATCTGGGCGAGTTGGGGAAGCTTGACTGTGATTCGGGCACAATGTTGCCCACAGTGTACAGATAGAGGGCATGATTATATTGTGGGTCTTGGTAAAGGTGAAGATTAAAGTGATGGAGAAGAATTTTTTCGTCTATGTGAGAAAATCCCCTTGGCCTTTCCTTTATCCTCAAACGTAGTGCTTGACATCTTTTGAGTATGCAGAGTGACAGTGTTGTTGCCATAATGGTTACTTAAGGCTTTTCCCCTCCTCTATTTATTGCTGAAGACTTAAAAAATAAGCAGTAAGTTTAAAAGAAGTAACAAAGATGTCAGCTTGTGCTGAGAGCATGGGCCTGTTCCTGTATCTGGATCCATATTTGCTCACTTTATCCTCTCCAGCCTTGATGTGATGCTCCACGTAGAGATGCTTCCTCAAATGGGTTTTTGTTAGCAAATTGGAGCAACTTCAAGAACGAACTAAACGTCTCTGAGAAGCTGAGACTGGGCCTGCATACTTGTGTGGAACCTTCTTTAAGTCTCAGTGATTCACTGAGATAGAAAACAACTTGAAAGAGTGAGTGATGAATGAAAGCAAAGAAATTAAACAAACTTCATGCTTCATGCTGATGGGAAGGCAGCAGAGACTAAAAATAACCACACATTAGAAGCAAACTATACAGAAGACCATCTCTGAGAGCACAACATGTCAGAACTTGAAGCACATGGACTAGAAGCAGCAGAAGACCACACTGGATACAACAATTGTCAGCTAAGAAAAGCAAACTGAGGAAACAGACTCACAAATAGTATGAAATTTGCTTTGTTGAGTTTCAGTGTTAATTGATTATTTTAAAAAAACAACTCTTCAATTTTTAAAAAATTCATTTTCTAGTTCATTCAGAAGTTGTTCCAAGTTACTTCCACAATAACTTTGTGTCATCTGCAAACAATATGACTTCTATGTCTTTGAAATTACTTCAAATTAAGAAATGTTAACACAAACACCTTTACCCACATTTATCTCTCATGGCCCTGGTGCCATCTGCCTGCATTGACTTGGTAATTAATCAGAGGTAGCAGGATATGAGGCAGGAACTGTAAAAGACACATTAGCGTATGGTTAGTGGTCACTGGCTGAGCTGGGTGCGTCTCTAATTCTGAATGAGCCAGAGGGGGCCAGATGCATGTGTCTGTGGGTTTATGACGGGCGTTGATGTGGATCGTTAGCCTTGCTGTTGTTTACATTGACTTATGTGGGTGTTTTAGTGTCAGAGACTTTTACAATGTAGAGATGCATTTCAAAGAAGGTGAAACTACCATTTGTTACCTTATAAACTTATAAATGTTCTCCACATGATCAAAAAGATCTAAATTAGACGTGTAAGTCATTATTTGTATGTAATATTGGTATAATTTGGCTTATTTTAAAACATTTTTACACATATCAGGTTTCAATACTCACTGAAATAATGCAGATTTCATGCAAAATATATTTAAAGAGGAGCTGTATTTGCTCTGATACATTTGAAATTATAAACTGTGCACAAATCTTCTGATAATAGAAAGTAAATCAAACTGGTTTCTTGTCTGAAACAACCAGAGCAGGAAGCTAAATCAAAATCATCTAACACAGATCCAGTTGACATAAAAGCAGAACAGGCTAAACTGTTCTCAACTCACCAGTGAGAAATATCCATAAAAATCATGATTTACACCAGCTGCAGCTCACAGTCAGCAACTCATCAGGTTTGGTTTTCTTTACTAAATGAGAATTTTTCACATTATATAGTCCATCATATGTTTCAAACACATGGATAAAGATGCAGAGTTTATTTAATTGATTTAATTTCAGTTGCCACTTTCAAACTGTTTCATTTAATAAAGTTAATAAATACAAAACGAGTGGTCAGTGGTCATCGTGATATTGAGTGTCAGAGTTTTTTTGATGGTTTGTCCGAGTGTGAAAACTTTGTTTTGGCCTCAACAAGCTGCTGTGGGGGTTTACACAGAGGTGCAACTGAACACCTGCAGGTCAAATTAACGTGAGGATGCATTTGCAAAAATGCTCTATGTGAGTGGAAAGTTCTTTGGGTGATCTAATACTGCATTAATTGATGCAAACATGGAGTGAGTTCATTTCAGTAATTAGCTGCTAAGTGCTGCTCAAACATGAGCACACCAGTGAGGGAGCCAGTGATGTCCTCACCAAAATAATTCTTGTGAGCAGTTTTAACATGTTTATGTGTGAAAACAGTGTGGCAGTTTAGGTCAATTAAAGGAGGCTGAAGAGGAATCAGTGTGGTTTTCTGAGGGTGGTGTGGTAGAGGACTTCATGTGTAGCTGACTGATAAAGTCCACTTCTTATATATGTTGTTATAACTCTTTCAAAGTCACCAATGCATTTATCTGCAATGACTTTTCCTCCAATGAGGACAGTGGTAGAATGAAATACTGCTTCTGTTAAATACTGTTAAGAAAGACTCAGAAATCTCGCTGTGTCATGTCACACCCACCAACCAAAGGAAGAGTTTGACCTGTTTTGAGCTCAAATCTCTCATCACAGCCTGATGTGTGCTTCCTCCTGCACACTGATACAGCTGGTGGATGTAGTTCAGTAGAAAGAAAACAGTTCCTACATTAAAATGTTAATAAAAGTTTGTGGATTTCATTTTGAGTCAGGCGTGATTTCTAAAAACAGACTTTGCTGCTGAGGAAAACTTTTGTTACTCTGAGAAACACATCACAAGTCCATCTTTTTCCAATTTACTGTAGAGACTTATTTACAAAACTGGGAAACAATCTAGATGGATAAACAGAACTACAGTACTACTTCAGGACTCCAAAAATGTCACCAAACAAAACTGAATCCATTTCACTGACATTACAATTCCTGTGGACGGCTAAACTTAAGCTTAAGTCAGTTATTGTTGTCTTGGGGGGCTCTGTTACTTTTCCCTCCCCAAAGATGGAGCAGAGAAGAAGAAAAAGCAGCTCAGAAGTCATCAGCCCCTCACCCCACACTTCAAGCCAGCTTGAGTAGATATTCTGTACCTAAGTTGGAGTTAACACTTTGTCATTTCTTGAATTATCAGGGATTTAAATGATAATTTATTTTATTTTATTTTAGGCATTAAGTGTTTCATATTTTATAAAGTGTGAGCTGGAAGGATTTGGTAAAGCTCATTTGTATGGCTGCTTTCTAACTGCACTTTCTTCTTTCAGACCTGAGAAACAGCATTTTAAACAAATGTAAATGATGCCAGTTGGTAGAAACTGCCTGACTGTTTTGTAAAGCAACTCACAAAAGAAGAAGCTCAACCCCCCACATTCCTGCACACACCCACAAACCTTAAAAGCCCAGGAGAATTGCTCTTAAGTCAGTTTTAGGACACATAGCACCTTCCTGCTTGGTTTGGAGCTCTTTCGGCAGAAATACTTATTCCAGTTTACCTGTTTTAATCACTGGGATTTCAAAGATGGAAGATTATGGAATGCACTTTTCTCCAGGTATGTACTCAGCATTGTTGCGTAGTGAGCTAATATGAACAGAGTTGGCTAACCTCTAAGACAACTTTGAGCAAAAATATTCTTTCACTCTGTGTTGTAAGGCCTGATGGCAGAAGTCACAATTTCTCCCTCCACAGCTGAACAGAGTCCACTTTAAATCCTTTTTGGTTTTAAAGAATGTACAAATATCCCACCACTTTTTTTTTTCCAAGTTTGTGTGACTCATTGTCTTGATGCATGCTCAATCATCAGGTAAGTAAATCCCAAAAGGTTGATTCAGTTCATCTGGACGTAACGATTTAAGATTAATCAATTTACCCCTTTTTATTTTTTCTGTTAAAAAGTCATTCGTGCCAACACATATCAGTAATTGACCCATGTGGACTTGCTTACCTCCTTACTTGGCCTCTGTCTCTTTACCCTCACAGACTCGTGAGGACCTCAATTGACCTTCCCCACCTCGCCCCAGATGATTGGTTGGTCCATGGCAACAGGCAACAACCAGTATGAATTCAACCCTGTTGCAAGTATGAATGTACAACGCAACAACTCCGGACCTCACAATGCATATGGAGCATGTGGAGATCCTTGCCAACAGCCAATGCTTTTGCAGATGTTGTAGCTGTAACCAGCTTGAATTTATTTTATCTTCTAATAATTGTAATGCCATCTACATGATTTAGACTGCCTTGTGTATGTGAAGCTGTAAATGCTAGCCCCTTCAAAACTGAACTTTCTACATTTCTCCAAATCTTCTGTCAGAGACTGAACATCCAAATGTTTTAGAGACTTTAGACCTCTATCTTTCCATGTTAACTTGAGCTACAATCCTCTATATTCACAATCAAAGTATGAGACAGAAAATCTAAAGGATCTGGAGCTTTCAAATGGACCTCAAAGATTTTCCCAGGAATACCTCAAATAACAACCCTACCTCAGACTTTGAATTGCTTTTAATTGTTAACAAGTCTGATGTTGATTACTTGGGAGTAAAGTTCCCCCCCCCAAAAAAAAATTATTGTCACCTTTTCTACTCTCTGCTCTGTGACTACAGAGTCTTGAAATGAAACATGCAATGTTATTAAATCTTCCCCTTACTGAACACCTGAAGTCAGCTCAATTAAAGTGTAGGATGCTGCTGATGGCCATGTATGTTTGTATCAGGGCTGTGTTGGGATCTGTCAGGGGATGTTACGGATGGGGCATGGTGGCTGGAGGTTGCCAGGTTCTTGCTCACAATGCCACCGATGATCATGACTGGGAAGCGTACCAGCAACCAGGCGTCTTGCAGCAAGAGCACGGTGTTGTCCGCCAGAGCCTGAGTGGAGCTGTCAGAACAGCGAAGCTGCAGGAATGAAAAATCAAGTCAGTAAATGAGCAGCACTGAGTCTAATAATCCATGTAATGTTGCCTTTGAGAGTTTCTAAAAATTATGTTATAAGGTGCTTTTCAGTCTCCTGAATGTGAGCAAAGAATTACAAAGTGAATATAGATTAATGAATAAATCGTTAACTGAGTGAACATTCAGCAATTGGATAAAACAATAATACACTACGCAAAATACAATTTTGATATGCACAATGATATGCGGATCAATACTGAAATATCGATTCCTCTGATACCAGTCATTTATGTTCTAGAATCGATTCTCATATCAAAATATCAATATTTCAGTAATTTAGGGTAAATTTGTAGTTTATTATTAACAGGAACACAGTGAAAACAAACCATATCATTTGGATTTGTCTACATTGGAAGGAACTACTTCCTCTTCTGCCTTTCATAGTCATATGCGATATACGGCTGTATAAATGTGTTGCAGCCCCTGGCGTGCGTACTCACAACAATGGCTGAGCATAAATGGAGTCGTGTGCGGATGTATTTTACCTCCACAAACAGCTGAGACGTGGTTTGCGATACATGTGGCAAGAAAATGAGGTGTTGTGGCAACACCACTAACCTCGTCAAACACCTCAGAGTCAATCATATCACAGAACATGACGAGCGTATGTTGAGGCAAACTGAAGAGGAGTGGACAGGGACAGGTGCTGCTAGGGCGAGACAGACGTCTCTCGCGGAGTCCTTTAGTGCTGCAGGCAGGCAAGGTGTTCAAATAGCGCACATCTTCAGTTTTTTATGATGAATTCTTGATTATTAAGTGATAAGAACAAGTAATCTGATGTCCTGTAATCTATATAATGCTATAATTTGAGATACAATAAAAGATAGAATCAATAAGTTTTTGTACAAAGTACTTTGAGTTTATAACCTAAATATTACGGTAAATATTGGTGTGTTCAGCTACAGTGCCATCAGCCACTGAAGAAATTACAGCCAGAATTCCTGCTGATGATGTCACATTTTCAAGAAAATAACTTTTATACAGAACATGGTCTGGCAACTTTATTAGTCACACTTTGGTAGCACCAGGTTGGATCTTCTTTTGCCTTCAGATCTTGGACACTCGTCACACCAGAAAACATTTGTTCAATCTTCTGTTGTTCAACTTTGGTGAGTCTGTGTGAACTGTAGCTTCAGCTTCCTGTGTTTAGCTGACAGGAGTGGTACTTGGTGTGGTCTTCTGCTGCATCTTGTTGATGTGCATTCAAAGATGCTCTCCTGCACACCTCTGTTGTAAAAAGCAGTTATTGTAGTTTCTGTTGCCTGTTGTAGTTTCAGAGAGCTTGGATAAGCTGGAGAAACTGTTTTCAACATGCACACACTTCTGAACCTGGACTGCTGCACTAAAACAAAGACACAGTTACAATATCTACACAGTGCTAGTCTATATAAGACAATGTAGGGATCTGAGGCTGACTTTGTGCTTCTAGCTCGAGTCCAGCTTGTTTAATCAGAAGACTGACTTGGGAAATAATGAACAGTAGATGGCAGTAACACACCACTGATGCATCTAGCCTGCCAAACCCAAAGAAGAAGAACATGGCAGCAAGATTTCTGAAAGATTCACTCACTTTTCAACAATCCCACCAAATATTGTAGATTATGATTGTAAGAGGCCTGTCTGAACTTAATATACAGATTTCATGCTGTTGTTAACGGTGTGATTTCTGATGGTTATGTTTAAGAGGTTTGTATTGAAAGTATTTTGTGATAGTTTATGGTGGGTCACGTGATTTGAGCGGTATTGATTGCCTATTTTAGGCACCTGTTCATGCAGTGTCAGTTGGAGCAGAGAGGACCGATGTGTGGCTTTATGTTTTGGGATTGCTGAGTTTTTGGTTCTTTTGTGTGTTTTGCTTTAGTTTGTTTCCCTTAGTTTTCTTTTGTTGCTAAACATTTAAAGTTCTTTTTTGTCTCAGTGAATCACTGTTTTTGGAGATGGCATCACACAAGTATTCAGGTCCAGTCTCACCTCCTCAGCAGCTTTTCATTTGTTTCTGAAGTTGCTAAAATTTGCCAACAAAAATCCATCTATGGAAGAATCTCTAGATGAGATGAGATAGCCTTTATTTGTCAGTTGCAGGTCTTTTGCCCGCAACCGAGATGACAGACCTTGCCGACCGTACATACAATACACAAACATCACATTGGGGAGACAGGTCAGGCTAGGTAGCGAGGAAAAAAAAAAAAAAAAAACATCGAAATGTGTAACACAAAAGAATAATACAGGAATGCACAGATATCAACACACCATAGCACAATAAACACAGATAAGCAACATGGGAAAGAGTTCCAGTGTGTACATCTGATCTGGGACCGCTGCAATCTTCGACTGCGCCTCCAACTGACCCGATGTCCACATCAGAGGGGAGGTAAGCGTTGGAGGTGGCGTTGGATCCGGGGTAGGGAGGGTGATGCGTCGGTGAGTGCTTATCAGTATCAGTATATGTATGTGTGTGCGTGTCCAGAGTTCAGCTGAGACAGTATCCTTCGCTCTGCCAGGCTAAGTAAACAGTCTTCCAGCCAACCCAGGTGGCCTTGCATGGAATGGGAAGGAACAGACTAAACACAGTCGTTATCAGGGTGTTTTGTTCAGCTCCAGCCTTGCAGCTGGCGCCAAAGGGGTCTCCGCATAAGTGATGTTATTTTTTTACTTTAGTGCGAACAGCTCATATGAATTTCAAAGCAGTTCTACAGTCCAACACTGGTCTCTCAATCTCCCGTTGGAGAGCCGCGAGCTTCGCCATACTTGCGTTCTGTGATGTTGTCACTTCTTGTGCTCAAGGAGCCAATGTCTGAGAACTCACGGCAGTGTGGCTCCCCGAGATGTCATCCAATTTTGCGCCCAGAGATGTTATTCCGGGCTAGCCCTTCCAAGATGTATCCAGTCTGCAGTCAGAGATCTTATTCTGAGTATTCACAGCAGCCGTAGCCTCTCCAAGATCTTATCCGTGCTGACTCAATGAGCCCATTTGAGAAACTCACGCCTCTCCCATCGTTCCAATCCCAGCGGGCAGCCTTGTTGGGGTTTGAACAGCCGGTTCCGCTTTCTTAATTCTTCGATAAGTCTGGGCCAAGCCAGCTCCGATCAGCCAGAACCCTGTTACCATGGTTCCGAATAGGTAGATATCTTCACCACTCAGGCTCACCCAAGCCCAAACTTCTCGTTGAGAAAGGGGTGTCAATTGCATTTAGGGACCAGTTGATCCAATCCATAATTCCTCTTTTAGGCTTTAGAGAACAGACTGTGAGAGAGTGTTCCAGGGAAAATACAAAGAAAAACACGAGACTAGACAAGGACATAAGCAGGGAAGATAAGGGAGAGGAGAAAAAGTGCGTCCGCCTCCTCCGAGAGCCAAAGAAGATGGAGCATGGCATCAAGGATGGAGAGGAATAAAGTCAGCAGATATGGATCCAGACATGGAGGTAGGCCCCGGCTGTTAAATGATTGCTGAAGTGAAGTTAGAAGCTTCATTTACTGGTGGATGTGCACAATAAGCTGCCCTGTTGTTAATAGATGAGATTTGGCATATATGTCCTGGTTGGGGCTGTTTGTCTTCAGGAGGATTCTTTGATGCTGATTGCTGAGAGTTGAATGTGCGTGGGCACAGATGATTGTGTGTGTACTGAAATGTGGACACTGCTCTCTCCCTCCACTGTTGAACAGGGAGTCCACTTCAGTCCAGTTTGAAGAAACTGGTTTAAGCTGTTGGGAAGCATGAAGGAGATGGTTGGGTGTAGAGCATCTGTTCAAATCTCATTGGCACATTTCAACAGCAATCTGGTATAGATCCAGTCAGATGAAGATCTTGCAGATTGCACCCACTCTGACCTCAATCAGTTAAAAAGGCCCTCAGCAGCCGCACTGGTTTGGTCAAGAAGGTGTTGAGATTGACCCACAGGTCTTTAAAAGAGAGTTTCAGCTCTCCCTGCAAGAACCCAGTAGAAACTCCTTAAACATTACACTGATGTCTATTTTTTTTTTTCTTAAACATCTCCATGGGTTGTTTCATTTGATTGCCATTGACAATTTTTGTGATTTTTGTTGTTAACACATTCAGCTAAGTACTTAATATGAATATTTCATTCATTCAGATCTGGGTTGTCATCTTTTTGTGTTCCCTTTATTTTTTTTTGGAGCAGTGTATATTTACATTGGTTTTTGGGACGGTTGTTTTCTTAAAGCCTACTTTCTTTGTCAATTTCTGTTTCTCTCCACAGCACCTCACAAGGAAGGCGCACACCCTCATCAAGAGCTGCTCTATGGCCACAGAATCTGGTCAGAAGAGATTTTCCAGTGCCTACTCCCCTGGGTTCAGGAGGGTGAAGTGGAACAGGTACATCCTAATGCAGTTTATGAACACATGACTGGTTATCATGTCTTCAACTCGCACTGAGCTGACATCAGTGTGGTTGTTGATCCTGCAAAACAGGATGGTTTAAACAGATGCTTCGAAGCCTCTGCAACAAACCACCTGCTCCAGCAGAGATACTTAAACCAGTTTTGTCCCTGACGATACAAAAATGGCAGACTGGGAGACTCTGATGACTTTCATCAATCTGAATCTCAACAGGTATGTACTCAGCATTGTTGCCCAGTGAGCTAGGTTCAAGTGAAATCTGGTGGCAAATTTTAGGAATGCAGCCAAAATGCAGAGTTGTATAGGATGCTATTCTCTATAAGATTATTTAATTACTTTTTTTGGTATCATTTTCTGTTCTAAAGTGACTTGCGCCAAAGCATAACAGTAAATATGCTGACCCATGATGACCATCTAGTCATAACCATCCCTTTTTTTTCCTCTCTCTCATCTTTTTTCAGGTGAAGACTTGTTTTCAGAACTGAAGGAGGAAGTTTAGGAAAACCAGCACATGATGTAGAGAAATTTCAGCACTATGGCTCGACAGGAGCAGGTCCTGCCTTACCTGAACACCTTTGTCAGTGATGGAGCTTCCTGTTTGTATCCAAACACTGTGGGTCAGTTAAAGAGGGTGGGGGAGTACAGAAAGGCCACCTCCTCCCTTGTGTTGGTGTAGCTGAAGTCGTAGACGTCCAATATTGCACAGTACTGTCGATATTTTCTCTTCTTGCCTTTGGTGCTGTTTATCCATCTAGATTATTTTGGTATGGGCAACCCACTTTTGTAGTTTTCTCTGAGCTCTGTGTCTCTGAAAAGTAATGTTTCCATTCTAAAGAAATCCAGACTGTGTTACAGATCTACTGACCTTGTAGGAATTCTTTTCTTTCCACTGAACTACATCTGCTAACCATATCAGTGTCCTGGAGGAAGCACGTAAAGGCTTTGAACAAGAAGCTGGACTTCATGACAGACTTCATGCTTCTTTGTAGTTGGCAGGTGTGGACACTGCACCAGATTTCTGAGTTTTAACAAAGTCAATATTTATAGCAGAAAAGATGCAGATCTAGATCAATTTGCTTAAAATATTTATTAAAAACCCTGGACTAACCTCCAGCCTTAAAACATGTTTTAAGCATAAAAATATTAACAGGTGTAATTAAGACATGTGTGCACAAAGTCTTTTAAATACAGCTTCTGTCATGTCAAGAAACACGAACAGAATACTTAAAATGGCCGTCAGAAAAAATTCACAGCAAACCTGATATGCTGCCAGTGCCAGCTAGATTTCATGTTGGAAAAACATAGATGATGTGGAAGTGCTTTAAATTTGTCTGAAAACCACCAGCATGTGGTTTCAAAATCAGACCTCCACGCATCCTATTTCTGCCATGTTGTTTTTGAGACCAGTATGGCAAAAATCCTCATCCTGAGGCTTCAGAATGATAATTCACAAATAAAAGAGGGCTGTAACAGTAGCTACAGCCATCTTTATGCTGTCTAGGCTAAAACCTGATGCTATCAGCTCAATCATCATTATTAGCATCATTTAGAACATCTGGTAACAAAGGAGCATTAGCTGTTAGCAAGGCTCTCCACTTGCTCCTTCAAAACTTGTTTTGTGAAGCCCGGAGTTGTTTGCATTCATACCAGTGTTTAAAACAACAGGGTTGAAATCATCATGTCTATTGGCATCGACCAGCCAAACATCTAAGGCAAGTTGTGGAAGCTCCATTGAGGTCCAGGCACAACGTTGCCCACAAAATTCATTCAGTTCATGTTCTAGTAACCTTGAGAAACACTCACCTGTTTGTAGGTCAGTCCTGTCAACTCTGCCAACTCTGTCATCTCCCGTGGGTCAGGGTAATGTTTCTGATTAAAGTGATTGACAAGAGTTTTTAACTGGCTGAGAACAGCCCCCGGGTCCTTCCTTTGAGCACCTTGGCCTTTTCTTCCTTCTCACATGTAGTGCTTGTGACAGTGTTGCTGCCACCCTGGTTTCTTGGGGCAGCAAAACCCTGTTCCTCCTGTGTGACAGAGCTGGAAACAGCTTCAGCAGTCTCAAAGATGATGTTGCTCGTCTCCTTTTCAAGAGCACTCTCCACCCATGCAGTATGCAGTGAGGTCTGCCATGGGGAAACTCCCTTCAAGGCTGCTGCCAGAACTCCACAAGTCTATATGGTCCACATGGCTCAGCTCATCTGTTGCCATGAGTCACTTTAGAAAGTCACTCCCCCTTCATTGATCCATCATTTAGAAAACTGAAAAAAGCACTTAGAAAGTCATCAAGTAAATGAGCTCTACTAAACGTTTCCAGCTTACTTTGCTAAATGTTCATCCCTGGAATTCTGCAATTTATCACTTTCTTTTCTGATGTCTCAAGAAAAAGTGTAATCTCACAGATAATGACCTGTTTGTAGTATTGGGTGGCAGGTTTTCCATTTCTTTATACCAGTGATATCAAACTGAGAGCTGCAAGAGGTCATTTATACATTTGTAATCAGCTGTGTAAGATGGTAGACTGGTATCACCTGCATATTAACTCACCTCCACATTTACTGTGGGAAATGGCCACTAATGTGTGAGTGGGTTTGTTTCACAACTGCTGTGAGCCAGTGGCTGTGATTGGGCTGGGTTCATTGAAGGCAGGTGTATTTGATTGCACTTGATTTCTGAAGTGTTGAAGCTTGTATTGGCCAAAAGTATGAAGAGCAGCTTGAATCTACAACTTGAAATGAACTGCTTCATTATCATTGCCCAGTCACAGCTTCTGTTTAATATCATGTGATAATTCTGTCTGATATCAGGCTAACGTTGTGGTGCTTTGAACCTGTATTTTCTGTGTGACACAATGTTATGTCTGTTTCATGAATAAATTTGATGAATAAACTTGTTTAAACATGAGCCATGGTGTGGTCTCCCTTCACTTGTGACTTCTTGACATTTGTAAACATAATAGACCAAAAAAATACATTGTGTCATACACTATTATATATAATCCTATTATAGGGTTGGGAGTATTCTACCGCCGTGAGGCCTCTTCCTTATGTATATTTTTGACCATGGAGATCGAATTGCCTATAAATTAGGTGGTGAAAATTCCTATGAACTGGTAACATATAAACAAAGCATATAAGGTTAATCTGTTTTATTTGGTAATGGGCAGAACATCCTTTCTTCCTTGCTGTCTCCATATCTGTCAATATGTTTCACACTGATCTCTTGCAAAAAAAAATCAGTAAAACACCACAAATCCCACCAGTGATTCACTTCCTTATAAACCATTGAATCAAGGACTGAAGCAGTGACGTACTGAATGAAACTTCAGACGTCTCTGGTCTCTGGACAGACGTACCAAGCCTCGACACAGTGCTTCTGCAGCACTCTGATACTATCTTTTACACGTGCTGGATTTTCAGCTTCAAACGGACCATCATGAACTGATATTACAGGAAAACCCCGTGATGCAAATATTAGTTAAACAGAAATCAAAATGTAATTGAATTGCATTCTGTTTTGTTTGTTAAAATAATTAGATCATTTATATTTTTAAAACATTTTTAAGCTCCTGTATAACTTAATTCCAGCAGGTAATGGTATGGGATGAGATTCACTTTTATTAGCTGAATCAATTTTGGTTCCTATATCATCACTATTTAAAAATAAATAAAAACAACAACAGCAACAACAGTTCAAGTGATTAAAGTGGGGCTGCTTTTGGAGGCTTTTTTGTATCTTTGAGGGCCACTTGAGTCCACGTCCTTCAGATTATTTAGCTTAACTTTTCATATTATGAGTGTGAATATAGAGGATTGATGCTCAAGTTAACATAGAAAGTTGGATGCATGAAGTCTGAAGAATATTTGGATGTTCAGTCTCTGAGAGCACATTTGGAGTCATGTAGACAGTTCAGTGTTGCCGGTGGGGGATTTGTGTTTTATTTCCAGCTTCTCATACACAAGGCACATCATATTCTAAAACAATCAAATTATTTACATGATAAAACACTTCATCAACTTCAGTGTGATATTCCAAGTGTATGACACATGTACCAAGTTCAAGTTTTAGAAAATCCACAGATTCAGTCGACTGCAGGTTTCCCCAACCTATTTAAACAGTACATTTGCATAATGACTGAAACTACCATCACTGGTGAACAAAGGCTGTGAGGTAAATTTCTTGATCCTTAATATGCAAATTTTCGTGACCATTGATCAACAACCATTGATCAATGAGCATTAATGTGTACGTCCTCATCATTGAAAGAGTGGCCACTGACTTGTAGGTGTTTTTGTAAACGTTTGTCCTACTGAAAACGTTACGTCCAGATGAACAGAATCAACTTTTTGGGATTTCCTTACCTGGATGATTGTGCACGCATCAAGGTATTTACAGAAGCCACAGATTCTATTGAATTCTAATATTTCTCAAATCAACAGGTTTTTAGATAAAGGGCCTAATATTCACCCCATGCCCATCGTTTACTAAAAGTACAGAAAACAGATCAGAATCCTGGTATCCTGTCAGCTCAGTCATTGATACTAGCTACTATTTACAGTATCTGTGATATTGAACATTAGCTGTTGGTAAGGCTCTCCACCTTGGCTGATATGTGTAGGACAAAGGACATACCCACCTGTGATGAGAAACTAAACACAAGACTTCATTACACTTTTTAACACCAAATATTTTTGAGACGTAATAACAATTAAACATGGAGGCAGTATTTCATTCTAGCAAAGTCCTCATTTATTGGAAGAAAAATCATTACAGATTCATGTTGACTTTCCAACAGTTACACCATATAAAAAGTGGACTTTATCAATCACTTACACAAGCCTTATCTACCCCACCAACTTTGACCAAACAAATTTTTGTATTTTCTTATTTTGTAAAAATGTAAACGATGCAGAAGTTCACTGAGTCAGTCAAACCTGCCTCTGCTTTAACTTTTAATTAACTTAATAAACTTGATAATTAAAATAAAATCCTGAAAAAATAAAATTATTGTCCAGTATATCAGAAATGCTCATCTTAAGGCTTCAGAATGATCGTTGAGAAATGAAAGAGGGATGTAACAGTAGCTACAGCCATATTTAGCTGTTAGCAAGGTTCTCCACTTTCTCTGTAAAAACTTGCACAGTGAAGTCCGGGGTTGTTCACATTCCATGCAGTGCTGAAGACACTGGTGTTGCAATCATAATGTCCATTGCCTGGTGGCATCGACCAGCCAAACATCTGAGGTGAGTTGTGGAGGGTCCATTGAGGTCCAGGGACAACATTGCCCACAGCATGAGGAAAGTGGGCCCATTCTCATGAAGCTGATGTCCAGTTGCTCGCTGAGTGAGGACGCTCCCTGAAACTGAATCACAGACACATGCACAGTCAGTAAAACCAAAATACAGAGTTCTTGTTTTAAATTATAATCAATACATTTCATCAAATTAAATGAATTCCCCAGATAATGACTGAATTAAAAACAGTTCTGTTTAATAATTGGAGATACTTACATGAAGTGGGACGCCCTGATTGAGATGCTGAGAATCTGGACTCCTCCTAAACTTTCTCCTTCGGTTTTGAAACCAAGTCTTCACCTAAAGATGGAAGAAAACAGAAGAAATTTAATGAGTACAATAAACCCAAAATTCAAAATGAATTCAGTTTCTTATGTTCTAGTAACCTTGAAAGACACTCACCTGTTTGTAGGTCAGTCCTGTCAACTCTGCCAACTCTGTCATCTCCCGTGGGTCAGGGTAATGTTTCTGATTAAAGTGATTGACAAGAGTTTTTAACTGGCTGTCTGAGAACAGCGCCCGGGTCCTTCCTTTGAGCACCTTGGCCTTTTCTTCCTTTACACACGTAGTACTTGTGACAGTGTTGCTGCCATCCTGGTTTCGTGGGGCAGCAAAAACCAGTTCCTCCTCCGTGAGAGAGCTGGAAACAGCTTCAGCAGTCTCAAACATGTTGTTTCTCATCTCCTTAGCGAGAGCTGCCTCAGCCCATGCAGCGAGTTCTTCCAAGGGAAGACTCCCTTCAAGGCTGCTGCCAGAAAACCACAAGTCTGTGAGGATAGAAAGACAGAGGCCAAGTAAGCACAAGTATATATGGTCCACAGGGGTCACCGTGGCTACTGATATCGTTTGGCACAGTTGAGTTTTTTAACAGAAAACAATACAAAAAGGATAAACTGATGAGCCTTAATCAGAACAATTTCCCACACACACAATTCCACTTGCTGAATTATTAAAATATGGCACCAGATGTCACCAATGAGAAAGTTTAAAAAGTGGCTCAAAGCCCAGATGGTCCTGAAGTGGACTCTCCGATCAGCTGTGGAGGGAGAAATGGTGACTTCTGCCATCAGGACTTACAACACAGAGTGAAAGAGTATTTTTGCTCAGAGTTGTCTTAGAGGTTAGCCAACTCTGTTCATATTAGCTCACTATGCAACAATGCTGAGTACATACCTGGAGAAAAGTGCATCCCATAATCTTCCATCTTTGAAATCCCAGTGATTAAAACAGGAAAGCTGGAATAAGTATCTCTGCTGAAAGAGCTCCAAACCAAGCAGGATAGTGCTATGTGTCCTAAGACTGACTTAAGAGCAATTCTCCTGGGCTTTTAAGGAGGTTTGTGGGTGTGTGCAGGAATGTGGGGGGTTGAGCTTCTTCTTTTGTGAGTTGCTTTTCAGGCAGTTTCTACCAACTGGCATCATTTACATTTCTTTAAAATGCTGTTTCTCAGGTCTTAAAACAGAAAGTACAATTAAAATTACAGCCATACAAATGAGCTTTACCAAATCCTTCCAACTCAAACTTTATAAAATATGGAACACTTAATGCCTAAAATTACTTTATCTTTTTCATCAGTGATGCTTCAAGAAACGACAAAGTGTGATCTCACACTCAGATTCTTGGTGTCATGGCTGTTTGGGGAATTTTGTTATTCTAAACCAGAGCTGTGTTTAACTCCAGTAACATCATTAGTGACTTAAGAACAATTCTCCTGATTCAGCTTGTAAAGAGTTTTGTGGATGAACAATTTATGGGTTTAAGTCATTTTTCATGACTTTTTAAAGAACATCAATTTATCAAAGTCAAAACGACTTGATATTTTACATTAGTCCTTACTACCAGCTTGCTGAACATAAGGATTCCTTTCAGGTCGTCATGATTTGGTCTTGTTCTGATCAACTCCTAAATGTTATGTGTCAAAGATTTGTTTGTTGCTTTAGTCATTATTTGTGTACTTTTTATGTCTTATCAGATCTTTAAATTTAAGAGTATTTAATTTCATACAAAGTGAATTTGATGGTTCTGTTGAAGTGGGTTTTATTTTTGATCCTTGTCCTCTTTTTTACAGAATGTATTTAGCACTGGTGTGTTTCATTGTTTTTTTCCACATTTCTATACACTATATCATATAAGGAAATATGATGGAAAAATACAAAGTATGTAATGATGTTTGATTTATGAAGTCACTTTCACTTTATAAAGATTTGGAACACATTTTGATATTTTGCCTTTACTGTAAGTAATGTGAGTCATCCAGGATACTTTGTGATGTGTTATCACTCCAAGAAGTTTTCTTTCAGATATTTTTTTTATTTTTATTTTTTTATTTATTTTTTAAATTTTTTGCAAAGGCCCAGATATTTTAAATTTATTATATTTAATTAATTATAGTTAAAACAAATGTTCCGAGATTACTCTCACAGCAGAGCACTTTATGGTTTGACGATAAATCCAAAGAAGAGAAGAAGTCTAAGTGGAGGCAAATCCACTCACTTTGTTGTTTGTGTTTGTCTGCAAACATGGTTTAAAAATACATTTAGCTGCTTCATTTCTGGACTTTATGCTTTAAGTTAGACATGTCAACACAAACACCTTTACCCACATTTATCTCTCGTGGCCCTGGTGCCATCTGTCTGCATTGACTTGATAATTAATCAGAGGTAGCAGGATGTGATACAGGAACTCTAAGAGACACATTAGCATATGTTTAGTGGTCACTGGCTGAACTGGGTGTGTCTCTGATTATGAATGAGCCAGAGGGGGCCAGATGTATGTGTCTGTGGGGTTTATGGGCGGCGTTGGTGTGGAGCGTTAACCTTGCTATTGTTTACATTGACTTATGTGGATGTTTTATAATTTCAGACACTTTTACAATATAGAGGTGCTTTTCAAAGAAGGTGAAGCTACCATAAAACTCTAGAAAATTCTCCAAATGACCTGCAGCAAATAGATCTATAGATCTAATAGAAAGTGAAGTACAGATCAGTGCTCAGATCAGAGATTAGTTTTGACCAGGAACATAAATGTAGTTTGCATTAAACATGTCAACAGATGTGGTTGACATGAAAGCAGAACAGGCTGAACTCAAGTATCATTTGTTATTACAGTGAGAGAAAGAAGTGGGTCAGTGAGAAATATCCATAAAGAGCATGATTTAGCACTAGCTGCAGCTCACAGTCAGCAACTCATCAGTTGTGTTGATTATAATAAATGAGAATTTCCTCTTCAGGCTCACAGCTCACAGAACTGTACAGTTTCTGAGAAAAGTCCAGATTACAGTACTGTACTTCTAATACTGTCATCTTTGAACTGATATTACAGGAAAACTCTTAGAAGTGATGCAAATATTAGTTAAACAAGAATCAAAATGTAATTGAATTACATTCTGTTTTGTTTGGTGAAAAATAGATAAGAAGTTTAAAAAGTCACATTTTTTAAACTCCTATATAAGTTAGTTCCAGCAGGAAACTGTATGGGACTTTTATTGGCTGAATCAATTTTGGGTTAATTCTATAGGACTAGATTGAGCTACATGAAGAGAAGAACGATTTCTTTTTACTAAAAACTCACAGAAAACCTGATATGCTGTCAGTTCAATCGTTGTTTCTCCCTGGCATCATTTACATTAGCCGTTATTAAAGGAGCATTAGCTGTTGGCAACACTCTCCACTTTCTATTTCCAAACTTGCACTGTGAAGCCCAGTGTTGTTCACATTGATAGCAGCTCTGAAGACGCTCGGGTTTAATTCATGATGGCCGAGGCCTGGTGACATGGACCAGCCAAACATCTGGGCGAGTTGGGGAAGCTTGACTGTGATTCGGGCACAATGTTGCCCACAGTGCACAGATAGAGGGCATGATTATATTGTGGGTTTTGGTAAAGGTTAAGATTAAAGTGATGGAGAAGAATTTTTTCATCTATGTGAGAAAATCCCCTTGGCCTTTCCTTCATCCTCAAACATAGTGCTTGACATCTGTGGAGTATGCAGAGTGACAGTGTTGTTGCCATAATGGTTACTTGAGGCTTTTCCCCTCCTCTATTTATTGATGAAGACTTAAAAAATAAGTAGTAAGTTTAAAAGAAGTAACAAAGATGTCAGCTTGTGCTGAGAGCATGGGCCTATTCCTGTATCTGGATCCATATTTGCTCACTTTATCCTCTCCAGCCTTGATGTGATGCTCCACGTAGAGATGCTTCCTCAAATGGGTTTTTGTTAGCAAATTGGAGCGACTTCAAGAACGAACTAAACGTCTCTGAGAAGCTGAGACTGGGCCTGCATACTTGTGTGGAACCTTCTTTAAGTCTCAGTGATTCACTGAGATAGAAAACAACTTGAAAGAGTGAGTGATGAATGAAAGCAAAGAAATTAAACAAACTTCATGCTTCATGCTGATAGGAAGGCAACAGAGACTAAAAATAACCACACATTAAAAGCAAACTATACAGAAGACCATCTCTGAGAGCACAACGTATCAGAACTTAAAGCACATGGGCTAGAAGCAGCAGAAGACCACACTGGCTACAACAATTGTCAGCTAAGAACAGCAAACTGAGGAAACAGACTCACAAATAGTATGAAATTTGCTTTGTTGAGATTCAGTGTTAATTGATTATTTTAAAAAAACAACTCTTCAATTTTTAAAAAATTCATTTTCTAGTTCATTCAGAAGTTGTTCCAAGTTACTTCCACAATAACTTTGCGTCATCTGCAAACAATATGACTTCTATGTCTTTGAAATTACCTCAAATTAAGAAATGTTAACACAAACACATTTACCCTCATTTATCTCTCATGGCCCTGGTGCCATTTGTCTGCATTGACTTGGTAATTAATCAGAGGTAGCAGGATGTGAGGCAGGAACTCTAAGAGACACATTAGCGTATGTTTAGTGGTCACTGGCTGAACTGGGTGTGTCTCTAATTCTGAATGAGCCAGAGGGGGCCAGATGCATGTGTCTGTGGGGTTTATGATGGGCGTTGATGTGGATCGTTAGTCTTGCTGTTGTTTACATTGACTTATGTGGGTGTTTTAGTGTCAGAGACTTTTACAATGTAGAGATGCATTTCAAAGAAGGTGAAACTACCATTTGTTACCTTATAAACTCAGTAATGTTCTCCGCATGATCACAAAGATCAAACTGAGGAAACAGACTCACAAATATTAGACAATAAGAGATTGGAGAAATGTTTCCTGGTCTGATGAGTCTCCATTTCTGCTGTGACATTCTGGGTCAGAGGCTAAACACAAGATTTTATGACTTGCAAAGTGCAACATGCATGCACTTTTTAACATCCTATCAAATATTGTAGATTATCATTTTAGAAAGTAAAACAAAACATGCAGGCAGTATTTAATCCTGGCAAAGTCGTCATTTATTGGAAGAAAATGGATGGCACTGATTCGTCTAAGGAGCGAACACCATCCCCACAGACACAGCGGCCAGGGAGGCAGAAGAACGGCACATGAAGGCCCTGAGTAAATGTGGTTATCCCAGCTGGACTTTTGTCAAAGCTGGAAAGACACCTAAAGAAACCTCGAGCCGATCCAGGAGAGAAGGACAACCGCTACCCAAGCGAAAACCTGTAGTGATCCCATATGTGTCAGGAGTATCGGAACAGTTGAGAAGCATTTTTTCTAAACACCGCGTCTCTGTGGCTTTTAAACCCCAAAACACGCTGCGCCAAAAACTGGTCCACCCCAAGGATCGGGTCCCCCGACACAAACAGAGTAACATAGTGTACGCTGTTAAGTGCCAGGAGGATTGCCAGGATTTATACATCGGGGAAACCAAACAACCTCTGGCGAAGCGGATGGCACAACACAGAAGAGCTACCTCGTCAGGCCAGGACTCTGCAGTTTATTTACACCTACAGGCCAGTGGACACTCTTTCAACGATTAGGATGTACACATCCTGGACAGGGAGGAACGCTGGTTTGAGCGCGGAGTCAAGGAGGCCATTTACGTGAAAAGGGAAAGACCATCTCTGAATCGAGGAGGGGGCCTAAGGGTACATCTTTCGCCATCTTACAATGCTGTGATTGCAGCCATTCCCCAACTCTCTGTGAATGGTACTCATGGCCATTGATCAGTGTTCTTTGATCAGTGGGTTTTGGTCAGTGATTGTTGATCAATGGTCATGGGAATTTGCATAATTATGATTAAGGAACTGACCTCACAGCTCATTGTTCCTTCAGTGGGCTGGTTTCAGTCATTATGCAAATGTACTGTTTATAAGGTTTGGGGAAACCTGCAGTCTGCTGAGACTGAAGAAGTCACTTGGATGAGTGACGAAACGTTTCTCCCACAAAACGCTACGTCCAGATGAACAGATTCAACTTTTGGAGATCTGTTATTTATCATCAGTTTATTAATGATAGAAATTGTTTGACTCCCAAATAGTATGAGTTTTGTTTTGCTCAGATTCAGTGTTAATTGATTATTAAAAAAAAAACTCTTCAATTGTTTTAAAATTCATTTTCTAGTTCATTCAGAAGTTGTTCCAAGTTACTTCCACAATAAATTTGTGTCATCTGCAAACAATATGACTTCTATGTCTTTGAAAGTACTTCAAATTAAGACACGTGAACACAAACACCTTCACCCTCATTTACCTCATGGCCCTGGTGCCATCTGTCTGCATTGACTTGATAATTAATCAGAGGTAGCAGGATGTGATACAGGAACTCTAAGAGACACATTAGAGTATGTTTAGTGGTCACTGGCTGAACTGGGTGCGTCTCTAATTCTGAATGAGCCAGAGGGGGCCAGATGCATGTGTCTGTGGGTTTATGACGGGCGTTGGTGTGGATCGTTAGTCTTGCTATTGTTTACACTGACTTATGTGGGTGTTTTAGTGTCAGAGACTTTTACAATGTAGAAGGTGAAACTACCATTTGCTACCTTATAAACTCAGTAATGTTCTCCACATGATCACAAAGATCTAAATTAGAGGTGTAAGTCATTATTTGTATGTAATATTGGTATAGTTTGACTTATTTTAAAACATTTTACACATATCAGGTTTCAAAACTCACTGAAATAATGCAGATTTCATGCAAAATATATTTAAAGAGGAGCTGTGTTTGCTCTGATACATTTGAAATTATAAACTATGTGCACAAATCTTCTGATAATAGAAAGTAAATCAAACTGGTTTCTTGTCTGAAACAACCAGAGCAGGAAGTTAAATCAAAATCATCTAACACAGATCCAGTTGACATAAAAGCAGAACAGGCTAAACTGTTCTCAACTCACCAGTGAGAAATATCTATAAAAATCATGATTTACACCAGCTGCAGCTCACAGTCAGCAACTCATCAGGTTTGGTTTTCTTTACTAAATGAGAATTTTTCACATTATATTGTCCATCATGTATTTCAAACACATGAATAAAGATCCAGAGTTTATTTAATTGATTTAATTTCAGTTGCCACTTTCAGACTGTTTCATTTAATAAAGTTAATAAAGACAAAACGAGTGGTCAGTGGTCATCGTGATATTGAGTGTCAGAGTTTTTTTAATGGTTTGTCCGAGTGTGAAAACCTTGTTTTGGCCTCAACAAGCTGCTGTGGGGGTTTACACAGAGGTGCAACTTAAGGCCTGCAGGTCAAATTATCATGATGTTGCATTTGCAAAAATGCTCTATGTGAGTGGAAAGTTCTTTGGGTGATCTAATACTGCGTTAATTGATGCAAACATGGAGTGAGTTCATTTCAGTAATTAGCTGCTAAGTGCTGCTCAAACATGAGCACACCAGTGAGGGAGCCAGTGATGTCCTCACCAAAATAATTCTTGTGAGCAGTTTTAACATGTTTATGTGTGAAAACAGTGTGGCAGTTTAGGTCAATTAAAGGAGGCTGAAGAGGAATCAGTGTGGTTTTCTGAGGGTGGTGTGGTAGAGGACTTCATGTGTAGCTGACTGATAAAGTCCACTTCTTATATATGTTGTTATAACTCTTTCAAAGTCACCAATGCATTTATCTGCAATGACTTTTCCTCCAATGAGGACAGTGGTAGAATGAAATACTGCTTCTGTTAAATGCTGTTAAAAAAGACTCAGAAATCTCGCTGTGTCATGTCACACCCACCAACCAAAGGAAGAGTTTGATGTGTTTTGAGCTCAAGTCTCTCATCACAGGCTGATGTGTGCTTCCTCCAGCACACTGATACAGCTGGTGGATGTAGTTCAGTAGAAAGAAAACAGTTCCTACATTGTTAATAAAAGTTTGTGGATTTCATTTTGAGTCAGGCGTGATTTCTAAAAACAGACTTTGCTGCTGAGGAAAACTTTTGTTACTCTGAGAAACACATCACAAGTCCATCTTGTTCTGATTTACTGTAGAGACTTATTTACAAACCTGGGAAACAATCTAGATGGATAAACAGAACTACAGTACTACTTCAGGACTCCAAAAATGTCACCAAACAAAACTGAATCCATTTCACTGACATTACAATTCCTGTGGACGGCTAAACTTAAGCTTAAGTTGGTTATTGTTGTCTTGGGGGGCTCTGTTACTTTTCCCTCCCCACAGATGGAGCAGAGAAGAAGAAAAAGCAGCTCAGGAGTCATCAGCCCCTCACCCCACACTTCAAGCCGGCTTGAGTAGATATTCTGTAAAAAGAGCTGTGTGATAAAACCAGTGATACGTCTGAGGCAGTTTCAAGCTCTGTCTCAGAGCAGAAACAAGATTTTGCTGTCCCAAGAAGCCAGGATGGCAACATCACTGCCACTCTGCACGATCCCAGCACTGCTCCAGAGAAACCTAAAGGAAAGGCCCGGGTGGTGTTCACAGAGAGACAGTTAAATATTCTTGTCCATCAGTTTAATTTGAAACATTACTATGACCCAAGAGAGATGAAACAGCTGGCAGAGATGACAGGACTGACTTACAAACAGGTGAGTATTTTTCAACTTACTACAACAGAAGAAAAATAAATTTTGGCTCCATTGTACTGATTTAATGTTTTCTGTTTTCTTCCATCTTTAGATAAAAACTTGGTTTCAAAACAGACGGAGTAAGTTTAGGAGGAGGTCACATCCTCAGCATGTGAATCAGGGCGTCCCACTTCATGTAAGTATCTCCTATTATTAAAAAGCACTGTTTCTGATTCTGTCATTATCTGGGGAATTGATTGTATTTACTGAAATGTAATGGCAATAATTTAAAACAAGAATTTTAGAAGTATTCTCGTTTTACTGACAGTCCACCTGTCTGTGATTCAGTTTCAGGGAGAGGGGCAGCCCCCACTCAGGCAGCAGTACACCCAGCACCTGGATGTAAACTTAATCACAAATGGTGCAAATTATCAGGGCCCCTATCCTCATCCTGTGGATAATTTTGTGGCTGGACCTCAATGGACCTTCCCCACCTCACCACAGACGCTTGGCTGGTCGATGCCACCAGGCAACCGCAATTATGAATTCAACCCCGGTGTATGAATGCACAACACAACAACTCCGGGCTTCACAATACAAGTTTTGAAGGAGCAAGTGGAGAGCCTTGCCAGCAGCTAATGATCCTTTAACTACAAATATTGTCATTCATATCAGCATTCTTTGTATTACATTTTAATCTTCTTTTTTTCATGTAGCTCAACATAACAGAGTCTCTTTCAGTAAATGAAAGGAACATGGTGAATTTTCGGCCCTTTATTTTTAATCATCGGACTAAAAAAAAAATTGAATTCAGTCGACTCTGGCTATTGTAAATACATTTTAGTCTATCCAGAAATATTAAGAGATGAAGTCATGAAAATTTGTTTTGTTTCAGTTGTATCTTCCAGTATTTGTAAAAAATAATGGACATGAAGAATATTATCTGCCTTGTGTATGAGAAACTGTAAATACAATATTAGTTTCACCAATTCAAAACTTTCTACATGTCTCAAATCCTTCAGTCAGAGACTGAACATCCAAATGTTTTAGAGACTTTAGACCTCTATCTTTCCATGTTAACTTGAGCTACAATCCTCTATATTCACAATCACAGTATGAGACACCGTGTCAAGCTCACAGTCTACGCCTCACTATGTCTCCTGATTTATTTATTTTTACAAATAACCGCTGCACATGAAGATAAATCCACAGATGCATAATCCAGCAATCATCTTGTGGTGTGTCTTTTAGAGAGAGAGAGAGTATGAGTGTGTGTGTGTGTTTCTTTGTCACAGTTGTACTTGATTATGAAGGTGGGAAGCTGCAATAACGGCCCCCAGGAGCCAGAGGCAGACAGAGATGGATCCAGAAGAACCGGGCCATCTGGCACCTCCAAGAGTAACAAAGACCTGAGGCCACACATCTCAGCGACATCCACCTGTCCATCCCAGCAGGAGAAGCACCAGATGGGGCTCCCCCAGATGGAGGCTGAGAATCCTGCATGAGTTTGTCTGAAAAGTACTTTGTGCAGGGGTCTGGGTCTGTCTGAGAGGTTTCCCTCTTCCTCACTGAGTTTGTTTTGCTGCTCTTTCTGGGAAAAAATAAAAACTTCTCTTTTGTCGTCTCTTTTTCTTTATAAACTGGTGGTGTTGCCACAGTAGAGTATCTCTCGGTTTGTGGGCTCATCTAAAGGTAACCACCGAGCAAACTTTAATGTGAGTTCAGTTAATCTTGAGTTTAGCTCCTGAATGAGGTCTTCTGCTGCTCTACTCGGTGTCTGTTCACAGTTTAATGTGAACACGTTGAGAGAAGAGTGAGAGAGTGTTTGGAGAAAAACACCAACTAATCATTAGCTCAACACGCTGGGAGAAGTTGAGTGTTTTCTCACAGAAAGTTGGACAATAAACTTTATTGTCCAGCTGCTGTGGATGAACACATCAGTGGAATTCAATTGTTAATTAATCAATTGATTATATTCATATCTGTGATTCCCAAAGAGGATAAGGACATAACAGGATGTGGGGAATATAGACCAACGTGAAATTGAAAACTGAAAACTATTGTGCTGATGAAAAGCAGTATTACATTTGGTTAGTTTGGGGTCAAAACAAATGAAAGAAAAAGAATTCTTCCAAAAGTTTGTTGGAGAATTCTTAATGTAAAAAGTGACAGTTATACAATCTGTAAAGGAGAATTAATTGGATGAGATTTTTGGAAAGTTCTTATCAAATCAATTAGTTGCCTCGACAAAGCAGGTGCAGACTTATTGTTAAAGAGTTGAATGTGGTTCAAATGGCACCTGACCTAGAAACATGTAAGATTTAATGTCTTCATAGAGTTTATATAACACCACATGGGCTCGTCTGGGAGTTGAACCCGGGACCTCTCACCTGAAGCGAGAATCATTCCCCTTGACCAAAATGCAACACGGGAGAAGAATGTATGAAAGATTGTGTTGAAAGCTGACTGAATGTCCTGCAGCTGTATGTGAGGCACTCAGGGAACACTGCTCATTTAGAAATCTGTTTCAAAAGTGTTACAAATGCATACAGTATGATCCACAAGTGCAAACTAAGATTTAAAAAAGTCTTCATCTTCAGTGAATGTTGTGTAACTTTTGAGGACTCACAAGTGTGCGCTTCAATCCAAACACAAAAACAAAACAATGTGACCACACGTAAAACTGTTTGACAAATTCTATGAAACATTCACGCTCCAGTGGATGCATCAGAAAGCAACTTGGGATTAGTATCTTGGCCAACTATATGTGGCTTGCAAACTGGAGCAGCCAGGGATCAAACCACAAAGCTTCTGATCAGAAGGTGACTTGTGCTAAATCTTGAGCAACAACCACACTGGGATGAGCCAGTTTAGACATCCAAGATAAAATGTCACATTGGTTAATTAAAGATTTAGAGATTGTTACATGGAAGACAAAAGAAATGTTCCTGTCTCATGTGTCTTCGTTATCCAGAGATTTCATGGCTTCATGGTGTAGTTGAATGACTTTTTGCACCAACCAGGCCGAGTTTATCTGCAAAGCGACACAAGTTATTTTGAGGTTCATCAATCAACTAGTAACAGATCTAACCTTATTCAGTGGGAACAAGTATCAATCTATACTTTTCCTATGAAAAACCTTCTAAAGCTGTCTATAATTTTACCTCCAAAGTTCATCAGCAAACAGTCTGAATGCCTGTAATTTCCCGGCTGTACTCAAACCCATTAATTGAACCTGAAAACTTGCTGTGACTCCAAACCCAAGTAAATTATGGCTAATGTCACACTTGGATCTGGTGATAGAGAAGTGAGTCAGTGTAACCTTTATTAAATCAGGCAAAACAACACATTCGTATACGCTGTGGCGGCCTGCAGAAAGCAAAACCTCTTAAAGAAATGGAGCTAAGGGTAAGCTGAAGCCATCTGATGTTTATGTTAATGAATAAAACACACTGACACATTTTGTCTTAGTTTTTATTGTTTATTAAAATACTTTTAAATCTCTAGTTTTAGCTCACAAAGAGTGAGACTCAATTATTTTTTTTCTTTCATGAGAAATAGTTTAAGCCATAAAAAAGGAATGATGACATTTAGGATATTAACCATCTAGTCCAGCAGGTGGCGGTAATGCACCTTAAAGCTCTAACCGCCAAAGAAAAACCCAAAAGAAGAAGAAGAAGCCGCAGAGTTCCCGCTTCATTGCGTTTGTGTTTTAGTTCATTGTTCTTCCTCATCTAAAGTGAAGCACTAAGGTAACTTTGATCTGAGTTCAGTCAATCTTGAGTTTAGCTTCTGAGTGAAGTTTTCTGTTGCTCTCGGTCTCTGTTGTCAGTTATTTGTTAACCTGTTGAAAGAAAAAGCCTCTACATCAAGTCAAGCTGCTATAAACTAATTTACAAGAAGATATCAACAAATGCTAATGAAACACAGAGAAGAAAACTGTTATTATTAGAAGAAAGCTTTAAAATGAGCTAAGTGTAATCAGAGTTTCTATTATTTTTTTGGTTTGTTACTAAGCGCTAGTTAGCATCTCTGTGTCTATCATTTTATGAATGCAGCTAGCTAACCAAGCTAGCTAGCCCCACCCTTCATCCATTTAAGGTAATTTAAATTCCAAAAATTCCAACATGTTGGCTTTAAAAGTGCTATAATAAAATACATTTATGAGAAATGTAAAAATAAATGTATTCCAGGCTAAAACACAGCTGCCTTTGTCTTATCAGTGCAAAGTTGTGCCAGCCCACAGGGCATTTGATTGTAAAAACTGGCCTCACTCTGAGAGGCCTGTTATTAGAATCATTTTAAAGATTATTTGATATATTCTGATCAGTATTCAGCGAGTGAGTCTGATTAACTGTTAGCAAAATAATAATGATAGGCCAGAGATACCAGAGACACATTTTTAAAACAAATACAGCTTCGGCCCCTAAGAGGGAATCTGTGTTCAAATTTTATCACATTTCAAAGTACTGCTGATTTTTTAAAGCTCTATAATTTTTTGGAGGTTGAGATCATTTTCATGTTTGCAAACAAAACTGAAATGGAGGAACAAAAATAAATAGAATAGAATACAATAGAATAGTCTTTTATTGTCATTGTACATTTTCAACTAAATTGTGCCATACTGCTAAATTTGGTATCAGTGCTCAAACTTTTTGTGTGTGTTTCAAACAAGTTGCCCACTCAGGGAAGCTAAAATTTGTTCTTTGTGTTCTCAGATGAACGTATGAGACACTTTGACTCTTCAGTGCAGTGTGGAGCCTAACAAAGACCTGTTTTGTGTCCCAGCTGATCAGCAGGAGGAGAAGAGTCTGATGGAGCAGCAGAGGAACATTTAAGCTACTTGGACTCAGCTCAGCCACTGCAGAGAAAACAATGAGCTCAACACAGAAGGTGACAGAAACTAGTGTTAAGAAATACTCCATTAAAAGCTGAAGTACTGATATATGTTTTATGCAAAACTAACTGAACCTTGTGCTATATTAATGTAATGTAATAATAATCTAATAATACAATGCCTACATGACTTTGCCTCTGAACACTAAAATGAGCAGGGAAGAGGTTAAAGTAGGATTCAGCAGGATTCAACCCTAAAATCAGCTGTAGTGGCTCAGTGTGGGGAAAAGAATCACAGCTCACAATAATTTCTATTGAGAGCTCCAGTAGATTTTCTTAATGTACAGGCTGTGATCAGCTGACCTGCTGCTCTCTGTGAATTCAACCAGATGTCAGCAGATGTTTCATGAGTTGTCCTGGCTGATTTCCATCCTCTACACTGACAGTACAATGTCTTTCTATTAGACACTATACTGTTGGTATGTGGGTGGAACTCATGAATGTCAGCATCATAATCTGAAGTTTAAATTAATCTCTGCTACACTTGATGTAATCTAACTCTGCCATGAGCACCACAGTCTCTGTGCACCAGTCACACACTGTTCTTTACTTTAAATCCATCACAGTACAGTAAACTTACCTGCTTATCCTGCACTAACCTGCAGAGGATTTTACTGCAGGCTTTAAATCACACTGGGAGACAAACTGCACACAAACAGTTTGTGTGTTTACTGATGTTTGTTGAGCTGATAGAATCGCTGCATTTGAAATTACCTGCCACATAAAAAATATTACTCCATTTATTCTCGCTTGGCTTCTGTATTGCTAACTAGATGTTGAAATACAGCGACTGCAACTTATCAGCACCTGCAGTCGTTCAGGTTCTGTGCCAAAAAACATAAACACTGGCCCTGACTAAGGCACACAGTTTTGCCTCTTTAATCTCTTATGATTAGTACATGATCAGGATTGGATTTCACATGTTACTGTTTAGGCTCAAATCGATTTGATCTTTTTTGCTCGGAGTGATGAAATAACTCCCCTCAAATGCCTTAAACCAGAAGTTACAAGCCTGTCTTGAAAATGTAAGGAGTAGAAAATACAGATATATATATTTTTAATGTAGGGAGTAAAAGTTAAAAAACCCTCAGGTTACAATCAGACTCTGACATCATCCTTCACTGAACCAAGCTAGTAACTGTTACATTTGATTCATTATCATTGAATAAATTAGACAATTATAGAAATATATAATAGAAAACAGCAACAGGAAATATAAAAAATATAAAAAAGTGCAGACCTGGTAAACATTTATTACTATTCTGAGTGTGTTAGCATTAATATTTGTGTACAAGCAGGAGGAATGGGCATGATTTTAGAGTGTTTGAACAGTGATTAATTATCTTTAACACCAGGTTGGATGTAATGTGTTACTACTACCAGTAGGTGGGGATAAGAGACCTTTAAGGTGTTTGGTGCCACACTCCACCTTCAGGTTTAAAACTAGTGTTAATGGAGGGAGTTTGAAGCTTCAGTTTGTTCAATGAATGCATTTCACTCACTGCCTCTGTTTGTATCTCTGTCACTGCAGGACCAACATGGACCGAGAAGTCAGCGCTCTCAGGAGGCCGACAAACCTCACAGAAGAAAGAGAGAGAAAAAAAACACCTGTGACGAGTGTGGGAAGGATTTTACTTTGAAGTCTGAACTAAAACAACATCAGCTCATCCACACTGGAGAGAGACCGTTCAGCTGTGACTTGTGTGGAAAGTCGTTTTCCTGGAAGAAAGTCCTAAAAAGACATCAAGTCGTCCACAGTGGAGTTAAAGCTTACAGCTGTGATCAGTGCGGCAGAACTTTTACTCAAAAGATCAGCTTACAGAGACATCTAGTTACCCACTCTGGAATTAAGGCATACAGCTGTGACATCTGTGGAAAAACCTTCAGTCAGCTAAGGTACCGAAATACACACCTACGCATTCACTCTGGAGAAAATGTGTACTGGTGTGATCAGTGTGGCAAATACTTTACAACAGACGCACACTTACAAAGCCACATGTTTACCCACACTGAGGAGAGACCTTATCAATGTGACCTGTGTGAGAAGACTTTTAAAGCTTCGAGTCACCTGAGACAACACCAACAGATCCACACCAGAAAGAGACTCTACAAGTGCAGTTACTGTGAGGTATGTATTTATATTTTTATCTTGTAAGTTCAGTCTGACTGTTTAGAACAAGTCTGCTCATTAAATTGTGTTAGCATGTTAGCACTTCTACTATATGGAAAAGCAGCTCTGAGCGATTATTCAGATTTTCATTTCATTGATGATTTTTGTTTACATAATCATGAAAAACTAAAAGTACTAAAAACTGATATGATGCTGTTATTTATTCTTCAAGCAGTTTCATGGTATATCATAGTGTTATTATTATTTCTGTATAAATGGCCTTTGGTTTACAGCGGCTCATTCCTCTGTCAGGTGTACATGGAATAATATAAAACTTAAGTTAAGTACAAAACCAAACCATTCAGTAATCTTCTCATATGGTTAACAAAGTTGTATCGTTACGTAATGGTATTGTAGCTGTAGTATCATTGCTTCCATATAGCTTCAGTACTTTTAAACATTAGTGTTAAAATACCCATTTAATGTTATAATTGCAGTGTCATTGGGGGTAATAGTGTTTTTCTTGTGTCCTGGTCAGCTGAGTGTTATAGCTGCACAATTACAGTGTTATTAATGCAATATTGAATTAGTATTATTGCAGTGTTACAGTAGTTTAGCACTATGTGGGTACCCTAAAAACATTAGTATGGTAGTACTTAAGTGTAAGTCAGATGTTACTGTAATAATAAATAAGTATTACTGTAGTATTGTGGTGGTGGTATTGTAGTTATTGTAGCCCAGTAAACTGAGTGTATTAATCGAAACAGTAAAATGTAACTGGACGTCTGCAGAGATGCTCTTTATTTCAGGCGACGTTCAGGATAAAAGTAGGGCTGTGCAAAACTATTATTTTCCTAATCGATGAATCTAGCGATTAATTTTTCGATGCATCGATTAATCTAACGATTAATTTTTCAATCCGATTCGATTTCGATTTGATTCAATTATCGATTATTTCCCCATTATTTGACTTGTATAGCAATTTCACATTTACTAATTTATGTATCTCAATGAAAAACACAAATTTCTTCATTTGAACACCTTTCAATAAAAAAATTGCAAATTTTGCAAGTTATGCATTGGAGATTTAATAAAAACAAAATCCACAATAAAATTGTAGTACAATCTTCTGTTTTTAACAAAAAATTAAATGTTGTGCAAAACAAATATGAATAAAGGAAATCATAGCAAAAAATTAATAAAATATAAACAGCAGCAATGGCGTCTTTGAACAAATAAAACGTAACATTCACTTTGCTCTCTGCAAAAAAAGTGCTCTTCGTTAATAAAATATCAATTTTGCTGCCTTCTCTCCTATTTCTGTGTGTGTGTTCAATCACGTTCATCACATGATGTAGTTATGCATTGGAGTGGAGGAATGTTAGCATTTCTACATGCTCAGCAGTCAGGCTTGCCCTTTTTTTGGTGACAATGTTTCCAGCAACTGAAAAAAGCCTTTCAGATGGTGTTGATGTGGCAGGTACAGCCAGATATGATTTGGCTAAAGTAGCCAGTGTGGGGAATCTTGTTGCATTATTCTTCCACCATGTAAGGGGGTCATTATCCCTTAGAATAGGGGCTTCCCCAAAATACAACAGTACTTCTTTCCTCACCGCCTCATTTTCTCCATCCTCACCCTGGTCAGTTTTTTCATTACAATCTTCCTCCTCAGAATCTGTACCCAACAAAGTGTCCAATACAGACCTCTTCTTTGTTGGGGGACTTGCTGAGGCTTCCTGTAGCTGTGATCTCTGCTCCCTTTTGAGATCAAGTGCCTCCCTCTGTACTCTTACTTGCAGTTTCAGAGCATCTTCTGGAGAAAGGAATTTCAGTTTACCAAAACGTGGATCGAGGGCAGCAGCAATGAGTGACACATTTTTCCCATCTGCTTGAAATGCAGATACCTCTGGCTGTCACCTATACAAGATTTCGTCTTCTGCACTGTTCTGGAAAGAGTTTACTGCAGCAGAATCAAATGATTTGTTTTGGGTGGATTTCAGGAGACCTTTCGGGGGGGGGGGAAAGAGACTGTGACATAGGACTGTCCACTAAGAACATTAGTGGCTTGCTCATAAGGCTTGAGCACCTCCTTCAATTCATCCAGAAGAATCCACTGATCACTTTTCAGATCTAGGTACTGTTTCCCACGCTGTGTGACTTCTGGATCTGAAAGCGTCACAACCACTGGCCATCTCTGTTCCAACAGATGTTCAATCATGTAGTATGAACTGTTCCATCTGACAGCGACATCCTGGATTAGTTTATGCTCAGCTGTACCCATCTGTTTTTGCTTCTGCTTAAGTTTGGTGCTAGCTGGCTCACTTTTCCTGATGTGCTTTACAACGCCCCGTGCAGCTGATAGTGCCTTATCAATCTTGGGGTCTTTCAGTGCATGGTTTACAACCAGTTGCAGTGTATGCCCGGCACACCGATAGGACACCACTCCAAACTTCTCTTTCAGGATGTGGAGAGCTGCAACTATGTTACTTGCATTATCATGCACAATGGCAAGGATATTATGCAAGGAAATGTGGAATTTTTCTGCCACCCAGGAGGCAAGGTTTTCTGCAGTGTGGCGCTCTTCAGTGTTGCTAAAGTGAAGGAGAGAAGGTCCCAATTGTCATTAATGAAATGACAAGTTACCCCTAAGTAGGACTCTGTGACCAGACTTGTCCAAGCATCAGTGGTAAGGGAGATTTTGGATGTGGCCTTTTTTAGTTCATTCCTTAGTTTCTCCACTGAAGTTTCCATCATGCTTGTAAAATGATGCCTAGATGGCAGAGTGTAACCTGGTTGGAAAGTGCATTTCTTTGAATCCCTCACCCTCAACCACAGCAAGTGGTCTCATGTCTTTTAAAATCATAGATAAGAGACTCTCGGTAAGTACAGCCGCCTCCTGGGGGGTGCATGGTGTACTTCTTCTCTGACAGTAGTCCTCCAGACTTTTCTGTTTGTTCCTGAAATCATAAATCACACACAGCACACAGATGAATTCAAATAATTACAAAATAATTATATGGAAAGCATAATATCAAAATAATTTGAAAAGGATCTGGTTGTTACATATATATAAAAATATAAATCATGTATGTGCCTTACTGTTATGCCATGTGCCTTCATAGCATAACAGTAAGAGATTAATGATAATCACCAATGTTGAACATTCTATGATATGCAATCATTGTGTTATTACATTACAAAAAAGCAAATCAATGAGGACACTTACGTTGGACCTTTCTATTGCTCTAGCTCTTATGGAAGAATATTTACAAAAATAACGTTTAAACAGCCATAGCTGATGGCACCTTTACTGGTGCAATGCTTTCTAGTCATTAGATGGCATAACTTTGACCTATAAGATCAAGCTAGAGAAGCATTACGTATAAAAACAGCGTTCAAATAGGATGAAAGACATTAAACTTGATAAATCAAGAGTTCGTTGTCATTTTGCTTTTCCAAGCACTTTAACAATGTTGTAATAGTGTCCACGGCGGCTACGTTTAGCAGGTGGTGCATGAATTAAAGCGTAAAAACCAGCGTTAGTAAAAAAAAGTTGAAAACTTACGGTGGTTTGTCCTTTTCAGAAGCTGCTGTGTTCGGGTGGAGTGATTTAAGTTGACTGTGGCTGCCTCACTCATGTTGCCGCTACTCGCTGCCGCCATGTCTGTTTTGAAAGTGACGACGCATCGACGCACGTTGTTTTGTTGTTTTTACGCTTCGACGTAATCGATTACGTCGACGCGTCGTCCCAGCCCTAGATAAAAGTATTGAAGTACTGACTTACACTGTCTTTGTGTCTTTGTTTAGAAGCAGAGCGACACAGATGGATCCAGTTCTCAACCCTGTCATTGCTGTGGTGGTGGGAAAGACTTTCGTTGTGACATCTGTGGAAAAACTTTCAGTCAGCAAGCCGGCCTAAAAATACATCAACGTAAACACACTGGAGACAAACTGAAATACTGCAAAGAATGTGGGAGAAGCTTCCCCACGTCAAGTGAGTTAAAACGACATGAACTCTTTCACAGTGGGGTCAAAAAGCACCTCTGTGATCAGTGTGGGTCATCCTTCACCACTGGAGGTCACCTTAAAACACACAAACGAGTCCACACAGGAGAGAAACCATACAAGTGCAGACACTGTGACAAAAGCTTCTCACATTCAGGTCATCGTAACAAGCATGAACGTACACACATGGAAGGAAACTACAGCTGTGAGCAGTGTGACAAGAGCTTCAGTAATCTCAGTTCATACTCCGCACACAAACGATCCCACGTTACTAATAAACTGTTTCACTGTTACCAATGTGCCAAAACATTCACTTCATTATCTGCTCTGTGCAAACATCAGCGTGATCACGCAGGGCTGAAATCGTTCCCATCACAGGATGACAGCGAATCTGAAGAGAGAGAAACATCCTCTTCTGGTTTCAGAGTCCAACTTAAAACCCTGGAGATCAGGCTCCACAGAGTTCAGATAAACTCTGCTGTGAAGACCTGAGGCAGCTACGAATTAAAATGTTCCCGTAGTTCCATTTTAATCTTTGTAAACTGTTCTTCTGTAGTATTTGTGTTCAGTGGTTACCTTTTTTTTTTTCAGCAGTTGGATGAAAAATCATTTTCCTGTTCTCAAGTTTTTATTGAATGTATTTTGTTAAATAAAGTTATATAAAGTTGTTAAATAATGTTAAAAAAAATGTTAAATAAAGAAATAGTTTAATGACAAAGATTTTGAGCCATGATGTCATTTCCTGTATTTCAGAGTAAAGACTGAAGTGACAAATGGAAACATGTTTACAGTCAGAGTCTGATGATCTGTTTTCAGTGGCACAGATGGAGGTTTATCAGAGGAGGAGACTTGGCTGTTCTCTACTCACACTGAACAGGGTTCCTGCAGCTTATTAAAAATTTGTCCTGAAAGTTATGAAAAATAAGATCTTTAAAATCTTTTATTTTTTATCAAACTTGCTGTAGGTATGAAAACTTCTGGTTTTCTGTTTAAGCTGTCAAAACAATTCATTTTGGAAAATAATCTTTTAAAGTTGTGGTTTCACTTGCTCAGCGTTTATCAGCATTTCCTGATACAAGGCAGGATGGATCCATGCTTTTGTTGTTTAAGACAAATTCTGGCACTAAAATCTGAATGTTGCAGAAATTGAGACCCATCAGACCAGGCAATATTTTTCAATCTTCTATCGTCCACTTTAGTTCCAGAATCATTTTCTATAAGGATGTCATTAAAAACCTGTGAGAGTGCTGTTTCAGTGGAATGTAAATGTTTAAAACCAGATTGAAAAACCTCCATAATACCATTAGTATCCAAAAATGTATTGAATTGGGTAAACAGATTGTACAGCTTTGATATCCTTTGACACCAGATATGAGGTGATGGGATTGAATTTAAAGGTTTCTATGTCCCAATGAGCCATTTACACTAACCAGTGACAGTATAACTGTAACACGTTTGTAATTTAGATCCAAAATTTCTGAGAGAATTAACTGAATTTTAAAAATGGTAGACCGAGAGCCAGATTTAATTGATAGATATATTTGCATGCATCATTAAATGTATGTATCCCAGATAATTGGTTTTCGTCTTGTCATGGGAGACCCACCCCTTCCTCCCAAGTTAACTGCAGCCAAAGCTAACTAGTGGGGGTATTTACACACTCACAACCAGTGGGGTAAAAACAGCAGCCAATAAACTGGCAGCCTGCACGGCCACTGATGTGCTAGAAGACCTAGAAGCTCTGGTCATGGAGAAACTAAGAGGGGACAGGAAGTTAAATGACTACAAGGATCAAATCATAAAAGCCACCAGTACCCACACTGGAGTTTCCTGACACAAGCGCTCAATGACCATTAATGTGTACGTCCTCATCACTGTAAGAGTGGCCATTGACCTGTACGTGTTTCTGAAAACGTTACGTCCAGATGAACAGAATTGACTTTTTGGGATTTCCTTACCTGGATGATTGAGCACGCATCAAGGTATTTACAGAAGCCACAGATTTTATTGAATTCTAATATTTCTCAAATCAACAGGTTTTTAGATAAAGGGCCTAATATTCACCCCATGCCCATCATTTACTAAAAGTAGAGAAAACAGAACAGATCAGAATCCTGATATCCTGTCAGCTCAGTCATTGATGCTAGCTGCTATTTACAATATCTGTGATATTGATCATTAGCTGTTGTAAGGCTTCTCCACCTTGGCTGATGTGTGTAGGATAAAGCACACACCCACCTGTGATGAGAAACCAAACACAAGATTTCATTTCACTTAACAAAAAACTATGTTTGAGAGTCAATAAAGATGACACATGGAGAAAGTATTCCATTTTAGCAAAGTCCTCATTTATTGGAAGAAAAATCATTACAGATTCATGTTGACTTTACAACAGTTACACCATATAAAAAGTGGACTTTATCAATCACTTACAGAAGCTTTAATCTACCCCACCAACTATGACCAAGCAAATTTTTCCTTGTTTTGTAAAAGTGTAAATGAAGAAGTTCACTGAGTTTTATCAAACCTGCCTCTGCGTTAACTTTTAAATAACTTTACATTAAAATGAAATCATAAAAAAAATAAAATTAGCATCCAGTATATCAGAAATGCTCATCTTAAGGCTTCAGAATGATAGTTGAGAAATGAAAGAGATGTAACAGTAGCTACAGCCATATTTAACTGTTAGCAAGGCTCTCCACTTTCTCTGTAAAAACTTGCACAGTGAAGTCCGGGGTTGTTCATATTCTATGCAGTGCTGAAGACACTGGTGTTGCAATCATAATGTCAGTTGCCTGGTGGCATCGACCAGCCAAACATCTGGGGCGAGGTGGGGAAGGTCCATTGAGGTCCAGCCGCAAAATTGCCCACAGCATGATGATAGGGGGCCTGATAATTTGCACCATTTGTGATGATCTCTAGGTGCTGGGTATACGACTCCCTGAGTGGCGGCTGTCCCTCTCCCTGAAACTGAACCACAGATACACTGTCAGTAAAACCAGAATACTTCTTTTAAATTATTGACGTTACATTTCATTAAATACAATCAACTCCCCAGATAATGACAGAATCAGAAACAGTGCTTTTTAATAATAGGAGATACTTACATGAAGTGGGACGCCCTGATTCACATGCTGAGGATGTGAACTCCTCCTAAACTTACTCCGTCTGTTTTGAAACCAAGTTTTTACCTAAAGATGGAAGAAACCAGAAAACATTTCATGAGTACAATGGACCCAAAATTCAATTTCTTAGATTCTCACAAGTTGAAAAACACTCACCTGTTTGTAGGTCAGTCCTGTCATCTCTGCCAGCTGTTTCATCTCTCTTGGCTCATAGTAATGTTTTGCATTAAAGTGATGGACAAGAACATTCAACTGTCTCTCTGTGAACACCACCCGGGCCTTTCCTTTAGGTTTCTCTGGAGCAGTGCTGGGATCGTGCAGAGTGGCAGTGATGTTGCCATCCTGGCTTCTTGGGACAGCAAAATCTTGTTTCTGCTCTGAGACAGCCTCAGACGTATCAGTAGTTTTGTTGTTCAGCTCCTTTTCAAGAGCACTCTCTGCCCATGTAGCGAGTTCTTCCAAGGAAAGACTCCCTTCGGGGCCGCTGTCATAACTCCACGAGTCTGTGAGGGTAAAGAGACAGAGGATAGTAAGCACAAGTCTATATGGTCCACATGGGTCTGTTACTGATATGTTTTGGCACGACTGACTTTCTAACAGAAATAATAAACAAAGGTTAAATTTATGAGTCTTAAATCACAAAATGTCTCAGACTGAAGAAGTCACTCATATGAGTGACAAAACATTTCTCCCATTGAAAACATTATATCCAGATGAACTGAATCAACCTTTAGGGATTTACTTACCTGATGATTGAGCATGCATCAACACAATGAATCTTAAACACAAAAGTTTCCCACAAAATAGAAAAAAAGGAGTCGGATGTTTGTACATTCTTTAAAACCAAAAAGAATTTAAAGTGGACTCTGTTCAGCTGTGGAGGGAGAAATGGTGGCTTCTGCCATCAGGCCTTACAACACAGAGTAAAAGAGTATTTTTGCAAGTTGTCTTAGAGGTTAGCCAACTCTGTTCATATCAGCTCACCAGGCAACAATGCTGAGTACATACCTGGAGAAAAGTGCATCCCATAATCTTCCATCTTTGAAATCCCAGTGATTAAAACAGGAAAGCTGGAATAAGTATCTCTGCTGAAAGAGCTCCAAACCAGGCAGGAAGGTGCTGTGTGTCCTAAGACTGACCTGACTTAAGAGCAATTCTCCTGTGCTTTTAAGGAGGTTTGTGGGTGTGGGCAGGAATGTGGGGGGTTGAGCTTCTTCTTTTGTGAGTTGCTTTACAAAACAGTCGGGCTGTTTCTACCAACTGGCATCATTTACATTTCTTTAAAATGCTGTTTCTCAGGTCAGAAAAAAGAAAGTACAGTTAGAAAGCAGACATACAAATGAGCTTTACCAAAACCTTCCAGCTCACACTTTATAAAATATTAAACACTTAATGCCTAAAATAAATAAATACAATTAATTATCATTTAAATCCCTGATAATTCAAGAAATGACAAAGTGTTAACTCCAGCCTGGGTACAGAATATCTACTGAAGCTGGCTTGAAGTGTGGGGTGAGGGGCTGATGACTTCTGAGCTGCTTTTTCTTCTTCTCTGCTCCATCTGTGGGGAGGGAAAAGTAACAGAGCCCCCGAAGACAACAATAACCGACTTAAGCTTAAGTTTAGCCGTCCACAGGAATTGTAATGTCAGTGAAATGGATTCAGTTTTGTTTGGTGACATTTCTGGAGTCCTGAAGTAGTACTGTAGTTCTGTTTATCCATCTAGATTGTTTCCCAGGTTTGTAAATAAGTCTCTACAGTAAATCAGAACAAGATGGACTTGTGATGTGTTTCTCAGAGTAACAAAAGTTTTCCTCAGCAGCAAAGTCTGTTTTTAGAAATCATGCCTGACTCAAAATGAAATCCACAAACTTTTATTAACATTTTAATGTAGGAACTGTTTTCTTTCTACTGAACTACATCCACCAGCTGTATCAGTGTGCAGGAGGAAGCACACATCAGGCTGTGATGAGAGACTTGAGCTCAAAACAGGTCAAACTCTTCCTTTGGTTGGTGGGTGTGACATGACACAGCGAGATTTCTGAGTCTTTTTTAACAGCATTTAACAGAAGCAGTATTTCATTCTACCACTGTCCTCATTGGAGGAAAATTCATTGCAGATAAATGCATTGGTGACTTTGAAAGAGTTATAACAACATATATAAGAAGTGGACTTTATCAGTCAGCTACACATGAAGTCCTCTACCACACCACCCTCAGAAAACCACACTGATTCCTCTTCAGCCTCCTTTAATTGACCTAAACTGCCACACTGTTTTCACACATAAACATGTTAAAACTGCTCACAAGAATTATTTTGGTGAGGACATCACTGGCTCCCTCACTGGTGTGCTCATGTTTGAGCAGCACTTAGCAGCTAATTACTGAAATGAACTGATTCCATGTTTGCATCAATTAATGCAATATTAGATCACCCAAAGAACTTTCCACTCACATAGAGCATTTTTGCAAATGCATCCTCACGTTAATTTGACCTGCAGGTGTTCAGTTGCACCTCTGTGTAAACCCCCACAGCAGCTTGTTGAGGCCAAAACAAGGTTTTCACACTCGGACAGACCATTAAAAAAACTCTGACACTGAATATCACGATGACCGCTGACCACTCGTTTTGTCTTTATTAACTTTATTAAATGAAACAGTCTGAAAGTGGCAACTGAAATTAAATCAATTAAATAAACTCTTCATCTTTATTCATGTGTTTAAAACATATGATGGACTATATAATGTGAAAAATTCTCATTTAGTAAAGAAAACCAAACCTGATGAGTTGCTGACTGTGAGCTGCAGCTGGTGTAAATCATGCTTTTTATGGATATTTCTCACTGGTGAGTTGAGAACAGTTTAGCCTGTTCTGCTTTTATGTCAACTAGATCTGTGTTAGATGATTTTGATTTAACTTCCTGCTCTGGTTGTTTCAGACAAGACACCAGTTTGATCTTTGCACCGATGATTAATTTACTTTCTATTATCAGAAGATTTGTGCACATAGTCTATAATTTCAAATGTCTCACAGCAAATACAGCTCCTCTTTAAATATATTTTGCATGAAATCTGCATTATTTCAGTGAGTATTGAAACCTGATATGTGTAAAATGTTTTAAAATAAGCCAAATTATACCAATATTACATACAAATAATGACTTACATGTCTAATTTAGATCTTTGTGATCATGTGGAGAACATTACTGAGTTTATAAGGTAGCAAATGGTAGTTTCACCTTCTACATTGTAAAAGTCTCTGACACTAAAACACCCACATAAGTCAATGTAAACAACAGCAAGGCTAACGATCCACACCAACGCCCATCATAAACCCACAGACACATGCATCTGGCCCCCTCTGGCTCATTCAGAATTAGAGACGCACCCAGTTCAGCCAGTGACCACTAAACATACGCTAATGTGTCTCTTAGAGTTCCTGTATCACATCCTGCTACCTCTGATTAATTATCAAGTCAATGCAGACAGATGGCACCAGGGCCATGAGAGATAAATGTGGGTAAAGGTGTTTGTGTTGACATGTCTTAATTTGAAGTAATTTCAAAGAGACAGAAGTCATATTGTTTGCAGATGACACAAAGGTATTGTGGAAGTAACTTGGAACAACTTCTGAATGAACTAGAAAATGAATTTTAAAACAACTGAAGACTTTTTCTATAATCAATTAACACTGAATCTGAGCAAAGCAAATTTCATACTATTTGGGAGTCGTACAAATTCTATCATTAATAAACTGATGATAAATAACAGACTTAAGATCATAAATAAAAACACTTCAACAGAAACACCAAATCCACTTTTTAGCCTTTTTATTAAATACTCTTAAATTTAAAGACTTGGTTGACCTCAGAACTCTACACATAATTTATAAAGCAACAAACAAATCTTTGTCCCACAACATTTAGAACTTGATCAGGATAAAGACCAAATCATGATGACCTGAGAGAAATCCTTATGTTCAGCAAAGCTTCAGATGAGGATTTCTTCCATCTTGGTCTTGCAAACCACATGCTGGTGGTTTTCACAAAGATTTCAAACACTTCCACCTCATCTGCAGTTTTCAACATGGAAGCTACATGCATGTTTTATACTGTTTTACAGGTTTTATTTCTTTCATTTTTATCTTCCTGCCATTTAAATATAAAACAGAGGCTATTTTGATGTGACTCAGTGAATCTCTGCATCAGTTAAAGTAAAACAAACAAACAAAAGACAACAAGAAAGAATTAACATGTAATGTACACCTGTTTTTGCTTTTTTCCCCAGAGTCGGTGGGGTTGATGAAGGCTCGAGTAGGAGACTGATAAAGTCAACTTTTTATATATGTTGGAAATGTTTCAGTCAGTGCCATCCATTTTCTTCCAACAAATGACGACTTTGCCAGGATTAAATACTGCCTGCATGGTTTTTTTTACTTTTTAAAATGATAATCTACAATATTTGATAGGATGTTAAAAAGTGCATGGATGTTGCACTTTGGAAGTCATGAAATCTTGTGTTTAGCCTCTGACCCAGAATGTCACAACAGAAATGGAGACTCATCAGACCAGGAAACATTTCTCCAATCTCTTATTGTCTAATATTTGTGAGTCTGTTTCCTCAGTTTGCTGTTCTTAGCTGACAATAGTGGTAGCCAGTGTGGTCTTCTGCTGCTTCTAGTCCATGTGCTTCAAGTTCTGACATGTTGTGCTCTCAGAGATGGTCTTCTGTACAGTTTGCTTTTAATGTGTGGTTATTTTTAGTCTCTGCTGCCTTCCTATCAGCATGAAGCATGAAGTTTGTTTAATTTCTTTGCTTTCATTCATCACTCACTATTTCAAGTTGTTTTCTATCTCAGTGAATCACTGAGATTTAAAGAAGGAAGGTTCCACACAAGTATGCAGGCCCAGTCTCAGCTTCTCAGAGACGTTTAGTTCGTTCTTGAAGTCGCTCCAATTTGCTAACAAAAACCCATTTGAGGAAGCATCTCTACGTGGAGCATCACATCAAGGCTGGAGAGGATAAAGTGAGCAAATATGGATCCAGATACAGGAATAGGCCCATGCTCTCAGCACAAGCTGACATCTTTGTTACTTTTTTTAAACTTACTGCTTATTTTTTAAGTCTTCATCAATAAATAGAGGAGGGGAAAAGCCTCAAGTAACCATTATGGCAACAACACTGTCACTCTGCATACTCCACAGATGTCAAGCACTATGTTTGAGGATGAAGGAAAGGCCAAGGGGATTTTCTCACATAGACGAAAAAATTCTTCTCCATCACTTTAATCTTCACCTTTACCAAGACCCACAATATAATCATGCCCTCTATCTGTACACTGTGGGCAACATTGTGCCTGAATCACAGTCAAGCTTCCCCAACTCGCCCAGATGTTTGGCTGGTCCATGTCACCAGGCCTCGGCCATCATGAATTAAACCCGAGCGTCTTCAGAGCTGCTATCAATGTGAACAACACTGGGCTTCACAGTGCAAGTTTGGAAATAGAAAGTGGAGAGTGTTGCCAACAGCTAATGCTCCTTTAATAACGGCTAATGTAAATGATGCCAGGGAGAAACAACGATTGAACTGACAGCATATCAGGTTTTCTGTGAGAAAAATCGTTCTTCTCTTCATGTAGCTCAATCTAGTCCTATAGAATTAACCCAAAATTGATTCAGCCAGTAAAAGTCCCATACAGTTTCCTGCTGGAACTAACTTATATAGGAGTTTAAAAAATGTGACTTTTTAAACTTCTTATCTGTTTTTCACCAAACAAAACAGAATGTAATTCAATTACATTTTGATTCTTGTTTAACTAATATTTGCATCACTTCTAAGAGTTTTCCTGTAATATCAGTTCAAAGATGACAGTATTAGAAGTACAGTACTGTAATCTGGACTTTTCTCAGAAACTGTACAGTTCTGTGAGCTGTGAGCCTGAAGAGGAAATTCTCATTTATTATAATCAACACAACTGACGAGTTGCTGACTGTGAGCTGCAGCTAGTGCTAAATCATGCTCTTTATGGATATTTCTCACTGACCCACTTCTTTGACTCACTGTAATAACAAATGATACTTGAGTTCAGCCTGTTCTGCTTTCATGTCAACCACATCTGTTGACATGTTTAATGCAAACTACATTTATGTTCCTGGTCAAAACTAATGTGTGATCTGAGCACTGATCTGTACTTCACTTTCTATTAGATCTATAGATCTATTTGCTGCAGGTCATTTGGAGAATTTTCTAGAGTTTTATGGTAGCTTTCACCTTCTTTGAAAAGCACCTACATTTTAAAAGTGTCTGAAATTATAAAACATCCACATAAGTCAATGTAAACAATAGCAAGGTTAACGCTCCACACCAACGCCGCCCATAAACCCCACAGACACATACATCTGGCCCCCTCTGGCTCATTCATAATCAGAGACACACCCAGTTCAGCCAGTGACCACTAAACATATGCTAATGTGTCTTTTAGAGTTCCTGTATCACATCCTGCTACCTCTGATTAATTATCAAGTCAATGCAGACAGATGGCACCAGGGCCATGAGAGATAAATGTGGGTAAAGGTGTTTGTGTTGACATGTCTAACTTAAAGCATAAAGTCCAGAAATGAAGCAGCTAAATGTATTTTTAAACCATGTTTGCAGACAAACACAAACAACAAAGTGAGTGGATTTGCCTCCACTTAGACTTCTTCTCTTCTTTGGATTTATCGTCAAACCATAAAGTGCTCTGCTGTGAGAGTAATCTCGGAAGACTTGGTTTAACTATAATTAAGTAAATATAATGAATTTAAAATATTTGGGCCTTTGCAAAAAAAACCCCCATCATTAGTAAAGTGGTGATACATAACTAAGAATTAGAAAAAAATATCTGAAAGAAAACTTCTTGGAGTGATAACACATCACAAAGTATCCTGGATGACCCACATTACTTAGAGTAAAGGCAAAATATCAAAATGTGTTGCAATTTTTAAAAAAAGTGAAAGTGATTTCATAAATCAAACATCATTATATACTTTGTATTTTTCCATCATATTTTCTTATATGATATAGTGAATGGAAGTGTGTGGGAGAAACTATGAAACACACCAATCCTAAATACATTCTGTAAAAAAAGAGGACAAGGATCAAAAATAAAACCCACTTCAACAGAACCATCAAATTCACTTTGTATGAAATTAAATACTCTCCTGATAAGACCTCAGAACTACACAAATAATGACTAAAGCAACAAACAAATCTTTGACACATAACATTTAGGAGTTGATCAGAACAAGACCAAATCATGACGACCTGAAAGGAATCCTTATGTTCAGCAAGCTGGTAGTAAGGACTAATGTAAAATATCAAGTCGTTTTGACTTTGATAAATTGATGTTCTTTAAAAAGTCATGAAAAATGACTTAAACCCACAAATTCTCGCCCACCTCCACAAAACTCTTTACAAGCTGACTCAGGAGTATTGTTCTTAAGTCACTCTAATGATGTTACTGGAGTTAAACACAGCTCTGGTTTACAAAATGTGTAATAATAAAATCCCCCAAACAGCCATGACACCAAGAATCTGTGTCTGTGACATTAGACTTTGTCATTTCTTGAAGCATCACTGATCAAATGGATGAAGTAATTTTAGGCATTGTTTCATATTTTATAAAGTGTGAGCTGGAAGGATTTGGTAAAGCTCATTTGTACGGCTGCTTTCTAACTGTACTTTCTATTTTCAGACCTGAGAAACAGCATTTTAAAGAAATGTAAATGATGCCAGTTGGTAGAAATAGCCTGACAGCTTTGTAAAGCAACTCACAAAAGATGAAAGCTCAACCCCCCACATTCCTGCCCACACCGACAAACCTCCTTAAAAGCCCAGAATTGCTCTTAAGTCAGTCTTAGGACACATGCACATTCCTGCTTGGTTTGGAGCTCTTTCAGCAGAGATACTTATTCTAGCTTTCCTGTTTTAATCACTGGGATTTCAAAGATGGAAGATTATGGGATGCACTTTTCTCCAGGTATGTACTCAGCATTGTTGCCTAGTGAGCTAATATGAACAGAGTTGGCTAACCTCTAAGACAACTCTAAGCAAAAATACTCTTTCACTCTGTGTTGTAAGTCCTTAGGGCAGAAGTCACCATTTCTCCCTCCACAGCTGATCAGAGAGTCCACTTCAGGACCATCCAGGCTTTGAGCCATTTTTTAAACTTTGTAATTGGCAACATCTGGTGGCACATTTTAATAATTCAGCAAGTAAAATCAAGTGAAATTGTGTGTGTGGGAAATTGATTAAGGCTCATCAGTTTATCCTTTTTGTATTATTTTCTGTTTAAAAAACTCAACTGTGCCAAAACATATCAGTAACCACGGTGACCCCTGTGGACCATATATACTTGTGCTTACTTGGCCTCTGTCTTTCTGTCCTCACAGACTTGTGGTTTTCTGGCAGCAGCCTTGAAGGGAGTCTTCCCTTGGAAGAACTCGCTGCATGGGCTGAGGCAGCTCTCGCTAAGGAGATGAGCAACAATATGTTTGAGACTGCTGAAGCTGTTTCCAGCTCTCTCACGGAGGAGGAACTGGTTTTTGTTGCCCCAAGAAACCAGGAGGGCAGCAACAATGCCACAAGTACTATGTGTGAGAAGGAAGAAAAGGCCAAGGTGGTCAAAGGAACGACCCGTGGGCTGTTCTCAGACAGCCAGCTAAAAAATCTTGTCTATCACTTTAATCAGAAACATTACCCTGATCCACGGGAGATGACAGAGTTGGCAGAGTTGACAGGACTGACCTACAAACAGGTGAGTGTTTTTCAAGGTTACTAGAACATAAGAAACTGAATTCATTTTGAATTTTGGGTTTATTGTACTCATTAATTTTTTTCTGTTTTCGTCCATCTTAAGGTGAAGACTTGGTTTCAAAACCGAAGGAGAAAGTTTAGGAGGAGTCCAGATTATCAGCATCTCATTCAGGGCGTTCCACTTCATGTAAGTATCTCCAATTATTAAACAGAACTGTTTTTAATTCAGTCATTATCTGGGGAATTCATTTAATTTGATGAAATGTTTTGATTATAATTTAACACAAGAACTCTGCATTGTGGTTTTACTGACTGTGCATGTGTCTGTGATTCAGTTTCAGGGAGCGTCCTCACTCAGCGAGCAACTGGACATCAACTTCATGAGAATGGGTGCAAATAATCAGGCCCACTATCCTCATGCTGTGGGCAATGTTGTCCCTGGACCTCAATGGACCCTCCACAACTCATCCCAGATGTTTGGCTGGTCGATGCCACCAGGCAACGGACATTATGATTGCAACACCAGTGTCTTCAGCACTGCATGGAATGTAAACAACCCCGGACTTCACAGTGCAAGTTTTTACAGAGAAAGCGGAGAGCCTTGCTAACAGCTAAAGATGGCTGTAGCTACTGTTCAATCCCTTTTTCACTTCTCAACTATCATTCTGAAGCCTTAAGATGAACATTTCTGATATACTGGATGCTAATTTTATTTTTTTATGATTTCATTTTAATTTAAAGTTAATTAAAAGTTAACGCAGAGGCAGGTTTGATAAAACTCAGTGAACTTCTTCATCATTTACACTTTTACAAAACAAGGAAAAATTTGCTTGGTCATAGTTGGTGGGGTTGTGTAAGTGATTGATAAAGTCCACTTTTTACATGGTGTAATTGTTAGGCCCTTTACCTTAAAACCTGTTGATTTGAGAAATAGTAAAATTCAATAGAATCTGTGGCTTCTGTAAATACCTTGATGCGTGCTCAATCATCCAGGTAAGGAAATCCCCAAAAGTTGATTCTGTTCATCTGGACGTAGCATTTTCAGTAGGACAAACGTTTACAGAAACTCGTACAGGTCAGTGGCCTCTCTTTCAATGATGAGGACGTACACATTAATGCTCATTGAGCTCTTATGTCAGGGAACTCCAGTGTGGGTACTGGTGGCTGGTGGACGTACACATCAATAGTCATTGATAAATGGTTGTTGATCAATGGCCATGAGAATTTGCATACTAAGGAGCAAGAAATTTACCTCACAGCCATTGTTCACCAGTGATGGTAGTTTCAGTCATTTTGTAAATGTACTGTTTAAATAGGTTGGGGAAACCTGCAGTCAACTGAATCTGTGGATTTTCTAAAACTTGAACTTGGTACTTGTGTCATACACTTGGAATATCACACTGAAGTTGAAGTGTTTTATCACGTAAATAATTTGATTGTTTTAGAATATGATGTGCCTTGTGTATGAGAAGCTGGAAATAAAACACAAATCCCCCACCTGCAACACTGAACTGTCTACATGACTCCAAATGTGCTGTCAGAGACTGAACATCCAAATATTTAACTTGAGCATCAATCCTCTATATTCACAGTCATAGTATGAGAAAGTTAAGCTAAAGAACCTGAAGGATGTGGATTGTTCTGTCCCAAGTAAAAGATTAAAATTGATTCATAATAATTTGGTGATAAAAATGTCATATTTCATCTGTGGTAATTTATGTTGAAAAAGAGAGTCATTTAACTAAAAAATATTTTTCTATACAGTCAGCATTAGTTTTTCTGTATCTTATTTTATTTTTTTATTTTTTTGGTTTTTCCTTTCTCTTTGTCTTTGTAAGTGCCCTTTCTCACTGTCCCTTTTCCCTTCTGTTTTTCTTTTCCTTCCTCTCTTTCTTTCTCCCTTTCCTATCCCCCAGGTCTGTCCCATCTGTAACAACTGAAAATAAAATAAATAATAACAACAAAGTTTGATCAAATGGACCAATACGGCAATGCCATGATGATCCATTTGGCAGAATAAATCCATTTGGTATCCTTGTTGGTCTTCAGACAACAATTCTGACGGCTAAAGAACCAAATGGGACAGACAAAAAAAAAACCAAAAAAAAAACTTCATCTCCTGTGCCCTGAATCTATATATACACCATTGAAAGCAATGGCTGTAAGTTTATTACATGTTCTGGTTTGTTTTATATGTTTATAACAGCTGATTTAGTGATCGTTTTGTGAATGTGTTTGTACCAGGAATTAGCCTTATCCCAGAAGCGGATTTTGCTTAGAGCATGGTCTATTAACATAGCAATGATGCTAGCGACCTAATTTGCATATCAGAGTTTTGTTAAAACTACTGTTTATCATTACTTAGCAGCTAAGACTAACTTTGATACATGTTTTCTATCACTAGATATTTCTTTTTGTGCATTTATTTCACATGTCAAAGAGCTAAAGGATATTTTATTTTCTGGTTTATTTTTTAGTTTCACTCAGCACTTTCATTGAGCTATTCAAGCCACAATTGTAAAAGATTGTAAGCTGTCGAGAAGACCGTAATAAAGGAGCAAGACGCTCAGTTTCCTGGCTCATGAAAATTGAGTTTGGCTTGCTGTTGACCTGCGTTAACATACACAGTGTATCCAACATGTAGCGATAACAGTACAGTGAAAAGCCAAGTCAGCAGTTGGTGGAAGATAAAGTTTATGCCACAGCGATGGTTGCACGCGGGGAGAAGGCAGAAGAAATGGCTAACTCAGGAGACAAAGCATCATCAGAGACTAGCTCCCGATCCAAACACTCTGGTTCCAAGCGCTCATCTTCCAAGTTGTCCTCAAGGTCCAGTGTATTGGAAGCAGCCATCTTTGCAAGAGCTTCTTCTGAAGCTACAAATGCCAAAGCCTTGTACAGTAAGAGACAATTGGAAATTAAAAAGCAGCAAGCAAATCTGGAAATGGATTTACAGATGTTAGAGATAGAGAAAAAAGCTGCAGCTGCTACGGCAAAAGCAGAGGTTCTGGAAGCTGCCGCAGCTGTTGAACAAGAAAAAGGAGAAAGTTTAAAAAGTTCAGTCCGACCACAAATTATCAGACAGAGAACTATGGAGTACGTGCAACATCAAACCCAGCTAAAGTCACATCCGGCTGAAGAAGGAACACCTCAAGTCGAACTGACAGCAAAGGCGCCATCATTCACTCCAAGGAAACCAACCTCCTCTCCACCTGTACTCTCACAAATGTACGTAGAGGAGGAAACTTTTGGCCCACCAAGACAGTATGTCGAGCCGAACAGTCACCATGCTCCTCACAATAGTGATGCACCTATGGCTGACTTCGCTAGGTTCCTTGCACGCAGAGAGTTGATCACAACAGGGCTCTTTAAGTTTGATGACACCCCTGAAAATTTTAGAGCATGGCAGTCTTCATTCTTTAATGCAACTGGAGGCAGGACATACAGCCAGCAGTTAGATCTCCTAGTCCAGTGGCTGGGTAAAGAGTCCTCAGAGCATGTTAAAAGAATCCGGGCTGTTTATACCACTAACCCCAAAGCTGCCTTCCAGTTGTCATGGGATAGGCTGGAGGAGTGTTATGCTACACCCGAAGTAGTAGAGAATGCCTTGTTTAGAAAACTGGACAGTTTTCCTCGCCTTACAAACAGAGACAATGTTAAACTTAGGGAACTAAGAGATTTGTTCCTAGAGCTGCAGGTTGCTAAAGATGAAGCCTACCTCCCAGGCCTCGCTTACCTTGACACACCACGTGGGGTTAAGTCCATAGTGGAAAAGCTGCCTCCAAGCTTACAAGATAAATGGCTCCCCACTGGTTCAAAATACAAACAAAAATATAATGTGACGTTCCCTCCATTCTCATACTTTGTAAAGTTTGTCCAAGAGGAAGCAAAAGCAAGAAACGATCCAAGTTTTGTGTCATGCAGCAGCCAACCCCTCAACAAAGGTGACAGACCACCATTCAAACAAACTAGCTACAAATCACCTCTAACTGTGAACAGAACAGAGGTTGATGCAAGTGCTTCTGCTAGTATCAGAGAGGATGCTCTAACACGTTATTGTCCAGTCCACAAGAAAACGCATCCTCTAGCCAAATGTAGAGCTTTCCGGATCAAACCACTACAAGAAAGACGAAACATACTCAAAGAACACAAACGATGTTTTCGCTGTTGTTCTCCCATGCACACAATAAAGGACTGTGACCTGAAGGTCACGTGTGAGGAGTGCCAAAGTGAAAAACATTGCTCTGCCATGCACCCTGACACGGGTCAAAAAACCAGCCAGAAAATGCACCTGAACCAGAGCCTGTAGAAATGTTTAGCTTATTTTAGAGTTTAGACATGTAGGAATGTTTAGTTTGTTTTAGAGTTTAGAAATGTGTTAAGATAGAATGTAGAATTATGGTAGAGACACTGACACTGCCCTGGATATAAATAAAGGCCTGACTGTGTCATGAACTTAGGAGTAGATCTTAGGAGACCCTCCCCAGTTGAACTGTGAAAGTAAGACAAAGAGGAGTTAATGCTGAGTGGAAATTCCCCAGAGGATACCTGTGTGGGGGTCTCAACATTTGTAACTTGATAATTGTGGTCTGGAAGGGAGATGGGCTTTTATGACCCCTAGGAAGTCATGTACACAGAGACACACACACACAGTGCTTAAACTGTTACATTCACACATCCACATGCACACTCACTCACGTGCACTCACACATACACACAGGTACGCGCACACACAGGCACTCACGTGCTTGTGCATACACACAGAGACAGAGTTTGGAGCACACCATGGGGGATTTATGATGGGGTTGCCTCTATAAAGCTGGCTGTAACAGACAAAGGGGTGAAGATCTTTACAGAGGGACACTGGCCTCGTCTTCCCCTCTAGAAGTGCATGCTTAAATGAAGATGAATAAAGATGAATAAAGATTTTGTAAAAATGACTACTGGGTCCGGTGCCATCTCTGGAGGCCCGAGGAATAAAAAAGAACCGGGGTAAAACTGATTTCCCAACAAGCCGCAGCCTCAAGACAACACTCTACCCAAGGTAACGTCACGATGCACTGAGATCTGCGGTGAAGGCTGTCCTCCGCGTTCTTGCTCCAAGGTATGTCTAGTTCGAGTTTTCCCTAAAGGTCAACCAGAACGGTCTGTTAAGATGTACGCCATTCTTGATGATCAGAGCAATTGCTCGCTAGCACATCCGGAATTCTTTGAGCTATTTGGAATCAAGGGTAGCCCTCTGACATACCATATGAGAACATGTGCTGGTCTAACTCAAATGCTCGGCAGGAAAGCAGTGGGGTTCCAAATTGAACCTGTAGGTGAAGGCCCACGTCTAGACCTTCCTCCTCTCATTGAATGTGATGAGATAGTATTTAACAGAGACGAAATACCTACACCTGAAGTCGCTCTTGCCCATGCCCACTTGAAACATCTGGCTCCTCTGATACCCAAGCACGACCCAGCTGCCCAGATTGCAGTTCTACTGGGCAGAGACATCATACAAGTCCACAAGGCACGACAACAAGTCAACGGACCCCACAACGCTCCCTTTGCTCAGCGCCTAGACCTATGCTGGGTAATCGTGGGGGAAGTATGCCTCAATGCTCACAGGCCAACGGTCAATGTCTATAAAACTCACGTGCTCTCCAACGGACGTCCATCTCTCCTCACTCCTTGTCCTAACAGCATGAAGATCAAAGAAAAACCATGCTATGGCGGGGAGCACAAGAGTAGCTTCTTAAAACGCAGTTCGAAACCCAACGCAGCAGAAGAAAAGCTTGGAGAGAAAGTTTTTGAGCGCACAGAGTATGACAACCAGCATGCCCTGTCCTTTGAGGATGAGACCTTCCTTAAGATAATGGAAAAGGAAGTCCACCAGGATGGAAACAATAACTGGATTGCTCCTTTACCATTCAAGTCCCCTCGCTTGCCACTTCCAAATAACAGAGACCAAGCGCTGTCTAGACTCAACTCACTGAGACGCAACTTAACCAAAAACCCTCAAATGAAAGAGCAGTTCTCAGAATTTATGGACAAGCTGTTTAAAAACAACCATGCAGAGATTGCTCCACCCATTGATGACAACACTGAGTGCTGGTACCTGCCTATTTTCCTAAAACCACTGCTGACATCCAGCAGATGTTTTACGGGTTCCTGGTTAGACCAGACCACAGAGATTATTTGAGGTTCCTGTGGCACAAGGACAATGACTTGTCAAAAGAGGTGCAGGAGTACCGCATGCGGGTACATGTTTTTGGTAATAGCCCGTCACCAGCGGTAGCCATCTATTGCCTTCGAAGAGCCATCCAGGAAGGTGAGGCAAAGTTTAGAGCAGACACAAGACACTTCGTCGGGAGACACTTCTACGTCGATGACGGGCTGATTTCAGTTCCCACAGAGTCTGCAGCCATCGATCTGCTCAAGCGCACATGTGCATCCTTAGCTGAGTCTAACCTCAAGCTCCACAAAATCGCCTCGAATAGTGTCTCAGTCATGCAAGCATTCAAGCCAGAGGATTTGGCCTCCGGCATCAAAGACTTGAGTCTCGGCGACGATGCTTTACCGGCCCAGAGAAGTCTAGGAATGTGCTGGGACATTAACACTGACTCATTTACCTTCAAGGTAGCTGTCAATGACAAACCCTATACCCGCCGCGGGGTTCTCTCAGTGATTAATAGCATCTTCGACCCCTTGGGACTAGCATCACCAGTGACAATCAAAGGCAGACTCTTGTTACGCAAAATGTCAAATGGAGTCCAAGATTGGGATCCTTCTCTCCCCCAAGAGGAGATGGACGCATGGGAAACATGGAAAATGTCCCTCCAAGGTCTGAGCAGTCTCAGAGTGCCGCGCTGCTATGTACCAGCCTCGCTTTCCAAGTCCGCTTACACTGAACTGTGTGTCTTTAGTGATGCCTCAAGCTGGGCTATTGCAGCAGTAGCATATTTGAAAACAGTCAATGCAGAGGGACAATGTGAAGTTGGATTTGTGCTTGGGAAAGCAAAACTTTCACCCCAACCAGAACCCACAATACCTCGTCTTGAGCTTTGTGGAGCAGTTCTAGCGGTGGAGATGGCGGAGCTCATTCTGGATGAACTTGATCACAAACCAAACACTGTCAACTTCTACTGTGACAGCAGGGTGGTTCTTGGGTACATTTGCAACGATTCAAAGCGCTTTTATGTCTACGTACATAATCGAGTTCATCGTATACGCCAGTCCACATCCCCTGAACAGTGGCATTATGTTACATCGGAGCAAAACCCAGCTGATCTAGCAACCAGGTCGGTACCTGCATCGCAGCTCATGGACACTATGTGGTTTAAGGGACCAGACTTCCTTTACAAACTTGTCGGGGGAAATTCCCAAATAGAAGGCTGCCAAGTAAAACAGAGACACAGTGAGACAATATAATCAATCACATGTACATGGGTGAACGTCTCGAGAGAGAGTCACACCGTATGCTTCTTTATTGTAGGTTATATAGGCATGCGGTTAACACAACAGGGCGGAGGCAGTCTCCGCCTATTCTCAGAATGTAGATTGCTTAACAGAAAAATGCACATCTTGCTAAAACGTTCTGTTCATACTATACTAAACGTCTGCTTAAGAGGAACTTTCCGTTCCTTTTTACACAGGAACTTGTCTTCACAGGCATTTGATAAAGCATAGGCAAGGTTTCTTGTTTTTCATGTTTATCAGGGTGAATCGTCATTCAAAGTTTACACGATTACAAGCAAAACATATTTGAAGAATAAACAAAATCTTTTCACATTTCCCTCCTGTTGTTTGACTTTTACACTAGTTAAAACACCATTGGTTTATTATCTGTGCATGATTTCTTGCAGCGCATTTTTAATCAGCACGTCATACATTGGTGTATCACAGCATTTCAGTGTCAGGGGGATTATCATCATCTTCGTCCATGGGCAGTGTCAGGTATGCCTGCACATGAACTGCAACAACTTTATTAATCATTGATTGTACACATGGCAAGATACAAGAAGTAAAACAACAGAGTAGGAGTAGAAGAACTCCTACAAAAACCAGTCCTTTTATTAAAAGAGATTTCCAGGAACCACTCAACAGCCAGGTAAGCCAATCTTCAGTGTTCGTGACGTAGTCCTGTTGCTGAGCGTCCCTGAGTTGTTTTAGCGTGCGTAAGGCGTCGGTCATGTTGGAAGAGTGAACATTATCTGGAATGTATGTACAGCATGTGTTGTTAAAGAGCATACAGAGTCCTCCTTTCTCAGCCAGAATCATGTCCAGTGCGACTCGGTGTTGCATCACAGTTATGCGCAGGGCATCAATCTCTTCATTTTGTTGATTGTTGATTTTGCACGAGGCATTCAGGAACAGTCCAAAGCGGTAGTCCAAAGTTTCAATTCTTAACATGTTCTTTCCGGTGCCCACCCATGGAAACAGTGAGTGGAGGACCTTTTGTCCGGTGGTCCAAAGCTTAAATTCCTCTGGCACATCACTGCCATAGATGGGGTCATGTGGTTGCACTGTGGAGACGTCTCGTCGTCGTCTTGTAGTCTGAGAGCTATTTACAGCTGACATCCTGAAGGTGTGATCTGAAATGAAGATTGGGGCACAGGTGCCCGTCCATCCGGGTGGCAGTATGAAGTAGGCACGTTGTCCACACAGCCAGGCCATTCCTTGCACCCAATAGGTGCCGTTGCTGGGCGCGGACATATTTACAGGTGCGCCCTCTCCGTTGGCAGCGGTTTGGTTACAGTTGGTGGTGTTGCCTAGGGGTCTGTTACCGTTGTCTTGTCGGTAACACATGGAGTGGTTCTTCCCTGGGGTTTGGTCCAAGAACACTGGGAAGTGAATGGATGTGTTCCGGTTTGTCACGTTGAAGTTGATCCAGAAAAGTTGGTCACACGTTCCGTTGTCAAATCCAGCGTTTTCAACGGTGATTATCTCATATTGGGGTGGTCCCTGAAACACACTAAGAAAGTTAAGCGAATAGATGGTAGATGTGGTCTCATTAATGATGATTTTCCTATGTTGATAGCCAATGCCCGCGAAGCTGGCAGCGCACTTGGCTTGTGTTTTATTCATGTAGTTTCCATAAAAGGTGGGATGTGTCGAGGTGCATGGCATGTGGGAGCAGACGTAACATGCAGTGTTGTTAGGCTCTCCCTTAGTTCTGTCATGTACGTAGCGATACCATGCGTTATTCATCCATGGGTGAATGTGGTCTTGTGTCATGTCACGAAGGTGTGAGTTGTCATGTGTCCACCTTGTCTGTAGGTGGTGTTATTTGTCTTCTTTATTGTCCTCGAAAAGCGCGAGGAGTCCTGCTAGGAGCAGGAGGACAGCTGCTAGGACGGCGAGTGTCTTCATGACAGCCAAACACACCTAGATCCTCGGGTGAGTAGACTACTGGCGAGAAGTAGAGGGCGGGATATACCCAATCAGCCCTCTCTTCACCAGGTAGATCACCAGAAGGTAGGGGTGCTGGAGTCTATGAGTCTAGGCTGTCACTCACTTTCTTGCAGTGGCTTTGGTGAATCCAAGATGGTCTCTCTGCTATCTTACAGGCGGTTGGTGTGGTGATGAGCACTTGGTAGGGACCTTCCCAGCGGGGCGAGCTCCAATTCTTTCTATGGAGAACTCGAATCAGGACCCAATCACCTGGCTTCAACCTGCAAGATACTGGAGAAGATTCAGAAGGCAGTTTATTGTTCAAAACAATATCTTTGTTTTCTAGTAGCTTCGACATCCATTCTGCTAGTGTGGTCTCTCTGATTGATTTATCTAAAGGTTCACTTGTGATTGGCAGTGGAAATGGTCTGCCATGAATGATTTCAAAAGGTGTGAGTTTCTGAGAACCCTGTGTTAGTCTCATCCACATTTTTACTAGGCCTATACACTCAGGCCATGGTCTCCCTGTTTCTTCCATACATTTTCTAAGTCTCTGTTTTATTGTGCCGTTAGTTCTTTCCGCTAATCCTGCACTTTGCGGGTGATAAGCACAGTGATTTTTGATGCTGAATCCTAGTGCTTCAGAGACTTTGCTGATTACCTCATTGACAAAGTGTGTCCCATTATCTGATCTTATCAGAGTGGGGATGCCATATGTTGGAATAAAATGGTTACATAAGCATTTTGCTACTGAAATGGCATCTGCTTTCTTTACGGGGTAGATTTCTGGCCATTTTGAGAATACGTCTATGACCACTAGAGCGTATTTTGAGCCTTGGCATTCATTTAGTTCAATAAAATCCATGTGGATTGTGTGGAAAGGATGAGGTGGTGTGGGAAAATGACCTCTTTTGGTCTGAGATTCCCTTGTGCATTGTGTTTTTTTGGCAAATCATGCATGTTCTGACAAATTCTTTTGCTGAAGTTTCGAAATTTAGAGTGTAAAAGTGTTTTGGAGATTATAACTCCTATCCCTCCTGTTGACGCATGGAGAGTAACTCCATGTGTCACTAAGGCTGCTGTTTTGTGTAGAGATTTTGGAAGTATTGGTTTTCCTTCACAAATCATCAAGTCATCTCTTAGTTGCGCTCCGCATTTCAGCCATTTCTTTTGCTCAGCTGTGGGAGCTGCTTTTTGTTCATCCTTTGTCAGTAAAATTGTTTCCCTTTGTAATTTCATAGTCATTCTTCTGATGTGCTGCACACTTGCAAATTGAGCTCTTTTCAGACATCAGGAATCATCACACACACTGCCTTTTCTCTCAAACTTCCACTTGTTCACACACTCTACTATGAACCTTTGTAGTGTTATTATTACTTATGTTTTATTATTTTTGTACAAATCACACCCAATCACTCAAAACCTACTACTCACAGCATTCACACAGTTAAAATCACTCAAAATATGCTTTCATACGAGTATTTCAGACATGCTTTTCTAGATATATAGAGGTCACTCACTGTACATCCACAGTAATGAATTCAAACTCTATTTATACAATTGTAGTGAGCAAAACCAGCATCTCCATGCGCGTCACCGCTCCTCATTAGCTTGGCAGTGTCCACATATTTAATTCAGCTTCTCAATCTTGTAGCTTTAGCTGTTGTATACAGGGTTTGGCTCATTAGTTGTTAGTATAGGTTTGCTCTTCATCTTAACAAAGTCTCATCTAAGATGACAGGTTTACAAGCAGGTCAGGTGTCTCTATGCACCTGATTAGTGTAGTTATTTCCTTATTTTCTTCATCTCCTATATCATTGTACTGAGTTTGAGCAAACCTTAAGCTTGAATCAGACTACTTTTAACAATCTTCCACCTCGCATCATAACTGACTGAGGTGCCTCTTCCTATTAATAGTATGTCATTATTAATGTTATCATTGTATTGTTTTTCCTTTTTTATAACAGCAATAGTATATCACAATACACTACTTTACTACTAATATACAATAGTATATTAGTTTATATTTTATTATGTATCCATCACGGGTCTGTGTGAATCTGCAGCTTCACACTTTCCCAAGCTGGAGACATTTTCCTTGGCTGAACAATGACACAGCCTTAATATGCCTTATGCATCTCTCTTTTTTATTTGATATATTTTGTGTGAATTATCTGGTTTCACGCATTCTATTCATTCAGCTTGGTTGTCTTCCCAATTTTGTTTCATTGCTTTAATTTAAGTTAACCTTAATTTAACCTTTTGTTTATTCCACTTCATTCCTCTTTCCATGCTTTAAAATATTGCAACTCTTGTGTATGCTTTGATTTCTTTTTAGCTTCCTTTTCAGTATTTATTTCTGCTTGGAGGGTTTCTTATAATTTAGTTAATGCATTTTCCCTCCCACGTGGGACATTTAGTTTTCTTTGGATTTCTCCATCTATATGCACTAATTTGTCCGGCGCCTGGACATTTCTTTTCTAGCCACTGCTCGTCAGCAGTGAGTTTTGTTGCTCTATTTCCCATTTTCTTTATTTGTTGTATATGTTTATTCTACTTATTTTATTTATTTATTTATGTATTTAGCGCTTTCAATAATACACTCACACACCTGTGGCGCTTTCGCTGGCACGAGAACAGAGAGAGGTGGCCGACATGCCCTTCTACTTTCGAGCTATTCTCAAAAGCGGTGTCGACTTTACGTGATAAAACACGACCTTCCTCTCAGTTCACCAGTACTTCAGCAACCGACAGTAAACAAATCAGTGGAATAGTTCAGCCTCCTTATTGTGCTGTAGAAATCAACTTATTCCACCACAAAAATAGACAATAAAAGACAGACAGTTTCAACGCGCGTTCACGCTACCAGCCTCTTTAAGGCGAGCGTAGTGCTTCCAGCCCCTCTGGGCGAGCCTATTTTACCCTCTCGGGGAGCTACCAATCACTCTGGACGAGCTCAATGTTTATTTTACTGCTTCCAACCCTCTTTGGGCGAGCTAATTTCTTTTAAGTTTCGTTTTCGTTTTTACGCAAACCTTTATTATCTCAAAGTAGCCCGTCTTACCTTGGCGCTGGTTTCTTCAGATGCACCCGATCAGCCCCCGACGGTGCGGACCGCTTGTAAAACGTTGGCCAAGACCCGAATTCACGTCCTTGGACTTTATCACACACCTAGTGCGTGAGCTGCCAGCAGACTTCAACGTGGGCTTCTCGCACCGACGGGACCTGGTGAGGCGCCTCTTATGGGAGCTGCTTTAAATAGGCCGTCCCATCCGGCTCGGAGGACCAAGAAATGTTGGGGGAAATTCCCAAATAGAAGGCTGCCAAGTAAAACAGAGACACAGTGAGACAATATAATCAATCACATGTACATGGGTGAACGTCTCGAGAGAGAGTCACACCGTATGCTTCTTTATTGTAGGTTATATAGGCATGCGGTTAACACAACAGGGCGGAGGCAGTCTCCGCCTATTCTCAGAATGTAGATTGCTTAACAGACAAATGCATATCTTGCTAAAACGTTCTGTTCATACTATACTAAACGTCTGCTTAAGAGGAACTTTCCGTTCCTTTTTACACAGGAACTTGTCTTCACAGGCATTTGATAAAGCATAGGCAAGGTTTCTTGTTTTTCATGTTTATCAGGGTGAATCGTCATTCAAAGTTTACACGATTACAAGCAAAGCATATTTGAAGAATAAACAAAATCTTTTCACAAAACTACATGAACCAGAGACACATGAATCGTTTGAGCTGATTGAACCTGAAGTGGATGCTGAAATCCGACAAGTTGGTACTTTCGTTACTCAGATTCAGAAGAGCGGACTCACACCAGAACGCTTCCAATGCTTTTCAAGCTGGACGTCACTGGTACGTGCCATTGCCTTCTTAATTTACCAAGCTCGTTCTCACTCATCAAGCAACTCGTCAAATCATTCATGCAGGGGCTGGCATAGATGCACAGAACCACGCACTCCAGAGGAGATGGATGCCGCCAGTAACCTCATTCTCCAGTCTGTTCAAAGGGATGCTTTTCCTGATGAGTATGCTGCTCTACAAGCCAATCAAACCATCCACGCCTCTAGCCCCATTGTAGCCCTCGACCCCTTCATGGGTGAAGGCCTCATCAAAGTTGGAGGTTGTCTCAAACATGCTTTATTGGACCCAACATTAAAGAATCCAAAAATTCTGCCAAGCAAGCATCATGTGTCAAAGTTGCTTGTCCTGCACTATCATGCTAAGGTTGTGCATCAAGGAAGACAGTTCACAGAGAGTGCAGTTAGGCAAGCTGGACTGTGGATTGTAGGCTGCAAAAGACTGGTCTCATCCATCATCCACTGCTGCATAACATGCAAGAAACTCAGGGGGAAACTAGAGACTCAAAAAATGGCAGATCTCCCGCCTGAAAGACTCGAAACATGCCCTTCATTTTCGTATGTCGGGTTGGACGTGTTTGGCCCATGGTCAGTGGTCACTCGACGCACACGAGGTGGCGCAGCACAAAGTAAGAGATGGGCAATACTTTTTACATGTATGACTACAAGAGGTGTACACATCGAAGTCATTGAATCTATGGACACTTGCAGCTGCATAAATGCAATACGCAGATTCTTTGCAATAAGAGGCCCAGCCAAACAAATGCAGTCAGACAGGGGCACCAACTTCATCGCAGCAAGCGTAGAGCTTGGCATGGGACAACCAAACAAGAACCCTCCCGACATTGTCAACCATCTTCATGCCAACGGTTGCACATGGGAGTTCAACCCTCCACATGCTTCCCACATGGGGGGTGTCTGGGAAAGGATGATTGGGGTAACTCGCCGAATATTGGATTCTATGCTCTTGCAGAACAAACACACCCGTCTGACACATGAGGTGCTTTGTACCCTAATGGCTGAGGTATCGTCTATAATCAATGCAAGGCCCTTGGTCCCTATTTCAACTGACCCTTCCTCACCATTCATACTCTGTCCTGCAATGATACTGACCCAAAAGCAGGGCGTTCCTTCTCCACCAGGAGACTTTTGTGGAAAAGACATGCTTAAGAACCAATGGAAACAAGTACAAGCACTAGCCAATGGTTTCTGGAGTCGCTGGAGAAACGAATATCTCAACACCCTCCAATCAAGGCGCAAGTGGCATGGAACACACCGCAATCTTCAGTCAGGCGACATTGTGTTGTTGAAACAAAATCAAGCACCCAGAAACAAATGGACAATGGCTATTATCACAGCCACCTTTCCAAGCAGTGATGGGAAGGTCAGAAAAGTCGAAGTGAGGACATCTTCCCAGGGAGTCTCAAAGACTTACCTGCGTCCCATTTCGGATGTTGTTGTGCTCTTAGAAAAGGAAGTGACTGATAAAAAGTAGTAGTGGCATCAGTAATGCCAGGCGGGGAGTGTTCTGTCCCAAGTAAAAGATTAAAAATGATTCATAATAATTTGGTGATAAAAATGTCATATTTCATCTGTGGTAATTTATGTTGAAAAAGAGAGTCATTTAGTTAAAAAATATTTTTCTATACAGTCAGCATTAGTTTTTCTGTATCTTATTTTGAAGGAGTAATCTGTGTTCGCAATGCATTGTGGGAAGCGGAAGCTGCAGTCAGTTGGGAAAAAGCATTGTACAGAAAGCCTGCCTATCCATGTTTAAACTTCATCTCCTGTGCCCTGAATCTTTATATACACCATCGAAAGCAATGGCTGTAAGTTTATTACATGTTCTGGTTTGTTTTATATGTTTATAACAGCTGATTTAGTGATCGTTTTGTGAATGTGTTTGTACCAGGAATTAGCCTTATCCCAGAAGCGGATTTTGCTTAGAGCATGGTCTATTAACATAGCAATGATGCTAGCGATCTAATTTGCATATCAGAGTTTTGTTAAAACTACTGTTTATCATTACTTAGCAGCTAAGACTAACTTTGATACATGTTTTCTATCACTAGATATTTCTTTTTGTGCATTTATTTCACATGTCAAAGAGCTAAAGGATATTTTATTTTCTGGTTTATTTTTTAGTTTCACTCAGCACTTTCATTGAGCTATTCAAGCCACAATTGTAAAAGATTGTAAGCTGTCGAGAAGACCGTAATAAAGGAGCAAGACGCTCAGTTTCCTGGCTCATGAAAATTGAGTTTGGCTTGCTGTTGACCTGCGTTGACATACACAGTGTATCCAACACGTAGCGATAACAGTACATGGACTTTTCAAGTGGCCCTCTAAGATTATCCCAGAAAAAGCCTCTAAAAACAGCCCACTTTAATCACTTGAACTGTTGTTGCTGTTGTTTTTATTTATTAAATAATGATGATATAGGAACCAAAATTGATTCAGCTAATAAAAGTGAATCTCATCCCATACCATTACCTACTGGAATTAAGTTAAACAGGAGCTTAAAAATGTTTTAAAAATATAAATGATCTAATTATTTTAACAAACAAAACAGAATGCAATTCAATTACATTTTGATTCCTGTTTAATTAATATTTGCATCAGAGTTTTCCTGTAATATCAGTTCAAAGATGACAGTAACAGCAGTTAATGATGGTCCATTTGAAGCTGAAGCTCCGGCACATGTGTCAAAGATAGCATCACTGTGCTGCAGAACTAGGGCTGGGTATCGTCACTGATTTCTAGAATCGATTCGTTTCCGATTCACAAGGTCCCGAATCGATTCGATCCACGATTCGATTCAATTTGATTCGATTCGATTTGATTCCATTCAATTAAATTCAATTTGAATCTAGGAAATTTTGACAGTCAGAAATATTATAATTCAGATCAGTACATTTACATATTTTTGTATCTATAAAAAGGAAGCTGACACACGCAAGACTTTATCAAAGGTGTAAGCGTCACAGCAGATGCCTTTGTGTCAAAGTAGCTGAAGATAAAACACAGAAAAACATGAAGGTGGTTTTCCTGGGCTGGGATTTTATAAAAATATTCTGCAGTACATCAAAAACGAAAGAAAACCATTAATCAACATATGAACGTTACCTCTGACGTTACAGCGGTTTTATTAGAGACATGGCTAAGCGTTTTGCATTTTGCATAATTTTAAAAAGTTTAAATTTGTTCAGTATTGAACGGCAGAAATTAGGTTTTCTTTTCGGAAGTATGTAAAACAAAAAAAAAAAAACAGCGGCCGACAGCGCTGTAAACAACAGTAGAGTTGTGCGTAACAAGCAAGCGAATAATGCAGAAAACAGATTTTTAGACGGGAAACTGTTCTTCAGAGACAGGGAGAGAGAGAGAGAGAGAGCTGTGCATGAAGTGTGATTTTTATCGTGGTGGAAGCAAAACAGTAAAAGTCAGAGTGATTTCATGACGATGTTTATGTGAAGCGTAGTTTGGATCTTCTTTTGCTGCTGGTTCAGCCAATATTGTTTGGAGAGAGATAAAACTAACAGCTTTAGAATCAGTGCAAAAAGGGCCTGAACACAAAGTGCGGTCCTGCCGAAACATCACAATCAGCGAGCTGTCGGCTTTCAGCCCCGACCGTGTCCGTGCAGTTGTTGTGCTAAAAAGTGATTGTCTGCCAGAAAGTGATTGCCGTCCGCGGGAGCGCGCACAGCTGCTTAAAGCTGCAGCGCCCGTCGGGTGAGAAAGGTGACATCTCACTGATTCTGATCCGCGGGTCCGCGCTGTGTGTTTACGTCCTTGTGCAGAATCCGTGTACCTGCTCTCATTTGCTCTCTTAGCTGTTTGGTGGTTGTTGAAATTTTGTGAGGTTTCACCTGAGATTCTGGCGTTTCGGGCAAAATAAATTTATATTAAAAAATTGATTCAGGATTTTAATGAATCGATTTCACGTTATCCAAGCCAGAATCGATTATTAAAACCCACCCCTATGCAGAACCACTGTGTCGAGGCTTGGTATGTCTGTCCAGAGACCAGAGATCAGTGACATCTGAAGTTTCATTCAGTACGTCACTGCTTCAGTCCTTGATTCAATGGTTTATAAGGAAGTGAATCACTGGTGGGATTTGTGGTGTGTTTTACTGATTTTTTTTGCAAGAGAACAGTGTGCAACATATTGACAGATATGGAGACAGCGAGGAAGAAAGGATGTTCTGCCTTTTTCCAAATAATAACCTTATATGCTTTGATTATATGTTACCAGTTCATAGGCATTTTCACTACCTAATTTATAACCAATTCAATCTCCAAGGTCAAAAATATACATAAGGAACACACTATACAAGTTATAATAAATTTTGTATAAACAAACTGGTCCATTGGTGAATTACATAAGCACGTGGGGAAGCGGCCTCACGGCGGTAGCATACTCCCAACCCTATAATAGGATTGTGTCATACGCGCACACACGTATACACGCACACACATACGTATATATACATATACATATACGTATCTATATATATGTGTATATGTATATATACACACACACGTATTTTTTGGTCTATTATGTTTACAAATGTCAAAAAGTCACAAGTGAAGGGAGACCACACCATGGCTCATGTTTAAACAAATTTACTCATCAAATTTATTCATGAAACAGACATAACATTGTGTCACACAGAAAATACAGGTTCAAAGCACCACAACGTTAGCCTGATATCAGACAGAATTATCACATGATATTAAACAGAAGCTGTGACTGGGCAATGATAATGAAGCAGTTCATTTCAAGTTGTAGATTCAAGCTGCTCTTCATACTTTTGGCCAATACAAGCTTCAACACTTCAGAAAGCTTCATTTGGCCATCAGTAACAGCAGTACTTGTATGTGTGAAGGTTCTCAGTCATCCAGGTCATCGTAGTCTAAGGAGCTCGGAAAGAAAAGCGTCTGGACTTCTTTAGGTTGCTTGAAGACGTTTCACCTCTCATCCGAGAAGCTTCTTCAGTTCTAAGGGTCAAATGGTGGAGAGACCCAGATTTTAACCCAGTGGGAGTTTCCCCCCAAAGAGGGACAAAGGACCCCCTGATGATCCTCTACCTAATCACATGAGCCAAACTTTTCAGTCCAGAATGTCGCTGAACCTGAAAATAAAGTGTTAGCCAAAGGACTCAATTTGCCATTTCTTCGCAACAGTTGCCCATAGTGGACCTCATCACAGCCACAGAAACTGCCATACGGATTAACAAATTATCACAGACAGAAGCAGAGCAAATCAGGATGAAAGTTTCAGCCACCCTCTCCAGTGCCAAAGTCCCTCCGTCTAACCTCACAATACAAGAAAAGAAGGCCGTCGCTTCTCTGAGCAAAGACCACAACATCACTATATTACCAGCTGACAAGGGAAGGTGCACAGTGGTCCTAAACACTACAGATTACCACACAAACATCACTACTCTCCTCAATGACAACAATACCTACGAAGCCTTAAAGCAAGACCCCACAAGCAGCTACAAAAAGTTATAGCTTGTCTTCAAGACCTTGAAAAGGACAAAACCATTGACTGCTTTACATATCACCGCCTTTACCCAGGGAATGTCATACCCTGCATCTACGGACTTCCTAAGATCCACAAGGCAGGTGTTCCACTCAGACCCATTGTCAGTAGCATAAACTCAGCTACTTACAACATTTCGAAACACCTTGCTACCATCCTAGCACCACTTGTGGTGAACACCCCAAATCACATCAAGAACTCCACTGACAAGGTCCAGAAACTTACCCTGGATCCGGATGAAACCGTGGTGTCCTTTGATGTAATCTCTCTCCACTTGCATACCTACCACAGAGGCAGTGGAGACGCCTACAAGAAGACAGCTCTTTGGAAGACAGAACAAACTTCACCCCCGATCAGATTTGCACACTGTTAGACCTCTGCCTTAACACCACATATTTCAAATACAACGAGGGTTTCTACAGACAAAAACATGGCTGTGCCATGGGCTCCCCGGTGTCACCTATTGTTGCCAACCTTTACATGGAGGAAGTGGAAAGAAAGGCTCTTGGCTCTTTTAAAGGGAGAGTACCCAGCCACTGGTACAGATATGTAGACGACACCTGGGTCAAAATCAAAACAAGTGGAATCCTTCACTGCGCACATTAACGCACTTGATAAAAACATCAAGTTTACCAGGGAAGAAAGAGGCTGTGTCCCAATTCAGGGTCTGCACGCTTGAAGTACGCATTTTAAGTGCGATTACGTCACCGCCACGTGACGACGGCTGTCCCAATTCGAAGTGTACTTCAAATGCATACTCCGAATGCGCCGTCGATTTCCCCAAATATCAAGCGTGGTCCAGTGCACGCTTCGTGGTCCCATATATCCCACAATTCATTGCGCGCTATAAATCTATCTCTATATCATAATAATCTGACAATACATATAATATTGGCCATATTATATTTACATTACCACAGTGAGGTGACTTTAGTCTCATGAACAACATTAGCTAATTGTTATTTACTAACTAATCTTGAAATGACTGTTCAGTACAGAAAAGATCCAACTATCATGTTTTACAGTCCCGTGATCTCAGCCTCAGATACTCAGCTAATCAAAGTGATGTCATGACAAAAATGAATGACCAACAAAACATTTTTCTCTCTGCTAGGCAACCTGAACAGCGCGAAGAAGGCTAGACCGTCCCATTTCACAAGCCTCTCACTTCCACACTTCTCGTACTTATAGTACGCACCGTACGTAGTACGCGTAGTGCGCGTACTTCAAGCGTGCAGACCCCCAATTGGGACACATCCAAAGAATAACTGTTTGCCTTCCTGGACTGCGCTGTGCACACTGAAGAGAATGGAAACCTCAAAACTGAAGCTTACTGGAAGCCCCCACACACGGACCAGTACCTCCTCTTTGACTCCCATCAACCTCTGGAACACAAACTTGGAGTAATCAGGATCCTACACCACTGGGCAGAACATGTTCCCTCTAAGCCTGAAGGGAAGAAGGAACACACACATGTAAAGGAAGCACTCAAAACATGTGGTTATCCTAATTGGGTGTTTATAAAGTCAGCAAACATGCAGAGAAAAGAAGATCAGACACCAGCTGGGGAGGATAAGAAAGACAGAAGCAACAACATTGTCATCCCCTATGTAGCCGGTGTATCAGAGAAACTCAGGAAAGTTTTCTCCAAGCACAACATCCCAGTGCATTTCAGACCCAGCACACTCGGACAAAAACGGGTTCACTCAAAAGACAAAACTCCAAAACACAAACTTAACAATGTGGTGTATGCTGTACAGTGCAGCGAGGAATGCCCAGACCTCTACATTGGAGAGACCAAACAGCCACTTCATAAACATATGGCACAGCATGGAAGAGCCACCTCCACTGTACAAGACTTAGCGGTCCATCTGCATCTAAAGGACAAAGGTCACTCTTTTGAGGATGTTCACATTTTGGACAGAAGACAGATGGTTTGAAAGAGGAGTGAAAGAAGCCATTTATGTCCACTGTGAGCGACCATCTTTGAACAGAGGCGGTGGTTTACGACACCAACTGTCTGCCATCTATAATCCAGTTTTGAGATCCCTTCCCAGACGCCTTAACGCCCACTCACATCCTGGGCCATTTGACCTCAGGAAATCACACGATAGGGTGGGGCTAGGTGTCACAATGAGCTCACCCGAAACCCTGGCTGATTGTGACCCACACCTGCTTTCACACCTTGGCTCGTGTGATTAGGTAGAGGATCATTAGGGGGTCCATTGACCCTCTGAGGGGGACACTCCCACTGGGTTAAAATCTGGGACTCTCCACCATTTTACCCTAGAACTGAAGAAGCTTCTCGGATGAGAGGTGAAACATCTTCAAGCAATCTAAAGAAGTCCAGACGCTTTTCTTTCCAAGCATCTTAGACAGCAGTACTTGTAGTCTGGAGTACAAGTAGACTAGAGTGCAATCAAATACACCTGCCTTCAATGAACCCAGCCCAATCACAGCCACTGGCTCACAGCAGTTGTGAAACAAACCCACTCACACATTAGTGGCCATTTCCCACAGTAAATGTGGACGTGAGTTAATATGCAGGTGATACCAGTCTACCATCTTACACAGCTGATTACAAATGTATAAATCACCTCTTGCAGCTCTCACTTTGATATCACTGGTATAAAGAAATGGAAAACCTGCCACCCAATACTACAAACAGGTCATTATCTGTGAGATTACACTTTCTTTTCTTGAGACATCAGTGGTGAAAATGATAAATTGCAGACAACTAAATATTCAGAAAATAACCTGGAAAGTTTTAGTAGAGCTCATTTACTTGTCTACTTGCTAAGTGCTTTTTTTTTTTCAGTTTTCTAAATGAAGAATCAATGAATGGGATCAATGAGGGGAAAATGATTCTTTCAGTCCTGTGCATTCTTGCCTACACCAACTCTAGGCCTTAAAAGCCACTCAGATGTTTACCCTGGTATAATTGGCTTTTCTAAAGTGACTCATGGCAACACAGATGAGCTGAGCAACAACATCTTTGAGACTGCTGAAGCAGTTTCCAGCTCTGTCACAGAGGAGGAACAGGGTTTTGCTGCCCCAAGAAACCAGGATGTCAAAAACACTCACATGTAGTCAAAAGCAGTACGTCTTTCTGTCCTCACAGACTTGTGGATTTCTGGCAGCAGCCTTGAAGGGAGTCTTCCCTTGGAAGAACTCTCTACATGGGCAGAGAGTGCTCTTGAAAAGGAGATGAGCAACAAAACCGATGATACTTCTGAGGCTGTTTCCAGCTCTGTCACAGAGGAGGAACAGGGTTTTGCTGTCCCATGAAACCAGGATGGCAACAACACTGCCACAAGCACTACATGTGAGAATGAAGGAAAGACCAGGGTGGTGAAAGGAAGGACCTGGGCAGTGTTCTCAGACAGCCAGATAAAAACTCTTGTCCACTGATCTACAAACAGGTGAGTGTTTTTTCAAGGTTACTAGAACATAAGAAACTGAATTCATTCTGAAGTTTGGGTCTATTGTACTAATTAAGTATTATCCATTTTCTTCCATACTTAGGTGAAGATTTGGGTTGAGCTAATGCTCCTTTAATTACAAACATTGTAAAGTATATCATCTTTCTTGTATTAAATTTTACTATTCCTGTTTTCATGTAGCTCAACATATTAGAGTCTCAGATTTGATCTCTTTCAGTAAATAAAAGGAACGGGGTGAAATTTAGGCCCTTTATTTTTAATCAATTGATTTTTAGAAATATTTGAATTCAGTCGACTCTGGCTATTGTAAATACATACTGGGAGAATCAGAGAGAGCACCATCAGAAGTTTTGTATATAACATTAAGAGATGAAAATGTTTTGTTTCATTTTGTTGCATCTTCCAATAATTGTAAAAATAATGTACATTATGATTGCAACACCAGTGTCTTCAGCACTGCATGGAATGTGAACAACCCCGGACTTCACAGTGCAAGTTTTTACACAGAAAGTGGAGAACCTTGCTAACAGCTAAAGATGGCTGTAGCTACTGTTACTGCCCCCTTTTATTTGTGAATTATCATTCTGAAGCACAAGATGAGGATTTTTACCATACTGGTCTCAAAAACAACATGGCAGAAATATGATGTGTGGAGGTCTGATTTTGAAATCACATGCTGGTGGTTTCCAGAGAAATTTAAAGCACTTCCACATCTGTGTTTTTCCAACATGGAAGCTAGCTGGCACTGGCAGCATATCAGGTTTGCTGTGAATTTTATCTGATGGCCATTTTAAATGTTCTGTTCATGTTTCTTGACATGACAGAGGCTGTATTTGAAAGACTTTGTGCACACGTGTTAATTACAACTGTTAATATTTTTATGCCAAACATGTTATGGCTGGAGGTTAGTCCAGGGTTTTTAATAAATATTTTAAGCAAAATGATCTAAACCTCCATCTTTTCTGCTATAAATATTGACTTTGTTAAATGAAGCACTGCCTGTTTCTCGACTGCCACCTTTTCTAGTCCCAAGTATTATTGAAATGCATGAATTTGTTAAAACTCAGAAATCTGGTGCAGTGTCTACACCTGCCAACTACAAAGAAGCATGAAGTCTGTCATGAAGTCAAGCTTCTTGTTCAAAGCCTTTACGTGCTTCCTCCAGGACACTGATATGGTTAGCAGATGTAGTTCAGTGGAAAGAAAAGAATTCCTACAAGGTCAGTAGATCTGTAACACAGTCTGGATTTCTTTAGAATGGAAACATTACTTTTCAGAGACACAGAGCTCAGAGAAAACTACAAGAGTGGGTTGCCCATACCAAAATAATCTAGATGGATAAACAGCACCAAAGGCAAGAGGAGAAAATATTGGACGTCTACGACTTCAGCTACACCAACACAAGGGAGGAAGTGGCCTTTCTTTACTCCCCCACCCTCTTTAACTGACCCAGTGTTTAGATACAAACAGGAAGCTCCATCACTGACAAAGGTGTTCAGGTAAGGCAGGACCTGCTCCTGTTGAGCCACAGTGCTGAAATTTCTCTACATCATGTGCTGGTTTTCCTAAACTTCCTCGTTCAGTTCTGAAAACAAGTCTTCACCTGAAAAAAGACGAGAGAGAGAGAGAGAAAAAAAAAAGGAATGATCATAGCTATATGGTCCACATGGGTCAGCATATTTACTGTTATGCTTTGGCACAAGTCACTTTAGAACAGAAAATGATACCAAAAATGTAATTAAATAATGGCTAAATTGCTCACTCTTATACAGAATAGCATCTCACAAATACTCTGCATTTTGGCTGCATTCCTAAAATTTGCCACCAGATTTCACTTGAACATTGCTCACTGGGCAACAATGCTGACTGAGTACATACCTCTTGAATTCTGAGAGATTCAGATTGATGAGTCATTTTTGTATCGTCAGAGACTAAAAAGACAAACCTGGTTTAAGTATCTCTGCTGGAGCATGTGGTTTGTTGCAGAGGCTTCGAAGCATCTGTTTAAACCATCCTGTTCTGTAGCATCAACAACCACACTGATGTCAGCTCAGTGCGAGTTGAAGACATGATAACCAGTCATGTGTTCATAAACTGCATTAGGATGCAACTGTTCGACTTCACCCACCTGAACCCAGGGGAGTGGGCACCAGAAAGTTTCTTCTCCTAATCAGATTCTGTGGTCATAGAGCAGCTCTTGATGAGGGTGTGCGCCTTCCTTGTGAGGTGCTGTGGAGCGAAACAATGAAATTGAAAAGAAAGTAGGCTTTAAGAAAACAACAGTCCTAAAGACCAAAAAAAAAAAATTCTCAGATGTGAATTACTAAAATTTTCTTATTAAATACTTAGCACATTTAACTACGTAAAGAACAAACAACAAAAATCACGCAAAAAAAACCCCTCATCATCAATGAAAGAGACAGTGTAATGTTTTATTTAAGAGTTTCTACTGGGTCCTTGAACATTCTTGACTAAACCAGTGACAGCTGAGGGCCTTTTTAACTGATTGAGGTCAGAGTGGGTGCAATCTGCAAGATCTTCATCTGACTGGATCTATACCAGATTGATGTTGAAATGTGCCAAAGAGATTTGAACAGATGCTCTACACCCAACCATCTGCTTCATGCTTCCCAACAGCTTAAACCAGTTTCTTCAAACTGGACTGAAGTGGACTCCCTGTTCAACAGTGGAGGGAGAGAGCAGTGTCCATGTTTCAGTACACACACAATCATCTGTGCCAACGCACATTCAACTCTCAGCAATCAGCATCAAAGAATCCTCCTGCAGACAAACAGCCCCAACCAGGACATATATGCCAAATCTCATCTATTAACAACAGGGCAGCTTATTGTGCACATCCACCAGTAAATGAAGCTTCTAACTTCACTTCAGCAATCATTTAACAGCCGGGCCTACCTCCGTGTCTGGATCCATATCTGCTGACTTTACTCCTGCTCCATCCTTGATGCCATGCTCCATGTAGAGATTCTTCCATTGACGGATTTCAGCAACTTCAGGAACAAACAAAAAGCTGCTGAGAAGGTGAGACTGGACCTGAATACTTGTGTGCCGCCTTCTCCAAAACAGTGATTCACCAAGAACTTAAATGTTTAGCAACAAAAGAAAACTAAGGGAAACAAATCTAAAGCAAAGCACACAAAAGAACCAAAAACTCAGCAATCCCAAAACATAAAGCCACACATCGGTCCTCCCTACTCCAACTGACACTGCATGAACAGGTGCCTCAAATAAGCAATTAATACCGCCCAAATCACGTGACCCACCATAAACTATCACAAAATACTTTCAATACAAACCTCTTAAACATAACCATCAGAAATCACACAGTTAACAGCAGCATGAAATCTGTATATTAAGTTCAGACAGGCCTCCTACAATCATAATCTACAATATTTGGTGGGATTGTTAAAAAGTGAGTGAATCTTTCAGAAATCTTGCTGCCATGTTCTTCTTCTTTGGGTTTGGCAGGCTAGATGCATCAGTGGTGTGTTACTGCCATCTACTGTTCATTATTTCCCAAGTCAGTCTTCTTCTGATTAAACAGGCTGGACTCAAGCTAGAAGCACAAAGTCAGCCTCAGATCCCTACATTGTCTTATATAGACTAGCACTGTGTAGATATTGTAACTGTGTCTTTGTTTTAGTGGAGCAGTCCAGGTTCAGAAGCGTGTGCATGTTGAACACAGTTTCTCCAGCTGATCCAAGCTCTCTGAAACTACAACAGGCTACATAAATGACAATAACCACTTTTTACAACGGAGGTGTGCAGGAGAGCATCTTTGAATGCACATGAACAAGATGCAGCAGAAGACCACACCAAGTACCACTCCTGTCAGCTAAACACAGGAAGCTGAAGCTACAGTTCACACAGACTCACCAAAGTTGAACAACAGAAGATTGAACAAATGTTTTCTGGTGTGACGAGTGTCCAAGATCTGAGCGCAAAAGAAGATCCAACCTGGTGCTACCAAAGTGTGACTAATAAAGTTGCCAGACCATGTTCTGTATTGTGTTATTTTCTTGAAAATGTGACATCATCAGCAGGAATTCTGGCTGTAATTTCTTCAGTGGCTGACGGCACTGTAGTTGAACATACTAGACTTGTAGTCAAGACCACCTAAACCAGAGGTCTGCAACCTTTAACACCCAAAGAGCCACTTGGACCCGGTTTCTACGCAAAAGAAAACACTGGGAGCCGCAAATACTTTTTGAAATCTAAGATGTTTTATTATATTGTTTTTTACCTTTGTGCTTTGTGTGAACATCTAAAGTAAGCAAGTAAAGTTTATTTATTAAGCGCTTTTCACAGACAGGCAGTCACAAAGCGCTGTACACAAATATTAAAATAAACAATACAATCAATAGACATTATACACAATGTAAAAGATCAAATGTAAATAATGTAAAGAATATAAAATACGTAGATCAACAAAAGGCTTGTTTGAACAAAGGTTTTTAACTGCTTTTTAAAAGAATCCACAGAGCAACTAAGGTGTGTTGCTTATGAAATCCATGAAGTGCTACAGAGAAAATTACATTTTATTTATGTAATTAACACATTTTGAACTCTTAAAGAAATATAACAAAAGGAAAGACACCCAGCTGAACTAAAATGATCCATGTAGCAAACAAAAACTGTTGTCAGCCGCCACCCTTTTTTAAAAAAGTAATTGGAAAAAAAGCACTATGCCGCAAAAAAAAAAAGAAGATATTTGCAAAATTCTGCCTAAATATGTGTTTTACCTGGTTAATGCGTGCGGCGGGGGCGTGGTCTGCAGTGCCGCTGCATGGGAGTCAGACGCACCTGAGCGGCACCCGCAATCGCGCCTCGCCACCTTAAAGCCTGTTCTCTCTCTGCTGTTGTGTTGTTGGGCTGTGAGCTGAAAAGCTACAGCCGACTGTATGCACACGGTTGTGTGTGAAAAGTGGTCAATAAAGAGATGCTGAAAAGCATGTCCATGCAAACATCGTCGAGTCTGCCGTGATATGTTTACAATGAGACTTCTGGTCCCAAACCTCAGCGCACAGCGTCTGCAAATCGGGGCTTTCATCTTTATGCAGGACTGTAAGCTGTCATCTGTGAGGCGTGAGCGGTGTTTGTTTTTAACATAGTTCACGGTGGAGAACAGCTGCTGACATAATGTGGATCCGAAGATCCATAATTGGCCTATCTGGGGTTGAAAGTCTCGATAAATGCACGGCGTTTCGGCGGGTATACCGGCTTCCGCGAGTGTGACGCTTATTTTGAGCGATGAAAAAAATAATAAGATATAATTTTATTTTTATATTTCAAAATCACAATAATCTTCGAATTTAGAACTACAAGTTAAAAAAAAGAACTAAACACAAATAAAATGCACTTCAGCAAGATACTTCTTCTATTTTCCCAAACAACCTGGAGCCGCAAAATAAGGACTAAAGAGCCGCATGCGGCTCCAGAGCCGGGTTGCCGACCCCTGACCTAAACCAAGACCAGAGGGTATCGAGACCAAGACAAAGTCGAGACAAGACCAAGACCGAGACCTACAAAAAAAAGTCTTTAAACTGCAGCCAGATGCTGCTTTGTTTCCGGGTGTCAGGCATATTTATGTGTTTTTGCTTTCGCACAGCCCCCCTCACCACTGTCTACTGTCTCACTCACTTACTGAGAGGACAGACGCATGCTCCACTTGACTGTCACGTCTGTCACCCTCTCTGTTTTTCACATAATGATATTATCCTATATCCTCGCATGTGATTGGCCACAATATGGAGGGATTGGAGCATAGCTGAGTCACTGTGTGAGAGATGAGCAGCGAAAGAAAATTAAGTGAGGAGCCGGCTCTCGCTCAATGGGAGTCGACTCTTCTGATTCACTACAAAGCACTCTCTTTGCGCATGACACATTATCGAACGTAACGTTGTGTGTCATCTGCAAAAGCATTGGCTGTTGGCAAGGATCTCCACATGTTCCATATGCATTGTGAGGTCCGGAGTTGGTGCATTGTACATTCATACTTGCACCAGGGTTGAATTCATACTGGTTGTTGTCTGGTGGCATTGATCAGCCAAACATCTGGGGTGAGGTGGGGAAGGGCAACTGAGGTCCAGCCGCAAAATTGTCCACAGGATGAGAATAGTGGTTCTGATCATTTGAACTATCTCTGATTACGTTCATCTCCAGGTGCTGGGTGTACTGCTCCCTGAGTGGGGGCTGTCCCTCTCCTTGAAACTGAATCAGACAGGTGGACCATCAGTAAAATGACAATACTTGTTTTAAATCATTGTCAGTACATTTCATTAAATACAATCAATTCCCCAGATAATGACAGAATAATAATAGGAGATACTTACATGAAGTGGGAGGCCCTGATTCACATGCTGAGGATGTGAACTCCTCCTAAACTTACTCCGTCTGTTTTGAAACCAAGTTTTTACCTAAAGATGGGAGAAAACAGAAAACATTTAATCAGTACAATGGAGCCAAAATTCAATTTCTCAGATTCTAACAAGTTGAAAAACACTCACCTGTTTGTAGGTCAGTCCTGTCATCTCTGCCAGCTGTTTCATCTCCCTTGGGTTATAGTAATGTTTCACATTAAACTGATGGACAAGAATATTTAACTGTCTCTCTGTGAACACCACCCGGGCCTTTCCTTTAGGTTTCTCTGGAGCAGTGCTGGGATCGTGCAGAGTGGCAGTGATGTTTCCATCCTGGCTTCTTGGGACAGCAAAAACTTGTTTCTGCTCTGAGACTGACCTGGAAACAGCCTCAGAGGTATCAGTAGTTTTGTTGCTCAGCTCCATTTGAACAGCACTCTCCACCCATGTAGAGAGTTCTTCCAACAGAAGACTCCCTTCAAAGCCGCTTCCAAGGCACTGTCCATTCCCGGCCACCACACGAATGACCTTGCCAGACTTTTCATTCGAGAAATCCCTGGATGAGCCTCATGCAACACTTCAATGATCTGTGACCGACCTGGAGGCGGAACAATGACTCGGGAACCCCACAGGATGCAGCCATCTTGAACACTGAGCTCCTGCTGACGCTTGGCATACGGTTTGAGCTGATCCTGCTCCACTGTTGCTGGCCAGCCCTGCAGCAGCCACTGTTTAACCTGAGATAACTCTGGATCCTGTTCAGTCCATGCTTTGATGTTTTTAGCACAGACCGGAGAGTTCGCCAGCCTGTCCAGCAAAAACACAGTTTCTGGGGGCATATTCGACTGGTCGGGGACCTCCGGGAGGGGGAGGCGGCTGAAAGCATCTTCATTCGCATTCTCAGGTCCCGCCTTATAAACAATGCGATACTGGTATGCCGACAGTGTTAATACCCAGCGCTGAACCTGGGCTGAAGCCATGGGTGGGATGCCTTTTGTTTCACTAAAGAGACTCAGGAGGGGCTTATGGTCTGTAACAACAGTAAATGGGCGGCCATACAGGTACTGATGAAATCGTTTCACAGCAAAAACTATTGCTAAGCCTTCCTTCTCAAGCTGTGAATAGCCCTTTTCTGCTGCTGTGAGCGTGCGTGACGCATATCCTACTGCTTTCTCTTCCCTCTCTTCCATGCGATGTGAAAGAACGGCTCCTATGCCATACGGGCAGGCATCGCAGGACAGGACCACCTCCTTCTCCGGATCAAAATGCACCAGGAGCGGTGCCGATTGTAACAGTTCTTTTACCCGTCTGAAGGCCTTCTCCTGTGCTTGGGACCACCTCCACTGACTGTCTTTGTGCAGTAGCCCATACAGGGGAGCAAGCATGCTGGAGAGGTCAGGCAAAAACTTCCCATAATAGTTCACTAAGCCCAAGAATGATCTTAGTTCAGCTACATTCTTTGGACTCGGGGCTTCCTTTACTGCCCTCACTTTCTCTTCCAGCGGGGACAGGCTCTGAGCAGAGATGCGATGACCCAGGTATGTCATGCTAGGGGTTTAGGAAACACACTTACTGCGCTTCAAATGCAACCCTGCTTCTGAGAGCTTCTTCAACACCTGCTCAAGGTTACGCAGATGCTCCTCTTCTGTTTTACCTGTAACTAAAATGTCATCCAAGTACACAGCAACACCAGGAATGTTTTGCAGAAGATTGTCCATGGTGCGCTGAAAGATAGCCGGACTGGATGCAACACCAAACACCAGGCGGTTGTACTTGAACAGCCCCTTGTGTGTGTTTATTGTCACATATTTTTTTGATTCCTCAGCAACTGCTGGTAAGCATGACTCATATCCAACTTTGTGAATGTCTGACCACCTGCCAGTGTGGCAAACAGGTCAGCCACTCGAGGCAGAGGGTAGGCGTCAAGCTGAGAGGCTTGGTTTACTGTCAGTTTGTAATCACCGCATATACGCACCCCTCCGTCCTCCTTCAACACTGGTACAATCAGGGACTCTATTGGCTCAATGACCCCTATCTGTTGTAGTCTCTCCAACTCCGCTTCCACCTTGGCCTTCATGGCGTATGGTACAGTGCGTGGTTTGAAAAAGTGTGGCCGGGCAAAAGGATCCACACACAGCTTCACAGTGGTGCCCCGGAGAGTGCCCAATTCATTCTTGAACACATCTGCATACCTTCCCAGTAATTCTGCTATTACAGTTACATACCTGATTTCCCTCCAGTTCAGGCGGATTTTCTGCAGAAGGTCACGACCCAGCAGACTAGGCCCCTCCCCTTTCACCACCAGTAGTGTTGCTGTAGCTTCTTGACCCTGATATGCTGCATGCACCTCTATGGCACCAAGCAGGGGAATGCATTCACCCGTGTACTGTCTCAGGCTTATCTCAGTCGCTTGGAGAGCTGGTGCCCCGCCCGAGTGCCACAAGCTGTGGTAGGTGGCTTGGCTGATCATGGAAGCTGAGGCCCCTGTATCCACCTCCATTTGTAGCTCCTTCCCATTTACCTGGATAGTGGCATAGATGGGCTCCGCATGGCACTTATTAAAGCCAACCAGATTGTCAGGAGTTTTCCTGTTATGCAACTCAGGTCAGAATAAAACGCTCAGACAGGTTAACGTGTACACGGGGAGACTCAGAGAGACTCTCCGCTGCAGCAAAAAGAAGCAGTCTTTTATTAAAAGCACATACAGGAAGAGATACAGGAAGAGATAAAATAGCTGCTGCGTGCAGGCTTCCCGTGGAGTACAGAGTGTAACTTCCCCATTTAGGAGTGTGCACAAAGTGTGACTTACTGAAAGAGCAAACATAAACATAAAGAGCAAAAGATAAAGTAACAAAATAAAATAATAATAAAAATCCCAAAATCCTGAAATCTTTTGACATTCCCACCTGTTGTTTGATCTTTCCTTCTATATATGTACATAGCAACCACTAACAGTGCATCAGTCTATGGCCACTTGTAGACATTTTTAGCCAAGACATCATAAAATAGTGGGTTTTGTGAGTATGTTATATCCAAGTGTCTATCTCATTATCATCTTCATCATTCTGTGATAGGGTGATGTAAGCATGAATTGAAGCAGTTACCGTTTTTGATACCATGTTCTTCAAACAAGGTATGACACATGAAGTGAACAGACACAACAACAGCAGAAGAACACCAACAAAAACAAGTCCTTTAATCAGCAGGGACTTCCAAGAGCCGCTTAAAAGCCACGTAAGCCAGTCTTCTGTGTTTGTGGCATAGTCTCGTTGTTGTGTATCCCGAAGTTGTCTGAGTGTTTCCAGAGCATCAGTCATGTTCGGTGAGTGCACATTATCCGGAATGTATGTGCAACATGTGTTGTTAAAAAGGATACATAGTCCACCTTTCTCGGCGAGAATCATGTCCAATGCTACCCTGTGTTGCATTACTGCAATGCGCAGGGCGTCAATTTCCTGATCCTGTTCATCGTCGATTTTACATGAAGCATTCAGAAAAAGTCCAAAGCGGTAGTTCAGAGTCTCTATCCTTAAAGCGTGTTTTCCTACCCCCACCCATGGGAAGAGTGCGTGAATAACTTTCTGTCTGTCAGTCCAAAGTTTGAATTCCTCTGGGACATCGGAACCCCACACAGAATCATGCTGCTTGAGGTTCGAGGTGCTTCGTCTTTTCCTTGTTGTTGATGTTGAAGACGTGGCGTCCATGGTTATCTTGAAAGTGTGGTCAGATATGAAAATGGGAGCGCACTGACCTGTCCAATTCCCAGGAAGGATAAAATAGGCCTGTTGGCCACAGATCCAGGCCATCCCTTGCACCCAGAAGGTGCCATTTGAGATGTTGTTGCTTTTCACGGGCCCTCCAGGAGCGTGTGTCTGTACTGCTTTGCAGTTGGTGGTGTTTCCCATTGGTGTGGATCCGTTCTCTTGGCGGTAGCATAGGCTGTGGCTCAAATTCCCATTGTTTTCAAGAAAGACTGGGAATGATTTAGCCTTACTTCTGTGCTTCACTTTCAGGTCAACCCAGAACCATTCGTCACATGTGCCATTTCGCAGTCCTATCTGGAGAGGTTCCTCATGGTTGACCACGATTCCCTGGAATTGATACCCAAGGCTGGCGTAGCTCGCGGCACACTTTGCTTGAATTATGTCCATTCCCTTCACATACAGGGTGGCGTATTGTGTCGTTGGGGGCATGTAGGAGCAAACATAGCAGTCTTTTCTGGGTGTGCTGTCATGTATATATCGATACCATGCGTTGTTCATCCATGGATGAATGTGGTCTTGTGTCATATCACGGAGATGTGAGTTGTCATGCGTCCATCTTGTCTGCAGGTGGTGTTGTTCATCTTTTTTCTTTAGGGTGAGTGTTAATAAACTCACCAGGAGTGCAACAGCAGCCACTAGGAGGACGAGTGTCTTCATGATGACCAGACACACCTGTGACCCCTGATGAGTAGACTACTGGCAAGAAGAAGAAGGCGGGGTATACCCGATCAGCCCTCCCTCCACCAGTAGATCACCAGGAGTTAGGGGTGTCGGCGTCTAAACGTTTAGGTTGTCACTCACTTTTTTGCAGTGGCTTTGATGGATCCAAGATGGTCTTTCTGCTATTTTGCAGGCAGTGGGAGTGGTGAGTAGCACCTGATAAGGACCTTCCCACCTTGGTGAACTCCAATTTTTCCTTTGGAGTACTTTGATCAGGATCCAATCACCTGGTTTCAACCTGCAAGACACTGGAGAGATGTCACTTGGCAGTTGGTTGTTTAGAACAATCTCTTTATTTTCAAGTAACTTAGTCATCCACTCGGCTAGTGTAGTTTCTCTTATTGACTTATCTATAGGCTCACTTGTAATTGGCAGTGGAAATGGTCTGCCGTGAATGATTTCAAAAGGTGTGAGTTTCTGAGAACTTTGTGTCAGTCTCATCCACATTTTCACTAGGCCTATACATTCAGGCCATGGTCTCCCTGTTTCTTCCATGCACTTTCTCAGTCTCTGTTTTATTGTGCTGTTAGTTCTTTCCACGAGTCCGGCACTTTGAGGGTGGTAAGCACAGTGGTGTTTGATGCTAAATCCTAGTGCTTCAGAGACCTTACTGATTACTTCATTAACAAAATGTGTCCCATTGTCTGATCTTATCAGAGTGGGGATGCCATATGTTGGAATGAAGTGATTGCATAAACATTTTGCAACTGAGATGGCGTCTGCTTTTTTTACTGGATAGATTTCTGGCCATTTTGAGAATACGTCTATGATCACTAGAGCGTATTTTGAGCCCTGGCATTCATTTAGCTCAATAAAATCCATGTGGATTGTATGAAAAGGATGAGGTGGTGTGGGAAAATTACCTCTTCTCGGTCGGAGGTTTCCCTGTGCATTATGTTTTTGGCAAATCATGCATGTTCTGACAAATACTTTTGCTGAAGTTTCGAAATCTTGGGTGTAGAAATGTTTAGAGAGTATATCTACCATTCCTCCCGTCGACACGTGAGTGGACCCGTGTGTCACTAACGCTGCTGTTTTGTGTAAGGATTTTGGTAGTACTGGTTTGCCATTACAAGTCATCAAATCATTCTCCAGGCGAGCTCCACATTTTAACCACCTCTTTTGTTCTCTAGTTGGTGCAGCTTTCTGTTCATTTTTAAGCACATCAAGTGGTATTTGCATTGAGGAGTCAGACATTAATGTGTCTATAGGTTGTTGTGCTGCTGCTTTTGCTGCTTGATCTGCAAAGTTATTGCCTCTAGTGACCTCTGAGTTGTCTTTCTGGTGTGCAGCACATTTACATAATGCTAACTGTTTCGGCAATATTATCACTTCCAACAGTGCCTTTAAAAGATTCCCATGTTGCACTGGGTTGCCAGTAGAGGTAACCATCCCCCTATTCTGCCAGATTTTTGCAAAATGATGCACAGCAGCAAAGACATACTGGCTGTCAGTGTATATGTTTATGTCTCGGTCTTCATGCAGTTGACAGGCACGTATGACGGCCGTGAGATCTGCACTCTGTGCAGAGTATGAGGAAGTTAATGCTTTCGCTTCTAAAACTGTGTCAACTGTGGTTACTGCATAACCCACACAGTTCCGCCCAAGGCTATTTTTGGACGCTGAACCGTCTACAAAGATATTAATGAAACCAGCCTGTGGGGTGCTGTGAAGGTCAGCGCGTGGTTTTGTTTCCTCATTTAGCGTTTCTATACAGCAGTGTGCGTCACCATCTTGCGAAGTTGGGAGAAGTGTGCTGGGGTTTAATCGTCCACACTTCTCAATCCTGATGTGTGACTGTGAAAGCAGAATGCCTACATAAGAGAGTTGTCTGGCATGTGTGAGGTAAGATAAGTTTGCTTGCAACAAGATGGAGGTTACAGCGTGTGGGACCTTGATAATTAATGTGTGTCCAAGAATGATATCAGCAGACTTCTTAACTGCCTCTGCTGCAGCTGCACAGGCCTGCACGCACGTGGGCAAACCTGATGCAACTGAGTCTAATTTGCATGAATAAAACGCAAGTGGACGTTGTTTGTCCCCGAAGGCCTGCGTCAACACAGCCTTCATGTAGCCTGCACCTCCGTCTACATGCAAACAGAAAGGTTTGTCATAATCTGGCAATGCTAAAACTGTATGAGATTGGAGTGCAAGTTTTAAATTACTGAACGCTTTTTCTGCTTCTGGTGTCCATTCTATTTTATCTTTCAGTGCCAGATTTTTGCCATAAATCAGGTTCTGCAAAGGCTGAGCCAACAAAGCGTAGTCAGGTATCCAACTTCTACAATAATTGCAGACCCCTAAGAAGCTCATCATCTGTTGTTTCGTGAGTGGTTTTGGAGCGTTTTGTACTGCTAATTTTCTGCTGTCTAACAGTGTTTTCCCTTCCCCAGTGAGTGTGTGCCCGAGGTATGTGACCTTTTGGCTCCACAGTTGTAGTTTGTGCTGTGAGACTTTATGGCCCTGCTCAGCTAGATGGTGTAACACTGTCATTGTGTTTGCTTTACAGTCTGCTAGTGTGTTCCCTGTGATGAGTATATCATCTACATACAGGAGAAACTGTCCCGGGGCGGGGAGTGTACACAGTGACATGGACCTCTTTAGAGCCTCTGCGTACAGAGTGGGGCTGTTCTGGAAGCCCTGAGGTAACCTCGTATATGTGTACTTTTGACCCTCAAAAGTGAACCCGAACAGATGCTGCGAGTCAGGGTGTCACTTGAGTATTTTAGTTTTTTGGGCTTTTGATTTAGCACGGTTTTACATGCTCCAGTGTCACATAACATGGTTAGAGGTTGGCCACTGACATGGATTGTTACTGTAGGTTTGTGTTCAGAACCTAGGAGCAACTGTTCTATGTTGAAAATTTCTGTTTCTTCTTTTACTTCCTGTTCTAGTCACTTACTCTGACCCTCTCCTGAGTCATCCTCCTTTTTGTACCTACAGTCCCTTGCAAAATGACCTTCTTTTCCACAAACATAACAGCGATTGTCTCTCTCACCCCTTTGTCTCCTGTCTCCCTTATAGCCCTTATAACCACCACTTTTCTTTCCCTGTCCTTTCTGCTGTCCTTGTCTCTGTCCTCTGTATCCACCAGCAAATGCTATGAATCCTGTTTCGGGATCCACAGTGAAAACACATCCTTTCTCTTTCTTTTTTACCACTCGGGTTGCATGTTCTGCATACTGCAGGGCGTCTGCTAGGTTACCAGTGTTCATTGTTACCCAGTGTTTTTCAACGTGGGCTCTAACTGGGGGAAGGAGACCGTTTAAGAATGCGTTCTTTAGTTGCTGTTGGTATGGTCTCTCTGGGGCTTCTTCATAATCTAGGCCTGAATGCTGTCTAAAAACCGGGCGCAGCCGGTCCAGAAAATCAGAAGCTGTTTCGGCTTCTTTTTGCTTTACCTCCCCTATTTTGCCATAGTCAGCCCTCGGGGCCAACCGTACTCTAATTCTCTCATATAAATTTGTTAGGTCATTGATTAGGTCGGTGCTTCCTGGTGCATGTGCTACACCCCCGGTGTTTGAGCCGGTATAATCCCCTCTAACTGTTCCCATCCTTAAACCTAATAAATCTTGCATTACTTGAAGCATTTCATGACCGTTTAAATACCATTGCCTCCTGATCAGTTCTACAGCATCCCTCCATGGTGTAAAACCTTCATTCAGTGGAGGAACATCTTTCAGGACATTTTGTCTGTCCGTCTGTGACCACGGACGGAAAACATGTATGTGTGGGCGGTCATCTTGCTCCTCCTGTCCTTCTGGCCCTATTATTAGGCCAAATCTAGGGTTAGCCACGGCTACCAATGGGTAGATACCAGTGGCTGGTGGATCGACTGTGTCTCCTATTTCTCCTTGTGGGCTATCTTTGAGTGAAAGTTTGTTTAGCATTGTCTGTGCTTTCACATAAGGATGTTGTGTATGTGACCTAGTTCTTCCTGATATGGGTGAGTGTTTAATGGGTGGTGCTGCAGCTGTGGCTGCAGATGTGGGAGATGCTGCGGCTGTGGCTGCAGATGTGGGAGATGCTGCGGCTGTGGCTGCAGATGTGGGAGACGCTGCGGCTGTGGCTGCAGATGTGGGAGGTGGTGGCGCATATGGTGGTGGATTAATACACATATTGCGAGCACCGCACTGTGTCTCGTCTTCCGATTTTACTAAACTGGCGGTTAAGTTCTGTTTTTCTGACTTTTTATCTTTCTTCTCTTGTCTTTTCTTTTTGTTTTCCTCTCGCCTAGCTGCTTCTGCCTTCCAGGCCTTGAAATATTGCAATTCGTGCGAACGTTTCCCTTTCTTTCTTAGGTTTTTGGTTTCTGCTATTTCTTTCAAAAGAGCTTCCCTCAGTTGTGTTAATGCTGATGGGCTACATTTACCTTCCCAAGTGGGACATTTTGTTTTCTTAGGATTTCTCCATCTACTTGCACTAATTTGTCCGGCGCCTGGACATTTTTTCTCTAACCACTGCTCGTCAGCAGTGAGTTTTGAAGCTTCATTACCCATTTTAATCCTTTTAATTTTAATACTCACAACTACACAACTGCGGCACCTTCTCTGGCACGAGAATCGAGAGTGGTAGTTGACACGGCCTTCTACTTTCAAGCTATTCTTGAAAGCGGTGTCATCTTTACGTGATGAAACACGACCTGTTTCTCTCTTTTCACCAGTACTTGGGTGGCCAACAGCAAACAAAATAGTGGAATAGTTCAGCCTCCTTATTGTGCTGTAAAATCAACTTATTCCACCAACAAAAATGAAACAACAACAATACCTTTTCAACGCGTACTACGTTTTACGGACGAGGTTTATCTAAAAATGCTTCCAGCCCTCTTTCAGGCGAGCCTTTACTTTTAGAAACCCTTCTAAAAATGCTTCTAGCCCTTTTCCAGGCGAGCCGTTACTTTTAGAAATCCACCTAAAAATGCTTCCAGCCCTTTTCCAGGCGAGCCTTTACTTTTAGGAATGCTACCAGCCCCTCTGGGCGAGCCTAAACGTTTTACGCGAGGTGTCTGAGTGTTAATATTCACCTGGTTGCTGCCGGTCTCTCAGGTCTACCTCATCGACCCCCACCGCCGTGGACCACTTATAAGAACGCCGGCCAGAACCCGAACGTTACGTCTCTGGACTTTATATCCTCTACCTAGAGAGGAGCTGTCGACAGACTTCAGCGCAGGCTTCTCACGACGTCAGGGCTTGATGAGGCTTTCCTGTGGGGTCACACAAAAGTGCTGTGTCCCATCCGGCTCGAAGGACCAAGAAATGTCAGGAGTTTTCCTGTTATGCAACTCAGGTCAGAATAAAACGCTCAGACAGGTTAACGTGTACACGGGGAGACTCAGAGAGACTCTCCGCTGCAGCAAAAAGAAGCAGTCTTTTATTAAAAGCACATACAGGAAGAGATACAGGAAGAGATAAAATAGCTGCTGCGTGCAGGCTTCCCGTGGAGTACAGAGTGTAACTTCCCCATTTAGGAGTCTGCACAAAGTGTGACTTACTGAAAGAGCAAACATAAACATAAAGAGCAAAAGATAAAGTAACAAAATAAAATAATAATAAAAATCCCAAAATCCTGAAATCTTTTGACACAGATTAAACATGCGCCATGCTCTGCAGGTGATGTGTGTTTAGTTTGTGTTTTGTCTTCCATTCCTTCTTTGATTTCTCCTTAGTGCCCCTGCATTTCTTGGCTAAGTGCCCCTTTTTCTTGCAGTTATGGCAGGTACTGTCTTTGAAAACACAGTCCTTGGCAAAGTGTGCTCCCCCACACCTGTAACACTCCAAAAGCTACCTCAGTTTGCCCCTCACACTCTGAGATACATGATGCACCTCAGTTGAGTGCATATTGTTGTTAGCTTTCCGAATGTCTTTAGTGTTATTAGTTGCCGTTTCTATTGCCTGAGCAATTTCCAAAGCTTTCTTAAAGTCCAGTGTGGGCTCCCCTAACAACCGACGCTGCATGCCATCATCATTTATACCACACACCAACCTGTCGCGGAGCATGTCATCCAGCACGCCTCCAAACTCACAGTGCTCCGATAGCTGTCTCAGCTCCGTCACATACGCAGCCACCGAAACTCCCGGCTTGCGTGAATGAGTGTGGAATTTGAACCGCTGAACAATCACGGAGGGTTTCGGGCAGTGATGATTTTGCACCAACATCACCAGTTCTTTGAAACTGAAGTCCCCGGGTTTCCGAGGCGTCGTCAGGTTACGTATCAACTTGTAGGTCCTCACTCCACACGCACTGAGAAGAACTGACCTTTTTTCCCCTTCGTCCGAAATGTCGTTTGCCAAGAAAAAGTGTTCCAGCCTCTCGACATATTCAATCCAGTCGCCGTCTCCCTTGGCGAACTCCGTGAGTGATCCGATCGTAGCCATAGATGCGAAGTGGTAGTCCAACGGCAAAATCCGTAGCAAAAACTCAAAACTGTCCGCGTTCGGCTTTTATCCTCTTCGCCAAAAAGGTGTTATAACCCCAGGATAAAAATGCTCAGAAACTCAAGTGCCAATTTTAGGACGTTTACTGACCACTTTTCAAAACAACCACAGCTAGTCGCAACACATACAGGAAACTGTTCCACACAAAACATTCCGGCAGGGAGAACCCTGAAAAACCTCTGAAGGTTCCGGGGTGCAACGCCCCCAAACATACATTAACAACAACACTGTCTATAACAAAAAGGGTAAATTGATGAGTCTTAAATCGTTACGTCCAGATGAACTGAATCAACCTTTTGGGATTTACTTACCTGATGACCTGATTTTTGCAAGTTGTCTTAGAGGTTAGCCAACTCTGTTCATATTAGCTCACCAGGCAACAATGCTGAGTACATACCTGGAGAAAAGTGCATCCCGTAATCTTCTATCTTTGAAATCCCAGTGATTAAAACAGGAAAGCTGGAATAAGTATCTCTGCTGAAAGAGCTCCAAACCAAGCAGGAAGGTGCTATTTGGTGCCAAGACTTACTTAAGAGCAATTCTCCTGGGCTTTTAAGGAGGTTTGTGGGTGTGGACAGGAATGTGGGGGCATTGAGCTTCTTCTTTTGTGAGTTGCTTTACAAAGCAGTCAGGCAGTTTCTACCAACTGGCATCATTTACATTTCTTTAAAATGCTGTTTGTCAGGTCTGAAAAAAGAACGTACAGTTAGAAAGCAGCCATACAAATGAGCTTTACCAAATCCTTCCAGCTCACACTTTATAAGATATTAAACACTTAATGCCTAAAATTACTTTATCGTTTTGATCAGTGACGCTTCAAGAAATGACAAAGTGTGATCTCACAGACTCAGGTTGTTGGTGTCGTGGTTGTTTGGGGGATTTTATTATTACACATGTTGTAAACCAGAGCTGTGTTTAACTCCAGTAACATCATTAGTGACTTAAGAACAATACTCCTGAGTCAGCTTGTAAAGAGTTTTGTGGAGACACTGGACACTGACACTGAATATCACAATGACCGCTGACCACTCTTTCTGTCTTCATTAAATTTATTAAATGCTTTTTTATTTTTATTCTTATTTTATTTTTTAACTTTTTTTTATTAAATTTCAATGAGTGTTGAAACCTAATATGTATAAAAATGTTTTAAAATAAGCCAGATTATACAAATATTACATAAAAATAATGACTTACACCTCTAAGAAATCCTTCTGTTCTGTTCCACCTTGGTCTTGCCAAACCACATAGCTGGTGGTTTTCACAAAAATTTAAAACACTTCCACCTCATCTCCAGTTTTTCAACATGGAAGCTACATGCATGTTTTATCCTGTTTTACTGTTTTCTTGTAGATTTTATCTTCTTGCCATTTAAATATAAAACAGAGGCTGTTTTGATGTGACTTAGTGAATCTCTGCATCAGTTATAGTAAAAAAGAATAAAAATAAGAAAGAAATAACATGTAATGTACACCTGTTCTGTCTTTTTCCCCCAGAGTTGGTGGGGTAGAAGAAGGCTCATGCAGGAGACTGATAAAGTCAACTTTTATATAGGTTGGAAATGTTTCAATCAGTGCCATCCATTTTCTTCCAACAAATGATGACTTTGCTAGGATTAAATACTGCCTGCATGTTTTGTTTTACTTTCTAAAATGATAATCTACAATATTTGATAGGATGTTAAAAAAGTGCAGGGATGTTGCACTTTGCAAGTCATAAAATCTTGTGTTTAGCCTCTGACCCAGAATGTCACAGCAGAAATGGAGACTCATCAGACCAGGAAACATTTCTCCAATCTCTTATTGTCTAATATTTGTGAGTCTGTTTCCTCAGTTTGCTGTTCTTAGCTGACAATTGTTGTATCCAGTGTGGTCTTCTGCTGCTTCTAGTCCATGTGCTACAAGTTCTGACATATTGTGCTCTCAGAGATGGTCTTCTGTACAGTTTGCTTTTAATGTGTGGTTATTTTTAGTCTCTGCTGCCTTCCTATCAGCATGAAGCATGAAGTTTGTTTAATTTCTTTGCTTTCATTCATTACTCACTCTTTCAAGTTGTTTTCTATCTCAGTGAATCACTGAGATTTAAAGAAGGTTCCACACAAGTATGCTGGCCCAGTCTCAGCTTCTCAGAGACGTTTAGTTTGTTCTTGAAGTCGCTCCAATTTGCTAACAAAAACCCATTTGAGGAAGCATCTCTACGTCGAGCATCACATCAAGGCTGGAGAGGATAAAGTGAGCAAATATGGATCCAGATACAGGAATAGGCCCATGCTCTCAGCACAAGCTGGCATCTTTGTTACTTCTCTTAAACTTACTACTTCTTTTTTAAGTCTTCACCAATAAATAGAGGAGGGGAAAAGCCTCAAGTCTACAGTACCGTAATCTGGACTTTTCTCAGAAACTGTACAGTTCTGTGAGTTGTGAGTCTGAAGAGGAAATTCTCAATTATTATAATCAACACAACTGAAGAGTTGCTGACTGTGAGCTGCAGCTAGTGCTAAATCATGCTCTTTATGGATATTTCTCACTGACCCACTTCTTTCACTCACTGTAATAACAAATGATACTTGAGTTCAGCCTGTTCTGCTTTCATGTCAACCACATCTGTTGACATGTTTCATGCAAACTACATTTATGTTCCTGGTCAAAACTAATCTCTGATCTGAGCACTGATCTGTACTTCACTTTCTATTAGATCTATAGATCTATTTGCTGCAGGTCATTTGGAGAATTTTCTAGAGTTTTACGGTAGCTTTCACCTTCTTTGAAAAGCACCTACATTGTAAAAGTGTCTGAAATTATAAAACATCCACATAAGTCAATGTAAACAATAGCAAGGTTAATGCTCCACACCAACGCCGCCCATAAACCCCACAGACACATACATCTGGCCCCCTCTGGCTCATTCATAATCAGAGACACACCCAGCTCAGCCAGTGACCACTAAACATACGCTAATGTGTCTTTTAGAGTTCCTGTATCACATCCTGCTACCTCTGATTAATTATCAAGTCAATGCAGACAGATGGCACCAGGGCAATGAGAGATAAATGTGGGTAAAGGTGTTTGTGTTAACATGTCTAACTTAAAGCATAAAGTCCAGAAATGAAGCAGCTAAATGTATTTTTAAACCATGTTTGCAGACAAACACAAACAACAAAGTGAGTGGATTTGCGTCCACTTAGACTTCTTCTCTTCTTTGGATTTATCGTCAAACCATAAAGTGCTCTGCTGTGAGAGTAATCTCTGAAGACTTGGCTTAACTATAATTAATTAAATATAATAAATTTACAATATCTGGGCCTTTACTAGTAATTGAATTGTTACAAACTGATGATAAATAACTAAGAATTAGAATAAATATCTGAAAGAAAACTTCTTGGAGTGATAACACATCACAAAGTATCCTGGATGACTCACATTACTTACAGTAAAGGCAAAATATCAAAATCTGTTGCAATTCTTTATAAAGTGAAAGTGACTTCATAAATCAAACATCATTATATGCTTTTTATTTTTCCATCATATTTCCTTATATGATATAGCTTATAAAAGTGTGTGGAAAAAAAACTATGAAACACACCAATCCTAAATCCATTCTGCAAAATATAAGAGTACAAGGATAAAAAAAAGAAAAAATGCTTCAACAGAACCATCAAATTCACTTTGTATGAAATTAAATACTCTCCTGATAAGACCTCTGAACTACACAAATAATGACTAAAGCAACAAACAAATCTTTGACACATAACATTTAGGAGTTGATCAGAACAAGACCAAATCATGACGACCTTAAAGGAATTCTTATGTTCAGCAAGCTGGTAGTAAGGACTAATGTAAAATATCAAGTCGTTTTGACTTTGATAAATTGATGTGCTTCAAAAAGTCATGAAAAATGACTTAAACCCACAAATTCTTGCCCACCTCCACAAAACTCAAACTGACTCAGGAGTATTGTTCTTAAGTCACTAATGATGTTACTGGAGTTAAACACAGCTCTGGTTTGCAACATGTATAATGATAAAATCCCCCAAACAACCATGACACCAAGAACCTGAGTCTGTGAGATCACACTTTGTCATTTCTCGAAACATCACTGATCAAAACGATAAAGTAATTTTAGGTATTAAGTGTTTGATATTTTATAAAGTGTGAGCTGGAAGGATTTGGTAAAGCTCATTTGTATGGCTGTAATTTTAATTGTACTTTCTTTTTTCAAACCTGAGAAACAGCATTTTAAAGAAATGTAAATGATGCCAGTTGGTAGAAACAGCCCGACTGCTTTGTAAAGCAACTCACAAAAGAAGAAGCTCAACCCCCCACATTCCTGCCCACACCCACAAACCTCCTTAAAAGCCCAGGAGAATTGCTCTTAAGTCAGTCTTGGGACACATAGCACTATCCTGCTTGGTTTGGAGCTCTTTCAGCAGAGATACTTATTCCAGCTTTCCTGTTTTAATCACTGGGATTTCAAAGATGGAAGATTATGGGATGCACTTTTCTCCAGGTATGTACTCAGCATTGTTGCCTGGTGAGCTAATATGAACAGAGTTGGCTAACCTCTAAGACAACTCTGAGCAAAAATGCTCCTTCACTCTGTGTTGTAAGTCCTGATGGCAGAAGTCACCATTTCTCCCCCCACAGCTGAACAGAGTCCACTTTAAATCCTTTTTGGTTTTAAAGAATGTACAAATATCCGACTTCTCTTTTTCCTACTTTGTGGGAAACTTTTGTGTTTAAGACTCATTGTGTTGATGCATGCTCAGTCATCAGGTAAGTAAATCCCAAAAGGTTGATTCCGTTCATCTGGATGTAACATTTTCAATGGGAGAAATGTTTTGTCACTCATACGAGTGACTTCTTCAGTCTGAGACCTTTTGGGATTCAAGACTCATCAATTAAACCTTTGTTTATTTTTTCAGTTAGAAAGTCAGTCGTGCCGAAACATATCAGCAACTGACCCATGTGGACCATATAGACTTGTGCTTACTATCCTCTGTCTCTTTACCCTCACAGACTCGTGGAGTTATGACAGCGGCCCCGAAGGGAGTCTTTCCTTGGAAGAACTCGCTACATGGGTGGAGAGTGCTCTTGAAAAGGAGCTGAGCAACAAAACTACTGATACGTCTGAGGCTGTTTCCAGCTCAGTCTCAGAGCAGAAACAAGATTTTGCTGTCCCAAGAAGCCAGGATGGCAACATCACTGCCACTCTGCACGATCCCAGCACTGCTACAGAGAAACCTAAAGGAAAGGCCCGGGTGGTGTTCACAGAGAGACAGTTGAATGTTCTTGTCCATCAGTTTAATGCGAAACATTACTATGACCCAAGAGAGATGAAACAGCTGGCAGAGATGACAGGACTGACCTACAAACAGGTGAGTGTTTTTCAACTTGCAAGAATCTAAGAAATTGAATTTTTGCTCCATTGTACTCATGGAATGTGTCAATTTTCTTCCATCTTTAGGTAAAAACTTGGTTTCAAAACAAACGGAGTAAGTTTAGGAGGAGTTCACATCCTCAGCATGTGAATCAGGGCGTCCCACTTCATGTAAGTATCTCCTATTATTAAAAAGCACTGTTTCTGAATCTGTCATTATCTGGGGAGTTGATTGTATTTACTGAAATGTAACGTCAATAATTTAAAGAAGTATTCTGGTTTTACTGACCGTCCACCTGTCTGTGATTCAGTTTCAGGGAGAGGGACAGCCCCCACACAGGGAGTCGTACACTCAGCACCTAGAGATGAAGTCAATCGCAAATGGTGCAAATTATCAGGCCCCCTATCATCATGCTGTGGGCAATTTTGCGGCTGGACCTCAATGGACCTTCCCAACCTCGCCCCACATGTTTGACTGGTCAATGCCACCAGGCAACGGCAATAAAGGAGGCTTGAAGTATGAGACAGATAATCTAAAGAATCTGGAGCTTTCAAATGGATCTCAAAGATTTTCCCAGGAATACCTCAAATAACATCCCTAGCTCAAAGCCCTAGCTTTGAATACTTCATCTTAAGAAACCTGAGATGATACGTTGAAAAGTTTCTGCCTCTGTGATTATCTGCCTAAGACTCTAAATGTTGGGTTTGCTTTTAATTGTTCACAAGTCTGATGTTGGGGGTAAAGCCCCAAAATAAACATTTTATTGTCACCTTTTCTACTCTCTGCCCTATGAAACTGAAGTCTTGAAATGAAACGTGCAATGGTTTAAAATACCCTTACTGAACACCTGAAGTCAGCTCAATTAAAGTGTAGGATGCTGCTGATGGCCATGTATGTTTGTATCAGGGCTGTGTTGGGGTCTGTCAGGGGATGTTATGGATGGGGCATGGTGGCTGGAGGTTGCCAGGTTCTTGCTCACAATGCCACCGATGATCATGACTGGGAAGCGTACCAGCAACCAGGCACCATGCAGCAGGAGCACGGTGGTGTCCAGCAGAGCCTGAGTGGAGCTGTCAGAGCAGCAAAGCTGCAGGAATGAAAAATCAAGTCAATAAATGAGCAGCACTGAGTCTAATAATCCATTTAATGTTGCCTTTGAGAGTTTCCAAAAAGCATTATGCTATAAGGTGTTTCTCCTGAATGTGAGCAAAATACAAATACAAAGTGAATACAGATTAATGAATAAATCATTAACTGAATGAACGTGGATTGATATTGTACATTCAGCTTTTAAATGATGATAATACACCAGAGGTACCCAACCCAATCTAACACTGTATATCTGAAACTATGACAAGCAGGAAGTCATTCATTCCTGCAAAAAAAAAAATAAAAATTGAAGAAACCAGCTTTAGATGATCGAAGCTTTGTGACATGACTTATCCTACTTGAAGCAGTCATCAGAAGATGGTACACAGTCAGTTCTGACCTTTCAAATGTCCCATCAGAAATGGAAACTCATCGCACCAGAAAACATTTCTCTAATCTTCTGTTGTCCAACTTTCAAAGTTTGTTTGAACTGTAGCTTCAGTTTCCTGTATTTAGCTGACAGAAGTGGTACTTGGTTTGGTTTTTCTGCTGCATCTTGTTGATGTGCATTCAAAGATGCTCTCCTGCACACCTCAGTTGTAAAAGTAGTTATTGTAGTTTCTGTTGTCTTCTTTCAATTCAAGCAGTCTATCATTCTCCTGCAGAGAATCTTAAGGCCCTAAATGTTCACTTTGAAAGTTGTTTATTGGCAAAACAAGAGACTTACTTATATTAACAGACTGAGACTTGGCTGCTGTGGATTCGTGAGTGGGAGCACCAATACAGTCAGGAACATCCTGAGTGCAAGAAGTATTTCCATCAATGAAGAAAGTTGTTCAGAGAGCTTGGATCAGCTGGAGAAACTGTGTTCAACATGCACACACTTCTGAACCTGGACTGCTGCACTAAAACAAAGACACAGTTACAATATCTACACAGTGCTAGTCTATATAAGACAATGTAGGGATCTGAGGCTGACTTTGTGCTTCTAGCTTGAGTCCAGCCTGTTTAATCAGAAGAAGACTGACTTGGGAAATAATGAACAGTAGATGGCAGTAACACACCACTGATGCATCTAGCCTGCCAAACCCAAAGAAGAAGAACATGGCAGCAAGATTTCTGAAAGATTCACTCACTTTTTAACAATCCCACCAAATATTGTAGATTATGATTGTAAGAGGCCTGTCTGAACTTAATATACAGATTTCATGCTGTTGTTAACTGTGTGATTTCTGATGGTTATGTTGAAGAGGTTTGTATTGAAAGTATTTTGTGATAGTTTATGGTGGGTCACGTGATTTATTGATTGCCTATTTTAGGCACCTGTTCATGCAGTGTCAGTTGGAGTAGAGAGGATTGATGTATGGCTTTATGTTTTGGGATTGCTGAGTATTTGGTTCTTTTGTGTGTTTTGCTTTAGTTTGTTTCCCTTAGTTTTCTTTTATTGCTAAACATTTAAAGTTCTTTTCTGTCTCAGTGAATCACTGTTTTTGAGGGAAGGCGTCACAAAAGTGTTCAGGCCCAGTCTCAGCTCCTCTGCAGCTTTTCATTTGTTTCTGAGGTTGCTGAAATTTGCCAACAAAAATCCATCTATGGAAGAATCTCTAGATGAAGCATGGCATCAAGGATGGAGCAGGAGTAAAGTCAGCAGATATGGATTCAGACACAGAGGTAGGCCCTGGCTGTTAAATGATTGCTGAAGTGAAGTTAGAAGCTTCATTTACTGGTGGATGTGCACAACAAGAAAAAAGTATTCTGGTTTTACTGACAGTGTATCTGTGGTTCAGTTTCAGGGTGAGGGACAGCCCCCACTCAGGGAGTCGTATACCCAGCACCTACAGATCATCACAAATGGTGCAAATTATCAGGCCCCCTATCATCATGCTGTGGGCAATTTTGCGACTGGACGTCAATGGACCTTCCCCACCTCGCCCCAGATGTTTGGCTGGTCGATGCCACCAGGCAACTGACATTATGATTGCAACACCAGTGTCTTCAGCACTGCATAGAATGTGAACAACCCCGGACTTCACAGTGCAAGTTTTTACAGAGAAAGTGGAGAACCTTGCTAACAGTTAAATATGGCTGTAGCTACTGTTACATCTCTCTTTCATTTCTCAACTATCATTCTGAAGCCTTAAGATGAGCATTTCTGATATACTGGATGCTAATTTTATTTTTTATAATTTCATTTTAATGTAAAGTTATTTAAAAGTTAACGCAGAGGCAGGTTTGATAAAACTCAGTGAACTTCTTCATCATTTACACTTTTACAAAACAAGGAAAAATTTGCTTGGTCATAGTTGGTGGGGTAGATTAAGGCTTCTGTAAGTGATTGATAAAGTCCACTTTTTATATGGTGTAACTGTTGTAAAGTCAACATGAATCTGTAATGATTTTTCTTCCAATAAACGAGGACTTTGCTAAAATGAAATACTTTCTCCATGTGTCATCTTTATTGACTCTCAAACATAGTTTTTTGTTAAGTGTAATGAAATCTTGTGAAATCCCATCACCTCATATCTGGTGTCAAAGGATATCAAAGCTGTACAATCTGTTTACCCAATTCAATACATTTTTGGATACTAATGGTATTATGGAGGTTTTTCAATCTGGTTTTAAACATTTACATTCCACTGAAACGGCACTCTCACAGGTTTTTAATGACATCCTTATAGAAAATGATTCTGGAACTAAAGTGGACGATAGAAGATTGAAAAATATTGCCTGGTCTGATGGGTCTCAATTTCTGCAACATTCAGATTTTAGTGCCAGAATTTGTCTTAAACAACAAAAGCATGGATCCATCCTGCCTTGTATCAGGAAATGCTGATAAACGCTGAGCAAGTGAAACCACAACTTTAAAAGATTATTTTCCAAAATGAATTGTTTTGACAGCTTAAACAGAAAACCAGAAGTTTTCATACCTACAGCAAGTTTGATAAAAAATAAAAGATTTTAAAGATCTTATTTTTCATAACTTTCAGGACAAATTTTTAATAAGCTGCAGGAACCCTGTTCAGTGTGAGTAGAGAACAGCCAAGTCTCCTCCTCTGATAAACCTCCATCTGTGCCACTGAAAACAGATCATCAGACTCTGACTGTAAACATGTTTCCATTTGTCACTTCAGTCTTTACTCTGAAATACAGGAAATGACATCATGGCTCAAAATCTTTGTCATTAAACAATTTCTTTATTTAACATTTTTTTAACATTATTTAACAACTTTATATAACTTTATTTAACAAAATACATTCAATAAAAACTTGAGAACAGGAAAATGATTTTTCATCCAACTACTGAAAAAAAAAAAGGTAACCACTGAACACAAATACTACAGAAGAACAGTTTACAAAGATTAAAATGGAACTACGGGAACATTTTAATTCGTAGCTGCCTCAGGTCTTCACAGCAGAGTTTATCTGAACTCTGTGGAGCCTGATCTCCAGGGTTTTAAGTTGGACTCTGAAACCAGAAGAGGATGTTTCTCTCTCTCTTCAGATTCGCTGTCATCCTGTGATGGGAACGATTTCAGCCCTGCGTGATCACGCTGATGTTTGCACAGAGCAGATAATGAAGTGAATGTTTTGGCACATTGGTAACAGTGAAACAGTTTATTAGTAACGTGGGATCGTTTGTGTGCGGAGTATGAACTGAGATTACTGAAGCTCTTGTCACACTGCTCACAGCTGTAGTTTCCTTCCATGTGTGTACGTTCATGCTTGTTACGATGACCTGACTGTGAGAAGCTTTTGTCACAGTGTCTGCACTTGTATGGTTTCTCTCCTGTGTGGACTCGTTTGTGTCTTTTAAGGTGACCTGCAGTGGTGAAGGATGACCCACACTGATCACAGAGGTGCTTTTTAACCCCACTGTGAAAGAGTTCATGTTGTTTTAACTCACGTGATGTGGGGAAGCTTCTCCCACATTCTTTGCAGTATTTCAGTTTGTCTCCAGTGTGTTTACGTTGATGTATTTTTAGGCCGGCTTGCTGACTGAAAGTTTTTCCACAGATGTCACAACGAAAGTCTTTCCCACCACCACAGCGATGACAGGGTTGAGAACTGGATCCATCTGTGTCGCTCTGCTTCTAAACAAAGACACAAAGACAGTGTAAGTCAGTACTTCAATACTTTTATCTAGGGCTGGGACGACGCGTCGACGTAATCGATTACGTCGAAGCGTAAAAACAACAAAACAACGTGCGTCGATGCGTCGTCACTTTCAAAACAGACATGGCGGCAGCAAGTAGCGGCAACATGAGTGAGGCAGCCGCAGTCAACTTAAATCACTCCACCCGAACACAGCAGCTTCTGAAAAGGACAAACCACCGTACGTTTTCAACTTTTTTTTACTAACGCTGGTTTTTACCCTTTAATTCATGCACCACCTGCTAAACGTAGCCGCCGTGGACACTATTACAACATTGTTAAAGTGCTTGGAAAAGCAAAATGACAACGAACTCTTGATTTATCAAGTTTAATGTCTTTCATCCTATTTGAACGCTGTTTTTATACGTAATGCTTCTCTAGCTTGATCTTATAGGTCAAAGTTATGCCATCTAATGACTAGAAAGCATTGCACCAGTAAAGGTGCCATCAGCTATGGCTGTTTAAACGTTATTTTTGTAAATATTCTTCCATAAGAGCTAGAGCAATAGAAAGGTCCAACGTAAGTGTCCTCATTGATTTGCTTTTTTGTAATGTAATAACACAATGATTGCATATCATAGAATGTTCAACATTGGTGATTATCATTAATCTCTTACTGTTATGCTATGAAGGCACATGGCATAACAGTAAGGCACATACATGATTTATATTTTTATATATATATGTAACAACCAGATCCTTATCAAATTATTTTGATATTATGCTTTCCATATAATTATTTTGTAATTATTTGAATTCATCTGTGTGCTGTGTGTGATTTATGATTTCAGGAACAAACAGAAAAGTCTGGAGGACTACTGTCAGAGAAGAAGTACACCATGCACCCCCCAGGAGGCGGCTGTACTTACCGAGAGTGTCTTATCTATGATTTTAAAAGACATGAGACCACTTGCTGTGGTTGAGGGTGAGGGATTCAAAGAAATGCACTTTCCAACCAGGTTACACTCTGCCATCTAGGCATCATTTTACAAGCATGATGGAAACTTCAGTGGAGAAACTAAGGAATGAACTAAAAAAGGCCACATCCAAAATCTCCCTTACCACTGATGCTTGGACAAGTCTGGTCACAGAGTCCTACTTAGGGGTAACTTGTCATTTCATTAATGACAATTGGGATCTTCTCTCCTTCACTTTAGCAACACTGAAGAGCGCCACACTGCAGAAAACCTTGCCTCCTGGGTGGAGAAGGTGGCAGAAAAATTCCACATTTCCTTGCATAATATCCTTGCCATTGTGCATGATAATGCAAGTAACATAGTTGCAGCTCTCCACATCCTGAAAGAGAAGTTTGGAGTGGTGTCCTATCAGTGTGCCGGGCATACACTGCAACTGGTTGTAAACCATACACTGAAAGACCCCAAGATTGATAAGGCACTATCAGCTGCACGGGGCGTTGTAAAGCACATCAGGAAAAGTGAGCCAGCTAGCACCAAACTTAAGCAGAAGCAAAAACAGATGGGTACAGCTGAGCATAAACTAATCCAGGATGTCGCTGTCAGATGGAACAGTTCATACTACATGATTGAACATCTGTTGGAACAGAGATGGCCAGTGGTTGCGACGCTTTCAGATCCAGAAGTCACACAGCGTGGGAAACAGTACCTAGATCTGAAAAGTGATCAGTGGATTCTTCTGGATGAATTGAAGGAGGTGCTCAAGCCTTATGAGCAAGCCACTAATGTTCTTAGTGGACAGTCCTATGTCACAGTCTCTGCCCCCCCCCCCCGAAAGGTCTCGTGAAATCCACCCAAAACAAATCATTTGATTCTGCTGCAGTAAACTCTTTCCAGAACAGTGCAGAAGACGAAATCTTGTATAGGTGGCAGCCAGAGGTATGTGCATTTCAAGCAGATGGGAAAAATGTGTCACTCATTGCTGCTGCCCTCGATCCACGTTTTGGTAAACTGAAATTCCTTTCTCCAGAAGATGCTCTGAAACTGCAAGTAAGAGTACAGAGGGAGGCACTTGATCTCAAAAGGGAGCAGAGATCACAGCTACAGGAAGCCTCAGCAAGTCCCCCAACAAAGAAGAGGTCTGTATTGGACACTTTGTTGGGTACAGATTCTGAGGAGGAAGATTGTAATGAAAAAACTGACCAGGGTGAGGATGGAGAAAATGAGGCGGTGAGGAAAGAAGTACTGTTGTATTTTGGGGAAGCCCCTATTCTAAGGGATAATGACCCCCTTACATGGTGGAAGAATAATGCAACAAGATTCCCCACACTGGCTACTTTAGCCAAATCATATCTGGCTGTACCTGCCACATCAACACCATCTGAAAGGCTTTTTTCAGTTGCTGGAAACATTGTCACCAAAAAAAGGGCAAGCCTGACTGCTGAGCATGTAGAAATGCTAACATTCCTCCACTCCAATGCATAACTACATCATGTGATGAACGTGATTGAACACACACACAGAAATAGGAGAGAAGGCAGCAAAATTGATATTTTATTAACGAAGAGCACTTTTTTTGCAGAGAGCAAAGTGAATGTTACGTTTTATTTGTTCAAAGACGCCATTGCTGCTGTTTATATTTTATTAATTTTTTGCTATGATTTCCTTTATTCATATTTATTTTGCACAACATTTAATTTTTTGTTAAAAACAGAAGATTGTACTACAATTTTATTGTGGATTTTGTTTTTATTAAATCTCCAATGCATAACTTGCAAAATTTGCAATTTTTTTATTGAAAGGTGTTCAAATGAAGAAATTTGTGTTTTTCATTGAGATACATAAATTAGTAAATGTGAAATTGCTATACAAGTCAAATAATGGGGAAATAATCGATAATTGAATCAAATCGAAATCGAATCGGATTGAAAAATTAATCGTTAGATTAATCGATGCATCGAAAAATTAATCGCTAGATTCATCGATTAGGAAAATAATAGTTTTGCACAGCCCTACTTTTATCCTGAACGTCGCCTGAAATAAAGAGCATCTCTGCAGACGTCCAGTTACATTTTACTGTTTCGATTAATACACTCAGTTTACTGGGCTACAATAACTACAATACCACCACCATAATACTACAGTAATACTTATTTATTATTACAGTAACATCTGACTTACACTTAAGTACTACCATACTAATGTTTTTAGGGTACCCACATAGTGCTAAACTACTGTAACACTGCAATAATACTAATTTAATATTGCATTAATAACACTGTAATTGTGCAGCTATAACACTCAGCTGACCAGGACACAAGAAAAACACTATTACCCCCAATGACACTGCAATTATAACATTAAATGGGTATTTTAACACTAATGTTTAAAAGTACTAAAGCTATATGGAAGCAATGATATTACAGCTACAATACCATTACGTAACGATACAACTTTGTTAACCATATGAGAAGATTACTGAATGGTTTGGTTTTGTACTTAACTTAAGTTTTATATTATTCCATGTACACCTGACAGAGGAATGAGCCGCTGTAAACCAAAGGCCATTTATACAGAAATAATAATAACACTATGATATACCATGAAACTGCTTGAAGAATAAATAACAGCATCATATCAGTTTTTAGTACTTTTAGTTTTTCATGATTATGTAAACAAAAATCATCAATGAAATGAAAATCTGAATAATCGCTCAGAGCTGCTTTTCCATGTAGTAGAAGTGCTAACATGCTAACACAATTTAATGAGCAGACTTGTTCCAAACAGTATAAATACATACCTCACAGTAACTGCACTTGTTGAGTCTCTTTCTGGTGTGGATCTGTTGGTGTTGTCTCAGGTAACGCGGAGCTTTAAAAGTCTTCTCACACAGGTCACATTGATAAGGTCTCTCCTCAGTGTGGGTAAACATGTGGCTTTGTAAGTGTGCGTCTGTTGTAAAGTATTTGCCACACTGATCACACCAGTACACATTTTCTCCGGAGTGAATGCGTAGGTGTGTATTTCGGCTCCCTAGCTGGCTGAAAGTTTTTCCACAGATGTCACAGCTGTATGCCTTAATTCCAGAGTGGGTAACTAGATGTCTCTGTAAGCTGATCTTTTGAGTAAAAGCTTTACCACACTGATCACAGCTGTAAGCTTTAACTCCACTGTGGACGACTTGATGTGTTTTTAGGGCATTCTTCCAGGAAAACGACTTTCCACACAAGTCACAGCTGAACGGTCTCTCTCCAGTGTGGATGAGCTGATGTTGTTTTAGTTCAGACTTCAAAGTAAAATCCTTCCCACACTCGTCACAGGTGTATTTTTTCTCTCTCTTTCTTCTGTGAGGTTTGTCAGCCTCCTGAGAGCGCTGACTTCTCGGTCCATGTTGGTCCTGCAGTGACAGAGATACAAACAGAGGCGGTGAGTGAAATGCATTCATTGAACAAACTGAAGCTTCAAACTCCCTCCATTAACACTAGTTTTAAACCTGAAGGTGGAGTGTGGCACCAAACACCTTAAAGGTCTCTTATCCCCACCTACTGGTAGTAGTAACACATTACATCCAACCTGGTGTTAAAGATAATTAATCACTGTTCAAACACTCTAAAATCATGCCCATCCCTCCTGCTTGTACACAAATATTAATGCTAACACACTCAGAATAGTAATAAATGTTTACCAGGTCTGCACTTTTTTATATTTTTTATATTTCCTGTTGCTGTTTTCTATTATATATTTCTATAATTGTCTAATTTATTCAATGATAATGAATCAAATGTAACAGTTACTAGCTTGGTTCAGTGAAGGATGATGTCAGAGTCTGATTGTAACCTGAGGGTTTTTTAACTTTTACTCCCTACATTAAAAATATATATATCTGTATTTTCTACTCCTTACATTTTCAAAACAGGCTTGTAACTTCTGGTTTAAGGCATTTGAGGGGAGTTATTTCATCACTGTGAGCAAAAAAGATCAAATCGATTTGAGCCTAAACAGTAACATGTGAAATCCAATCCTGATCATGTACTAATCATAAGAGATTAAAGAGGCAAAACTGTGTGCCATAGTCAGGAGTTACATTGGACCAGTGTTTATGTTTTTTGGCACAGAACCTGAACGACTGCAGGTGCTGATAAGTTGCAGTCGCTGTATTTCAACATCTAGTTAGCAATACAGAAGACGAGCGAGAATAAATGGAGTAATATTTTTTATGTGGCAGGTAATTTCAAATGCAGCGATTCTATCAGCTCAACAAACATCAGTAAACACACAAACTGTTTGTGTGCAGTTTGTCTCACAATGTGATTTAAAGCCTGCAGTAAAATCCTCTGCAGGTTAGTGCAGGATAAGCAGGTAAGTTTACTGTACTGTGATGGATTTAAAGTAAAGAACAGTGTGTGACTGGTGCACAGAGACTATGGTGCTCATGGCAGAGTTAGATTACATCAAGTGTAGCAGAGATTAATTTAAACTTCAGATTATGATGCTGACATTCATGAGTTCCACCCACATACCAACAGTATAGTGTCTAATAGAAAGACATTGTACTGTCAGTGTAGAGGATGGAAATCAGCCAGGACAACTCATGAAACATCTGCTGACATCTGGTTGAATTCACAGAGAGCAGCAGGTCAGCTGATCACAGCCTGTACATTAAGAAAATCTACTGGAGCTCTCAATAGAAATTATTGTGAGCTGTGATTCTTTTAATATAGCACAAGGTTCAGTTAGTTTTGCATAAAACATATATCAGTACTTCAGCTTTTAATGGAGTATTTCTTAACACTAGTTTCTGTCACCTTCTGTGTTGAGCTCATTGTTTTCTCTGCAGTGGCTGAGCTGAGTCCAAGTAGCTTAAATGTTCCTCTGCTGCTCCATCAGACTCTTCTCCTCCTGCTGATCAGCTGGGACACAAAACAGATCTTTGTTAGGCTCCACACTGCACTGAAGAGTCAAAGTGTCTCATAAGTTCATCTGAGAACACAAAGAACAAATTTTAGCTTCCCCGAGTGGGCAACTTGTTTGAAACAAACACAAAAAGTTTGAGCACTGATACCAAATTTAGCAGTATGGCACAATTTAGTTGAAAATGTACAATGACAATAAAAGATTATTCTATTGTATTCTATTCTATTTATCTTTGTTCCTCCATTTCAGATTTTTTTGCAAACATGAAAATGATCTCAACCTCCAAAAAATTATGGAGCTTTAAAAAATCAGCAGTACTTTGAAGTGTGATAAAATTTGAACACAGATTCCCTCTTAGGGGCCGAAGCTGTATTTGTTTTAAAAATGTGTCTCTGGTGTCTCTGGCCTATCATTATTATTTTGCTAACAGTTAATCAGACTCACTCGCCGAATACTGATCAGAATATATCAAATAATCTTTAAAATGATTCTAATAACAGGCCTCTCAGAGTGAGGCCAGTTTTTACAATCAAATGCCCTGTGGGCTGGCACAACTTTGCGCTGATAAGACAAAGGCAGCTGTGTTTTAGCCTGGAATACATTTATGTTTACATTTCTCATAAATGTATTTTATTATAGCACTTTTAATGCCAACATGTTTGAATTTAAGTTACCTTAAATGGATGAAGGGTGGGGCTAGCTAGCTTGGTTAGCTAGCTGCATTCATAAAATGATAGACATAGAGATGCTAACTAGCGCTTAGTAACAAACCAAAAAAATAATAGAAACTCTGATTACACTTAGCTCATTTTAAAGCTTTATTCTAATAATAACACTGTTTTCGTCTCTGTGTTTCATTAGCATTTGTTGATATTTTCTTGTAAATTAGTTTATAGCAGCTTGACTTGATGTAGAGGTTTTTTCTTTCAAAGGGTTCACAAATGACTGACAACAGAGACCGAGGAGAGCAACAGAAAACTTCACTCAGGAGCTAAACTCAAGATTGACTGAACTCACATTAAAGTTACCTTAGTGCTTCACTTTAGATGAGCCAGAACAATGAACTAAAACACAAACGCAATGAAGCGGGAACTCTGCGGCTTCTTCTTCTTCTTTTGGGTTTTTCTTTGGCGGTTAGAGCTTTAAGGTGCATTACCGCCACCTGCTGGACTAGATGGTTAATATCCTAAATGTCATCATTCCTTTTTTATGGCTTAAACTATTTCTCATGAAAGAAAAAAAATAATTGAGTCTCACTCTTTGTGAGCTAAAACTAGAGATTTAAAAGTATTTTAATAAACAATAAAAACTAAGACAAAATGTGTCAGTGTGTTTTATTCATTAACATAAACATCAGATGGCTTCAGCTTACCCTTAGCTCCATTTCTTTAAGAGGTTTTGCTTTCTGCAGGCCGCCACAGCGTATACGAATGTGTTGTTTTCCCTGATTTAATAAAGGTTACACTGACTCACTTCTCTATCACCAGATCCAAGTGTGACATTTAGCCATAATTTACTTGGGTTTGGAGTCACAGCAAGTTTTCAGGTTCAATTAATGGGTTTGAGTACAGCCTGGAAATTACAGGCATTCAGACTGTTTGCTGATGAACTTTGGAGGTAAAATTATAGACAGCTTTAGAAGGTTTTTCATAGGAGAAGTATAGATTGATACTTGTTCCCACTGAATAAGTTTAGATCTTTTACTAGTTGATTGATGAACCTCAAAATAACTTGTGTCGCTTTGCAGATAAACTCGGCCTGGTTGGTGCAAAAAGTCATTCAACTGCACCATGAAGCCATGAAATCTCTGGATAACGAAGACACATGAGACAGGAACATTTCTTTTGTCTTCCATGTAACAATCTCTAAATCTTTAATTAACCAATGTGACATTTTATCTTGGATGTCTAAACTGGCTCATCCCAGTGTGGTTGTTGCTCAAGATTTAGCACAAGTCACCTTCTGATCAGAAGCTTTGTGGTTTGATCCCTGGCTGCTCCAGTTTGCAAGCCACATATAGTTGGCCAAGATACTAATCCCAAGTTGCTTTCTGATGCATCCACTGGAGCGTGAATGTTTCATAGAATTTGTCAAACAGTTTTACGTGTGGTCACATTGTTTTGTTTTTGTGTTTGGATTGAAGCGCACACTTGTGAGTCCTCGAAAGTTACACAACACTCACTGAAGATGAAGACTTTTTTAAATCTTAGTTTGCACTTGTGGATCATACTGTATGCATTTGTAACACTTTTGAAACAGATTTCTAAATGAGCAGTGTTCCCTGAGTGCCTCACATACAGCTGCAGGACATTCAGTCAGCTTTCAACACAATCTTTCATACATTCTTCTCCCGTGTTGCATTTTGGTCAAGGGGAATGATTCTCGCTTCAGGTGAGAGGTCCCGGGTTCAACTCCCAGACGAGCCCATGTGGTGTTATATAAACTCTATGAAGACATTAAATCTGACATGTTTCTAGGTCAGGTGCCATTTGAACCACATTCAACTCTTTAACAATAAGTCTGCACCTGCTTTGTCGAGGCAACTAATTGATTTGATAAGAACTTTCCAAAAATCTCATCCAATTAATTCTCCTTTACAGATTGTGTAACTGTCACTTTTAAAGTTTATTGTCCAACTTTCTGTGAGAAAACACTCAACTTCTCCCAGCGTGTTGAGCTAATGATTAGTTGGTGTTTTTCTCCAAACACTCTCTCACTCTTCTCTCAACGTGTTCACATTAAACTGTGAACAGACACCGAGTAGAGCAGCAGAAGACCTCATTCAGGAGCTAAACTCAAGATTAACTGAACTCACATTAAAGTTTGCTCGGTGGTTACCTTTAGATGAGCCCACAAACCGAGAGATACTCTACTGTGGCAACACCACCAGTTTATAAAGAAAAAGAGACGACAAAAGAGTTTTTATTTTTTCCCAGAAAGAGCAGCAAAACAAACTCAGTGAGGAAGAGGGAAACCTCTCAGACAGACCCAGACCCCTGCACAAAGTACTTTTCAGACAAACTCATGCAGGATTCTCAGCCTCCATCTGGGGGAGCCCCATCTGGTGCTTCTCCTGCTGGGATGGACAGGTGGATGTCGCTGAGGTGTGTGGCCTCAGGTCTTCGTTACTCTTGGAGGTGCCGGATGGCCCGGTTCTTCTGGATCCATCTCTGTCTGCCTCTGGCTCCTGGGGGCCGTTATTGCAGCTTCCCACCTTCATAATCAAGTACAACTGTGACAAAGAAACACACACACACACTCATACTCTCTCTCTCTCTAAAAGACACACCACAAGATGATTGCTGGATTATGCATCTGTGGATTTATCTTCATGTGCAGCGGTTATTTGTAAAAATAAATAAATCAGGAGACATAGTGAGGCGTAGACTGTGAGCTTGACACGGTGTCTCATACTGTGATTGTGAATATAGAGGATTGTAGCTCAAGTTAACATGGAAAGATAGAGGTCTAAAGTCTCTAAAACATTTGGATGTTCAGTCTCTGACTGAAGGATTTGAGACATGTAGAAAGTTTTGAATTGGTGAAACTAATATTGTATTTACAGTTTCTCATACACAAGGCAGATAATATTCTTCATGGCCATTATTTTTTTTTACAAATACTGGAAGATACAACTGAAACAAAACAAATTTTCATGACTTCATCTCTTAATATTTCTGGATAGACTAAAATGTATTTACAATAGCCAAAGTCGGCTAAATTCAATTTTTTTTTTAGTCCGATGATTAAAAATAAAGGGCCGAAAATTCACCATGTTCCTTTCATTTACTGAAAGAGACTCTGTTATGTTGAGCTACATGAAAAAAAGAAGATTAAAATGTAATACAAAGAATGCTGATATAAATGACAATATTTGTAGTTAAAGGATCATTAGCTGCTGGCAAGGCTCTCCACTTGCTCCTTCAAAACTTGTATTGTGAAGCCCGGAGTTGTTGTGTTGTGCATTCATACACCGGGGTTGAATTCATAATTGCGGTTGCCTGGTGGCATCGACCAGCCAAGCGTCTGTGGTGAGGTGGGGAAGGTCCATTGAGGTCCAGCCACAAAATTATCCACAGGATGAGGATAGGGGCCCTGATAATTTGCACCATTTGTGATTAAGTTTACATCCAGGTGCTGGGTGTACTGCTGCCTGAGTGGGGGCTGCCCCTCTCCCTGAAACTGAATCACAGACAGGTGGACTGTCAGTAAAACGAGAATACTTCTAAAATTCTTGTTTTAAATTATTGCCATTACATTTCAGTAAATACAATCAATTCCCCAGATAATGACAGAATCAGAAACAGTGCTTTTTAATAATAGGAGATACTTACATGAAGTGGGACGCACTGATTCACATGCTGAGGATGTGACCTCCTCCTAAACTTACTCCGTCTGTTTTGAAACCAAGTTTTTATCTAAAGATGGAAGAAAACAGAAAACATTAAATCAGTACAATGGAGCCAAAATTTATTTTTCTTCTGTTGTAGTAAGTTGAAAAATACTCACCTGTTTGTAAGTCAGTCCTGTCATCTCTGCCAGCTGTTTCATCTCTCTTGGGTCATAGTAATGTTTCAAATTAAACTGATGGACAAGAATATTTAACTGTCTCTCTGTGAACACCACCCGGGCCTTTCCTTTAGGTTTCTCTGGAGCAGTGCTGGGATCGTGCAGAGTGGCAGTGATGTTGCCATCCTGGCTTCTTGGGACAGCAAAATCTTGTTTCTCCTCTGAGACTGAGCTTGAAACTGCCTCAGACGTATCACTGGTTTTATCACACAGCTCTTTTTACAGAATATCTACTCAAGCCGGCTTGAAGTGTGGGGTGAGGGGCTGATGACTCCTGAGCTGCTTTTTCTTCTTCTCTGCTCCATCTGTGGGGGAGGGAAAAGTAACAGAGCCCCCCAAGACAACAATAACTGACTTAAGCTTAAGTTTAGCCGTCCACAGGAATTGTAATGTCAGTGAAATGGATTCAGTTTTGTTTGGTGACATTTTTGGAGTCCTGAAGTAGTACTGTAGTTCTGTTTATCCATCTAGATTGTTTCCCAGGTTTGTAAATAAGTCTCTACAGTAAATCGGAACAAGATGGACTTGTGATGTGCACTGAAAAAAATATGTTGTTGGATTTACTTAATTCAATGGTGGACATTTGTTGCACACAGATGTTTTGCTTTGGCAGCAACTTAAACAATTGAGTTAAATTAACACAAGTTATTCATGTTGAATAAACCTGTGCAATTTGTGTTGATAAAATGTGACTTAAACATGTTTTGATGAAGTAATTTGAGCTTTTGGAATATTTTAATCCTTCACAATTTTCTCACTTTATCCCAACATGATTCAGTAACTTTTACCAAATACTACTTGGTCACTTAGATACTACATGTTATCTTCAAATTACATTTTGCTATCATATTCTAGTATCAATTACACAATTTTCAAATGGAGGCCTTATAACAGATTGTATTGTTTTCTTCCAAGATGGTTGCTGGCATCCACCAGTAACCTTTCAAATAAAAATGCCTAATTTCACTGCATTGACAGTAGGTAAAGAATTAAACTGACATTACTCCTCTACTGAATCTATATAAATCAACAGTTAAATAATGTCAGTTCTTCCGTGTTCTCTGGAATCAATCACAGCAAAGAAATTAGACTGTTTCTTTTGAAAAATGTTACAGGTAACCATCTTGTGGAAGAACAATACAAAACCTCTGACGTCAAGATTCAGTTAAACAACAATTATAACTAAACAATTTGAGGTAACGTTAGTTTCCATTAACATTAAATTAGGTTACTGAATTGGCGAACACCTTCCTATTAACATTACCCATTTTACCCCAATAACTAAAGAAATTAGCACTTGCAGGTCAAAACCTTTATTCAAGAGATGTAAAAATAACATTGATACAGTGACTGTCAAAAATTACAGCACTGATCATACTGTGACATCTTGGTTTAAAACAGCACACTTAGAAATATTCAACGTTCTTTACTTCAACTGAATGAAACTGAAAACACCATTTCACACGACCCATATGGGATATTTAGACTGTATAACTGCTCACGCCACATCTCTTCACTAGTAAAAGAAAGAAAAAAATACAAACAGAAATTTAAAAATGCTGCCAAACAGACAAACAGAGAACTTGTACAGAGCAAAAGGAAAAACAAACAACAACAACAAAAACGGCCCTGTCCTCATGGCAGTTGCAGAGTATATAAAAATAAACCCTGCGATTTGATCCTGGAATTGAGCTTCCAAAATGCAGCAGAACAAGTGTGAGATTTAAATGTCCTCTCCCCTAGAGCTGATCAACTCACACGCATAACAGTGAGCTTTCCTTGCAGGAGCTTTTCTTGAGAGCTGAGTTGCATCCAACTCCATTACCATCCTTTGAATCACCTCAAAAGTGTAGCAGAGTTGTGATGGGTAACTCATATTGAAGGAATAAAAAAGGTCCAAACAGCATGGCTACTGCAAAGGTCACGTTATCCAGATCTTGAAGAACTACTATACCCTCGATGATGATGCCAACATCAGAAAAGTCATTGCCTGGCGCATCTCTGGAGACAGATGTTCACTGTGGTTTTGTCAATCTGTGCAGTGGCCTCAGTCAAGTCCTGGTTAAACACAAAACATTTCTTTAAAATTCCTTTTTAAACTCATCTCCTTTTAATCTACCAGTTCTAATGTTAGAGTAATTTAAACCAATGCAAGCAACATAGTAAATAGCTATAGCCAAAGAGTGGCTGCCATGCTGCCATTCATGGGCTAACAGAGTTTCTAAAAGAGAGTGAAAAACATAATAATTTCAAATGCTTTACATTAGTTTTTGTTAGAAAGACACCGGCCCATCAGAAATCCAGGTTATGTCACTCAGAAGATGTTAAAATGGCCTAAATGGCCTGTATTTATATAGCGCTTTTATGGTCCCTAAGGGCCCCAAAGCGCTTTACATATCCAGTCATTCACCCATTCACACACACATTCATACACTGGTGATGGCAAGCTACGTTGTAGCCACAGCCACCCTGGGGCGCACTGACAGAGGCAAGGCTGCCGGACACTGGCGCCACCGGGCCCTCTGACCACCACCAGTAGGCAACGGGTGAAGTGTCTTGCCCAAGGACACAACGACCGAGACTGTCCGAGCCGGGGCTTGAACCGGTAACCTTCCGATTACAAGGCGAACTCCCAACTCTTGAGCCACGATCGCCCCACGTTAGAATTTAGACTTTCAGCCCCACAATTTGGTTAGCTGTTGGTCAGTTGGTCTTTTTTTTTTTCAAACAAAAGCTAATGTAAATATTGGTGGGATTTTCCTCTGTTCACTAGAATGACAAATTTAAAGTTTTTTCACACTGATGTGACCCCTAATACAGGGGTGGGGGTGGGGCCTCAAGGGCTGGCAGCCAAGTTCACTACCAGGCCTTATGTGAACTTCAAATGATTAAAGAGGACTACTGGTCCTAACCAGTCCAATGAGGATCAAGTGGATAACTAAATGCATTTTTAAATGTTGCAAAGCCACAATCTACTCATAAAACACTCACCATGAACTCCTGCACCAAGATGTTGCAATTGTCTTTCACTCAGATGCGGAGCACTTTGATGAGGGACTCCCTTCGAGCATTAATGTCATCCTTAAGTATTATAACAAAGAAAACAGATTTGTGAACTCAAAGTTTTCAGTAGCACAGAAGAAAATGATGCCAGACAAAAACTCTTGACTTTTTAAACCAGTCAACATGCAACACCAGCATCTACAAAGCAATATCAAAAGTTCCTGTTTGATTTGGATATATAGTTTCCAGAACATATATTTTTTAAAAAAAGAAATTTTTCTCAGTGGGCCAGTAAATGCATGATGAAAATTATGGCATCCTTTTAGTGGAATCAGTACTCACAGGTAATAGTTGACTGTTTCAATGGATGCTGTTGCCCCGATCACTTTGCAAACACTCTCAGCAGACTGTCAGAGAAACTCAGCTCCGTCAGAAACCTTGACTGTAAAGGCATGGTTGGGATGCACTGGAATGCTGCATTTTATCTGAAATGACATAAAATGATTTTGAAATAACAGCAGGCACTGTGCTTGGTTAAACAGTAATGTTTTGTTGAATAAAAACTGTGTTTCCAGATCTTATGGGATTAAAAAAATCCAAAGATGTTTGTTTCTGATTTACAACCCAACAACCCCTCATTTTAGTTCAAGTGTGCATTAATGTGAGTCCAGTAATCACCTTTCTGACAATACATACAGGTATAAGTTAAACCTATGGCAGATTTTGGATTTCTCAGTTGTATTAATAGGGTGGTCTATTTGAGTATGCATGCACCTAATAATTATAAAAAACCTATTATAACTAAGTTACAGAAACCTTAAGCGAAAATAGAATATACTTTCTCACCATAACACCTTGAACCCACAATCCATCAGCTGACTCCTGGTGAAATGCAGAATAGAGGTCGTCTCTCAAAGTGCAGCAAAAAAACAAAAGGACAGCAGGTGAGGGCAGGAGGTGTAGGGATGTAAGCTAGCATAATGCCACTGATGATGCTAGCTAAAACTGTTCAATGTCCAAAATCTCACTAACACCACGGTGCAGTAAATACACAATGTAACTGAAGAATAAGTTGGCAAATCTATTCTCAAAGAAAACCAAATTATGTTATCAGCGCCTAGTAATTAGGTTTAATGTGATATTACGGCTCTTGTGCCAAAGACAAATTCATATGAAAAAGCGCCAATTCTTTGACAACAGATTAAACAGCAAATAAGCTAACGGCTATTTTTTAACATGTTACATGGCGACACTCTAGACGTTTAACTACATTTGGCTGAAATATGGTAAATATTAATTCAAAAAATCAAGACATACCAAAAAACGTAGAGTTGGCTGCTCGACTTGACTGAGATGGATGCCTTTTTTAAACCATGATCCAAAGCCCGCGAGATGAAATCACGCGTGGTTTCACGAGATTTAACGTTGCTATCTTATTGACTTACTTCACCTGAACATGATATGAACAATTTAATACACCCTTTCTGCATATCATGTAGTTTTTACACTATATAGTTACATTTAACTTTAAAACATGAGGCAATTGTGTTAAATACATGCAAGATGCTTACATAAATCCAAGAGATGGCCAGTCCCTTTTTTTCAGTGTGTTTCTCAGAGTAACAAAAGTTTTCCTCAGCAGCAAAGTCTCTTTTTAGAAATCACGCCTGACTCAAAATGAAATCCACAAACTTTTATTAACATTTTAATGTAGGAACTGTTTTCTTTCTACTGAACTACATCCACCAGCTGTATCAGTGTGCAGGAGGAAGCACACATCAGGCTGTGATGAGAAACTTGAGCTCAAAACAGGTCAAACTCTTCCTTTGGTTGGTGGGTGTGACATGACACAGCGAGATTTCTGAGTCTTTCTTAACAGTATTTAACAGAAGCAGTATTTCATTCTACCACTGTCCTCATTAAAGGAAAAGTCATTGCAGATAAATGCATTGGTGACTTTGAAAGAGTTATAACAACATATATAAGAAGTGGACTTTATCAGTCAGCTACACATGAAGTCCTCTACCACACCACCCTCAGAAAACCACACTGATTCCTCTTCAGCCTCCTTTAATTGACCTAAACTGCCACACTGTTTTCACACATAAACATGTTAAAACTGCTCACAAGAATTATTTTGGTGAGGACATCACTGGCTCCCTCACTGGTGTGCTCATGTTTGAGCAGCACTTAGCAGCTAATTACTGAAATGAACTCACTCCATGTTTGCATCAATTAACGCAGTATTAGATCACCCAAAGAACTTTCCACTCACATAGAGCATTTTTGCAAATGCATCCTCACGTTAATTTGACCTGCAAGCGATCAGTTGCACCTCTGTGTAAACCCCCACAGCAGCTTGTTGAGGCCAAAACAAGGTTTTCACACTCGGACAGACCATTAAAAAAACTCTGACACTGAATATCACGATGACCACTGACCACTCGTTTTGTCTTTATTAACTTTATTAAATGAACAGTTTGAAAGTGGCAACTGAAATTAAATCAATTAAATAAACTCTGCATCTTTATTCATGTGTTTAAAACATATGATGGACTATATAATGTGAAAAATTCTCATTTAGTAAAGAAAACCAAACCTGATGAGTTGCTGACTGTGAGCTGCAGCTGGTGTAAATCATGCTTTTTATGGATATTTCTCACTGGTGAGTTGAGAACAGTTTAGCCTGTTCTGCTTTTATGTCAACTAGATCTGTGTTAGATGATTTTTTCATTTAACTTCCTGCTCTGGTTGTTTCAGACAAGAAACCAGTTTGATTTACTTTCTATTATCAGAAGATTTGTGCACATAGTTTATAATTTCAAATGTATCAGAGCAAATACAGCTCCTCTTTAAATATATTTTGCATGAAATCTGCATTATTTCAGTGAGTATTGAAACCTGATATGTATAAAATGTTTTAAAATAAGCCAAATTATACCAATATTACATACAAATAATGACTTACATGTCTAATTTAGGTAGCAAATGGTAGTTTCACCTTCTACATTGTAAAAGTGTCTGAAATTATAAAACACCCACATAAGTCAATGTAAACAATAGCAAGACTAACGATCCACATCAACGCCCGTCATAAACCCACAGACACATGCATCTGCCCCCCTCTGGCTCATTCAGAATTAGAGACGCACCCAGTTCAGCCAGTGACCACTAAACATACGCTAATGTGTCTCTTAGAGTTCCTGTATCACATCCTGCTACCTCTGATTAATTATCAAGTCAATGCAGACAGATGGCACCAGGGCCATGAGAGGTAAATGAGGGTGAAGGTGTTTGTGTTAACATGTCTTAATTTGAAGTAATTTCAAAGACATAGAAGTCATATTGTTTGCAGATGACACAAATTTATTGTGGAAGTAACTTGGAACAACTTCTGAATGAACTAGAAAATGAATTTTAAAACAATTGAAGAGTTGTTTTTTTAATAATCAGTTAACACTGAATCTGACCAAAACAAAACTCATACTATTTGGGAGTCAAACAATTTCTATCATTAATAAACTGATGATAAATAACAGATCTCCAAAAGTTGAATCTGTTCATCTGGACGTAGCGTTTTGTGGGAGAAACGTTTCGTCACTCATCCAAGTGACTTCTTCAGTCTCAGCTGACTGCAGGTTTCCCCAAACCTTATAAACAGTACATTTGCATAATGACTGAAACCAGCCCACTGAAGGAACAATGGGCTGTGAGGTCAGTTCCTTAATCATAATTATGCAAATTCCCATGACCATTGATCAACAATCACTGACCAAAACCCACTGATCAAAGAACACTGATCAATGGCCATGAGTACCATTCACAGAGAGTTGGGGAATGGCTGCAATCACAGCATTGTAAGATGGCGAAAGATGTACCCTTAGGCCCCCTCCTCGATTCAGAGATGGTCTTTCCCTTTTCACGTAAATGGCCTCCTTGACTCCGCGCTCAAACCAGCGTTCCTCCCTGTCCAGGATGTGTACATCCTCATCGTTGAAAGAGTGTCCACTGGCCTGTAGGTGTAAATAGACTGCAGAGTCCTGGCCTGACGAGGTAGCTCTTCTGTGTTGTGCCATCCGCTTCGCTAGAGGTTGTTTGGTTTCCCCGATGTATAAATCCTGGCAATCCTCCTGGCACTTAACAGCGTACACTATGTTACTCTGTTTGTGTCGGGGGACCCGATCCTTTAGCTTCTATCAATGTGAACAACACTGGGCTTCACAGTGCAAGTTTGGAAATAGAAAGTGGAGAGTGTTGCCAACAGCTAATGCTCCTTTAATAACGGCTAATGTAAATGATGCCAGGGAGAAACAACGATTGAACTGACAGCATATCAGGTTTTCTGTGAGTTTTTAGTAAAAAGAAATCGTTCTTCTCTTCATGTAGCTCAATCTAGTCCTATAGAATTAACCCAAAATTGATTCAGCCAGTAAAAGTCCCATACAGTTTCCTGCTGGAACTAACTTATATAGGAGTTTAAAAAATGTGACTTTTAAATTTCTTATCTGTTTTTCACCAAACAAAACAGAATGTAATTCAATTACATTTTGATTCTTGTTTAACTAATATTTGCATCACTTTGAGTTTTCCTGTAATATCAGTTCAAAGATGACAGTATTAGAAGTACAGTACTGTAATCTGGACTTTTTTCAGAAACTGTACAGTTCTGTGAGCTGTGAGCCTGAAGAGGAAATTCTCATTTATTATAATCAACACAACTGACAAGTTGCTGACTGTGAGCTGCAGCTAGTGCTAAATCATGCTCTTTATGGATATTTCTCACTGACCCACTTCTTTCTCTCACTGTAATAACAAATGATACTTGAGTTCAGCCTGTTCTGCTTTCATGTCAACCACATCTGTTGACATGTTTCATGCAAACTACATTTATGTTCCTGGTCAAAACTAATCTCTGATCTGAGCACTGATCTGTACTTCACTTTCTATTAGATCTATAGATCTATTTGCTGCAGGTCATTTGGAGAATTTTCTAGAGTTTTATGGTAGCTTTCGCCTTCTTTGAAAAGCACCTACATTGTAAAAGTGTCTGAAATTATAAAACATCCACATAAGTCAATGTAAACAATAGCAAGGTTAAGGCTCCACACCAACGCCGCCCATAAACCCCACAGACACATACATCTGGCCCCCTCTGGCTCATTCATAATCAGAGACACACCCAGTTCAGCCAGTGACCACTAAACATACGCTAATGTGTCTTTTAGAGTTCCTGTATCACATCCTGCTACCTCTGATTAATTATCAAATCAATGCAGACAGATGGCACCAGGGCCATGAGAGATAAATGTGGGTAAAGGTGTTTGTGTTGACATGTCTAACTTAAAGCATAAAGTCCAGAAATGAAGCAGCTAAATGTATTTTTAAACCATGTTTGCAGACAAACACAAACAACAAAGTGAGTGGATTTGCCTCCACTTAGACTTCTTCTCTTCTTTGGATTTATCGTCAAACCATAAAGTGCTCTGCTGTGAGAGTAATCTCGGAACATTTGTTTTAACTATAATTAATTAAATATAATAAATTTAAAATATCTGGGCCTTTGCAAAAAATTTAAAAAATAAATAAAAAAAATTAAAAATAAAAAAAATATCTGAAAGAAAACTTCTTGGAGTGATAACACATCACAAAGTATCCTGGATGACTCACATTACTTACAGTAAAGGCAAAATATCAAAATGTGTTCCAAATCTTTATAAAGTGAAAGTGACTTCATAAATCAAACATCATTACATACTTTGTATTTTTCCATCATATTTCCTTATATGATATAGTGTATAGAAATGTGGAAAAAAAACAATGAAACACACCAGTGCTAAATACATTCTGTAAAAAAGAGGACAAGGATCAAAAATAAAACCCACTTCAACAGAACCATCAAATTCACTTTGTATGAAATTAAATACTCTTACATTTAAAGATCTGATAAGACATAAAAAGTACACAAATAATGACTAAAGCAACAAACAAATCTTTGACACATAACATTTAGGAGTTGATCAGAACAAGACCAAATCATGACGACTTGAAAGGAATCCTTATGTTCAGCAAGCTGGTAGTAAGGACTAATGTAAAATATCAAGTCGTTTTGACTTTGATAAATTGATGTTCTTTAAAAAGTCATGAAAAATGACTTAAACCCATAAATTGTTCATCCACAAAACTCTTTACAAGCTGACTCAGGAGAATTGTTCTTAAGTCACTAATGATGTTACTGGAGTTAAACACAGCTCTGGTTTAGAATAACAAAATTCCCCAAACAGCCATGACACCAAGAATCTGAGTGTGAGATCACACTTTGTCGTTTCTTGAAGCATCACTGATCAAAAAGATAAAGTAATTTTAGGCATTAAGTGTTTCATATTTTATAAAGTTTGAGTTGGAAGGATTTGGTAAAGCTCATTTGTATGGCTGTAATTTTAATTGTACTTTCTGTTTTCAGACCTGAGAAACAGCATTTTAAAGAAATGTAAATGATGCCAGTTGGTAGAAACTGCCTGACTGCTTTGTAAAGCAACTCACAAAAGAAGAAGCTCAACCCCCCACATTCCTGCCCACACCCACAAACCTCCTTAAAAGCCCAGGAGAATTGCTCTTAAGTTAGTCTTAGGACACACAGCACTATCCTGCTTGGTTTGGAGCTCTTTCAGCAGAGATACTTATTCCAGCTTTCCTGTTTTAATCACTGGGATTTCAAAGATGGAAGATTATGGGATGCACTTTTCTCCAGGTATGTACTCAGCATTGTTGCGTAGTGAGCTAATATGAACAGAGTTGGCTAACCTCTAAGATAACTCTGAGCAAAAATACTCTCTCACTCTGTGTTGTAAGTCCTGATGGCAGAAGTCACCATGTCTCCCTCCACAGCTGATTGGAGAGTCCACTTCAGGACCATCTGGGCTTTGAGCCACTTTTTAAACTTTCTCATTGGTGACATCTGGTGCCATATTTTAATAATTCAGCAAGTGGAACTGTGTGTGGGGGAAATTGTTCTGATTAAGGCTCATCAGTTTATCCTTTTTGTATTGTTTTCTGTTAAAAAACTCAACTGTGCCAAACGATATCAGTAGCCACGGTGACCCCTGTGGACCATATATACTTGTGCTTACTTGGCCTCTGTCTTTCTATCCTCACAGACTTGTGGTTTTCTGGCAGCAGCCTTGAAGGGAGTCTTCCCTTGGAAGAACTCGCTGCATGGGCTGAGGCAGCTCTCGCTAAGGAGATGAGCAACAACATGTTTGAGACTGCTGAAGCTGTTTCCAGCTCTCTCACAGAGGAGGAACTGGTTTTTGCTGCCCCACGAAACCAGGATGGCAGCAACACTGTCACAAGTACTACGTGTGTAAAGGAAGAAAAGGCCAAGGTGCTCAAAGGAAGGACCCGGGCGCTGTTCTCAGACAGCCAGTTAAAAACTCTTGTCAATCACTTTAATCAGAAAATTTACCCTGATCCACGGGAGATGACAGAGTTGGCAGAGTTGACAGGACTGACCTACAAACAGGTGAGTGTCTTTCAAGGTTACTAGAACATAAGAAACTGAATTCATTTTGAATTTTGGGTTTATTGTACTCATTAAATTTCTTCCGTTTTCTTCCATCTTTAGGTGAAGACTTGGTTTCAAAACCGAAGGAGAAAGTTTAGGAGGAGTCCAGATTCTCAGCATCTCAATCAGGGCGTCCCACTTCATGTAAGTATCTCCAATTATTAAACAGAACTGTTTTTAATTCAGTCATTATCTGGGGAATTCATTTAATTTGATGAAATGTATTGATTATAATTTAAAACAAGAACTCTGTATTTTGGTTTTACTGACTGTGCATGTGTCTGTGATTCAGTTTCAGGGAGCGTCCTCACTCAGCGAGCAACTGGACATCAGCTTCATGAGAATGGGCCCACTTTCCTCATGCTGTGGGCAATGTTGTCCCTGGACCTCAATGGACCCTCCACAACTCACCTCAGATGTTTGGCTGGTTGATGCCACCAGGCAACGGACATTATGATTGCAACACCAGTGTCTTCAGCACTGCATGGAATGTGAACAACCCCGGACTTCACAGTGCAAGTTTTTACAGAGAAAGTGGAGAACCTTGCTAACAGTTAAATATGGCTGTAGCTACTGTTCAATCCCTCTTTCATTTCTCAACGATCATTCTGAAGCCTTAAGATGAACATTTCTGATATACTGGACAATAAGTTTATTTTTTCAGGATTTTATTTTAATTATCAAGTTTATTAAGTTAATTAAAAGTTAAAGCAGAGGCAGGTTTGATAAGACTCAGTGAACTTCTGCATCATTTACAGTTTTACGAAATAAGAAAATACAAAAATTTGTTTGGTCAAAGTTGGTGGGGTAGATTAAGGCTTGTGTAAGTGATTGATAAAGTCCACTTTTTATATGGTGTAACTGTTGGAAAGTCAACATGAATCTGTAATGATTTTTCTTCCAATAAAGGAGGACTTTGCTAGAATGAAATACTGCCTCCATGTTTAATTGTTATTGCGTCTCAAAAATATTTGATGTTAAAAAGTGTAATGAAATCTTGTGTTTGGTTTCTCATCACAGGTGAGTGTGTGCTTTGTCCTACACACATCAGCCAAGGTGGAGAGCCTTACCAACAGCTAATGCTCAATATCACAGATATTGTAAATAGCAGCTAGTATCAATGACTGAGCTGACAGGATATCAGGATTCTGATCTGTTTTCTGTACTTTTAGTAAACGATGGGCATGGGGTGAATATTAGGCCCTTTATCTTAAAACCTGTTGATTTGAGAAATATTAGAATTCAATAGAATCTGTGGCTTCTGTAAATACCTTGATGCGTGCACAATCATCCAGGTAAGGAAATCCCCAAAAGTTGATTCTGTTCATCTGGACGTAACGTTTTCAGTAGGACCAATGTTTACAGAAACACGTACAGGTCAGTGGCCACTCTTTCAATGATGAGTACGTACACATTAATACTCATTGATCAATGGTCATTGATCAATGGTCATGACAATTTGCATATTAAGGATCAAGAAATTTACCTCACAGCCTTTGTTCACCAGTGATGGTAGTTTCAGTCATTATGCAAATGTACTGTTTAAATAGGTTGGGGAAACCTGCAGTCGACTGAATCTGTGGATTTTCTAAAACTTGAACTTGGTACATGTGACATACACTTGGAATATCACACTGAAGTTGATGAAGTGTTTTATCATGTAAATAATTTGATTGTTTTAGAATATGATGTGCCTTGTGTATGAGAAGCTGGAAATAAAACAAATCCCCCACCGACAACACTGAACTGTCTACATGACTCCAAATGTGCTCTCAGAGACTGAACATCCAAATATTCTTCAGACTTCATGCATACAACTTTCTTTGTTAACTTGAGCATCAATCCTCTATATTCACACTCATAATATGAAAAGTTAAGCTAAATAATCTGAAGGACGTGGACTCAAGTGGCCCTCAAAGATACAAAAAAGCCTCCAAAAGCAGCCCCACTATAATCACTTGAACTGTTGTTGCTGTTGTTGTTTTTATTTATTTTTAAATAGTGATGATATAGGAACCAAAATTGATTCAGCTAATAAAAGTGAATCTCATCCCATACCATTACCTGCTGGAATTAAGTTATACAGGAGCTTAAAAATGTTTTAAAAATATAACTGATCCAATTATTTTAACAAAACAAAACAGAATGCAATTACATTACATTTTGATTTCTGTTTAACTAATATTTGCATCACAGGGTTTTCCTGTAATATCAGTTCATGATGGTCCATTTGAAGCTGAAAATCCAGCACGTGTCAAAGAAACTATCACTGTGCTGCAGAAGCACTGTGTCGAGGCTTGGTACGTCTGTCCAGAGACCAGAGATCAGTGACATCTGAAGTTTCATTCAGTACGTCACTGCTTCAGTCCTTGATTCAATGGTTTATAAAGAAGTGAATCACTGGTGGGATTTGTGGTGTGTTTTACTGATTTTTTTTGCAAGAGATAAGTGTGCAACATATTGACAGATATGGAGTCAGCGAGGAAGAAAGGATGTTCTGCCCATTACCAAATAAAATAGAATAAACTTATATGCTTTGTTTATATGTTACCAGTTCATAGGAATTTTCACCACCTAATTTATAGGCAATTCGATCTCCATGGTCAAAAATATACATAAGGAAGCAGCCTCACGGCGGTAGAATACTCCCAACCCTATAATAGGATTATATATAATAGTGTATGACACAATGTATTTTTTTGGTCTGTTATGTTTACAAATGTCAAGAAGTCACAAGTGAAGGGAGACCACACCATGGCTCATGTTTAAACAAGTTTATTCATCAAATTTATTCATGAAACAGACATAACATTGTGTCACACAGAAAATACAGGTTCAAAGCACCACAACGTTAGCCTGATATCAGACAGAATTATCACATGATATTAAACAGAAGCTGTGACTGGGCAATGATAATGAAGCAGTTCATTTCAAGTTGTAGATTCAAGCTGCTCTTCATACTTCTGGCCAATACAAGCTTCAACACTTCAGAAAGCTTCATTTGGCCATCAGTAACAGCAGTACTTGTAGTCTGGAGTATAAGTAGACTAGAGTGCAATCAAATACACCTGCCTTCAATGAACCCAGCCCAATCACAGCCACTGGCTCACAGCAGTTGTGAAACAAACCCACTCACACATTAGTGGCCATTTCCCACAGTAAATGTGGAGGTGAGTTAATATGCAGGTGATACCAGGCTACCATCTTACACAGCTGATTACAAATTTATAAACGACCTCTTGCAGCTCTCAGTTTGATATCACTGGTATAAAGAAATGGAAAACCTGCCACCCAAGACTACAAACAGGTCATTATCTGTGAGATTACACTTTTTTTCCTTCAGACATCAGTGGTTAAAATGATCAATTGCAGACAATGATGAATATTCAGAAAAATAAAGTGGAAAGTTTTAGTAGAGCTCATTTACTTGACCACTTTCTAAATGCTTTTTTCAGTTTTCTAAATGATGGATCAATGAGGGGAAAAACAAATGATTCTTTCAGTCCTGTGCATTCTTGCCTACACCAACTCTAGGCCTTAAAAGCCACTCAGCAGTTTACCCTGGTATAAATTTTTTAAAGTGACTCATGGCAACACAGATGAGCTGACCCATGTGGACCATATAGACTTGTGGAGTTCTGGCAGCAGCCTTGAAGGGAGTCTCCCCATGGCAGACCTCACTGCATGGGTGGAGAGTGCTCTTAATAAGGAGACGAGCAACATCATCTTTGAGACTGCTGAAGCTGTTTCCAGCTCAGTCTCAGAGGAGGAACAGGGTTTTGCTGTCCCAAGAAACCAGGATGGCAACAACTGCTGCTGCTCCAGGTTTTCTGTGAATTTTATCTGACGGCCATTTTAAATGTTCTGTTCATGTTTGTTGACAGAGGCTGTAGTTGAAAGACTTTATGCACACATGTCTTAATTACACCTGTTAATATTTTTATGCTAAACATGTTTTACGGCTGGAGGTTAGTCCAGGGTTTTTAATAAATATTTTAAGTCCAATGATCTAGACCTGCATCTCCTCTGCTATAAATATTGACTTTGTTAAATGAAGCACTGCTTGTTTCTTGACTGCCACCTTTCTAGTTCAAAGTATTGTTGAAATGCATGAATTTGTTAAAACTCAGAAATCTGGTGCAGTGTCCACACCTGCCAACTACAAAGAAGCATGAAGTCTGTCATGAAGTCCAGCTTCTTGTTCAAAGCCTTTACGTGCTTCCTCCAGGACACTGATATGGTTAGCAGATGTAGTTCAGTGGAAAGAAAAGAATTCCTACAAGGTCAGTAGATCTGTAACACAGTCTGGATTTCTTTAGAATGGAAACATTACTTTTCAGAGACACAGAGCTCAGAGAAAACTACAAGAGTGGGTTGCCCATACCAAAATAATCTAGATGGATAAACGGCACCAAAGGCAAGAGGAAAAATATTGACACAGTACTGTGCAATATCGGATGTCTACGACTTCAGCTACACCAACACAAGGGAAGAGGTGGCCTTTCTTTACTCCCCCACCCTCTTTAACTGACCCAGTGTTTGGATACAAACAGGAAGCTCCATCACTGACAAAGGTGTTCAGGTAAGGCAGGACCTGCTCCTGTCGAGCCACAGTGCTGAAATTTCTCTACATCATGTGCTGGTTTTCCTAAACTTCCTCCTTCAGTTCTGAAAACAAGTCTTCACCTGAAAAAAGACGAGAGAAAAAAAAGGAATGATTATATGGTCCACATGGGTCAGCATATTTACTGTTATGCTTTGGCACTAGTCACTTTAGAACAGAAAATGATACCAAAAAATATAATGGCTAAATTGCTCACTCTTATACAGAATAGTATCCCTCAAACACTCTGCATTTTGGCTGCATTCCTCAAATTTGCCACTAGATTTCACTTGAACCTAGCTCACTGGGCAACAATGCTGAGTACATACCTGTTGAGATTCAGATTGATGAAAGTCAGACTTTCATCAATCTGAATTGACTTAACTGACTTGTATTTACTTATATTTTATTGTTTTTGCTATGTTTATTATTTTATCATATTTATTATTCTTATTGTAAGAATATTGCAAGAACCTGGCAACCTCCAGCCACCATGCCCCATCCGTAACATCCCCTAACAGATCCCAACACAGCCCTGATACAAACATACATGGCCATCAGCAGCATCCTACACTTTAATTGAGCTGACTTCAGGTGTTCAGGTGATGGTAGAAAAGCTGAAAATAAAATGATTGGGGTTTTTTTTAGCATCACTACCAAGTAGTCAACATCAGACTTGTTAACAATTAAAATCAAACCCAACATTTACAGTCTTAGGCAGATAATCACAGAGGCAGAAACTTTCCACTGTATCATTTAAATTTTCTTAAAATGAAGTCTGAGATACAGTTGTTATTTGAGGTATTCCTGGGAAAATCTTTAAGGTTCATTTGAAAACTGTCAGACCGTTCAGGAGGCCGACGCGGAGGCCAGTGACAGAGACGAGAGAGGTCTGGAGGCCGACCACGGGGAGGGCAGTGGCGGCGACGAAACAGGTCTGGAGGCCGGCCGCGGGGAACAGAGATGAAGCTGATTGGAGCTGCGCAGGACAGAGGCTCTGCTCAGGCAGTAAGAGCAGGATGCAGTCCTTAGCTGGCCGAATGAGCTCACTAGAGCTTCCAGCATAGAACGGTGGCAGAGTTAACTCCCCTGAGCTCTCAGCAGGGACCAATCACTGAGACAACCCGATTGAGTTCCCAGGAGAAACAGGTTGCGCTGGCTTCTTCATGTCCAGAGTTAACTGAGGGCTGAAACTCAGCCTCTGGGGACACCCTGGAGAGAGTAACAGTCTCTAAATAGGCCAGGTCTAGAGGAACAACAAAAGTCTTAGCAGGGCTATCCTCCTCCTTAGAATGAGTGGGTGGACATAGTGGCTGAATAGACTGTTGAGCTGCAACCTGTGTAGTTAACTGAACTGCCAGCCACGCTAATGGCTGAGGTGCAGGCCGCGCTAATGGCTGGACTAGTGGCAACACAGGAGACTGGGCTGCTGAGGGCGACTGAACAGCTGGCTGGACTGGTGGCTGTGATGAAAACGCAGCTTCTGGCTGGGCAGCTGACGCAGCTTCTGGCTGGACTGGTGGCTGTGATGAAAACGGAGCTCCTGGCTAGGCAGCTGACACAAAAAACACATAGCCCCAGAATAAACAGTCCCAAGGTCCAAAGAAACAGAAAAAGTGTCCTTTTCACTCTCCACAGCCGGCTGCTTTGACATCCTGAAGTCAAGCTGTGGGGTGACGTGCCGGTGGTCGATGGGTCAAGCAACTCCAAGTCCGGCAGGCCGGGCGGCACATCCTTCGCCGAGCTGAGTAGCAGCTGGGGGCTGAAGATGAAGAGCTCATTAAGGAAAAAAATCCTGTATGCGTGGGTGAAGCGAGTCCAGAAACCACGGGAGACCGGAAACCAGTCGCTGTAGCCAGTCAGCTACAGCACACTGAAACTCTTCTTCCGGATGATCCAGCCACAGGTCACATAACTTATTCACAGAATAAATTATGTCCACCCGAAGCTCATCAGACGCTGCGGGGTCCATGTAGCGGTCGCATCTTTCTGTCATGAGAGGCTGTGTGGCAGGCAGGAAAAAGGACACAAAATGCAGGACTCTCAAAGACAGGACTGGAACTCAAAACGCAGCTTTAATGCTGGAAAAATCTCCTTAAAAATAACTCTCACAAAACCAAAACTTGGAACTGAAACAATGGAACACGACAAACACACAGCATGTAGAAAGTACGACGCGACAAAGACAAACACGGGGCTTAAATACACAATGGAGTAATCAGGGAATGGAAAACAGGTGGGAGACACAGCTAGGAGAAATTAGGGCTAACAAGACAGGGGGAGGTAAAACTGAATACACTGACAAAGGACTGGAACTATCAAAATAAAACAGGAAAGAAGAAACAATTTACAAAGACGCACACTTGACACAGACAGACAGACTTGAAAGAATGTAACCCGTAATACAAAATCAAACCAGCACAACTCTAGAATCAGAACATAAATCATCATCTAGAAAAACACCAAAATTCTGTTTAATGATAAATTATTACACATGTTGTAAACCAGAGCTGTGTTTAACTCCAGTAACATTATTAGAGTGACTAAAGAACAATACTCCTGAGTCAGCTTGTGAAGAGTTTTGTGGAGGTGGGCAAGAATTTGGGGGTTTAAGTCATGTTTCATGACTTTTTAAACCACATCAATTTATCAACGTCAAAAAGACTTGATATTTTACATTAGTACTTACTACCAGCTTGCTGAACATAAGGATTTCTCTCAGGTCATCATGATTTGGTCTTTATCCTGATCAAGTTCTAAATGTTGTGGGACAAAGATTTGTTTGTTGCTTTATAAATTATGTGTAGAGTTCTGAGGTCAACCAAGTCTTTACATTTAAGAGTATTTAATAAAAAGGCTAAAAAGTGGATTTGGTGGTTCCTTTGAAGTGGTTTTGTTTATGATCCTTATTACTCTTTTTTGTTCAAAACATTCAAGGATTCAAGGAGCTTTATTGTCATTCGCATCACATGTTAACATGAGGTGGAACGAAATTATGTACACACGGTCCCAGAGCAAAAAGAAACAAATTAATACAGATAATAAAGATACAGAATTTAGGGGGGTTAGGAATAACAAGACAGAATAACAAGTAATAAAATAAATACGATAAATAATGCAATAAGTAGAGTGCAACAACCTGAGTACCAGTATGGAGTATGGGTATAGAGTGTAGGTATAAATATGGGTATAAATAAATACTTTTAGCAGCAAAGGGCATGATGCCAGCATTGATAAAGTGACAGTGTCAGTAAGTGTCAGTAGTGATTAAACATGAGTGTGTGTTTTATAGGTGACTGATATATTCATAATGTGGAGTATCCACAATAGTTTGTGATGTATTATCACTCCAATAAGTTTTATTTCAGATACTTTTAATTCTCTGTTATTTATCATCAGTTTATTAATGATAGAATTTGTACGACTCCCAAACAGTATGAGTTTTGTTTTGCTCAGATTCAGTGTTAACTGATTATAAAAAACAAGTGTTCAATTTGTTAAATTCATTTTCTAGTTCATTCAAAAGTTGTTCCAAGTTACTTCCACAATAACTTTGTGTCATCTGCAAACAATATGACTTCTGTGTCTTTGAAATTACTTCAAATTAAGACACGTGAACACAAACACCTTCACCCTCATTTACCTCATGGCCCTGGTGCCATCTGTCTGCATTGACTTGATAATTAATCAGAGGTAGCAGGATGTGATACAGGAACTCTAAAAGACACATTAGAGTATGTTTAGTGGTCACTGGCTGAATTGGGTGCGTCTCTAATTTTGAATGAGCCAGAGGGGGCCAGATGCATGTGTCTGTGGGTTCATGACGGGCGTTGGTGTGGATCGTTAGCCTTGCTAGTGTTTACATTGACTTATGTGGGTGTTTTAGTGTCAGAGACTTTTACAATGTAGAGGTGCATTTCAAAGAAGGTGAAAGCTGCCATTTGCTACCTTATAAACTCAGTAATGTTCTTCGCATGATCACAAAGATCTAAATTATGTAAGTCATTATTTGTATGTAATATTTGTAAAATTTGACTTATTTTAAAACATTTTATACATATCAGGTTTCAATACTCACTGAAATAATGCAGATTCCATGCAAAATATATTTAAAGAGGAGCTGTATTTGCTCTGATACATTTGAAATTATAAACTATGTGCACAAATCTTCTGATAATAGAAAGTAAATTAATCATCGGTGCAAAGATCAAACTGGTGTCTTGTCTGAAACAACCAGAGCAGGAAGTTAAATCAAAATCATCTAACACAGATCTAGTTGACATAAAAGCAGAACAGGCTAAACTGTTCTCAACTCACCAGTGAGAAATATCCATAAAAAGCATGATTTACACCAGCTGCAGCTCACAGTCAGCAACTCATCAGGTTTGGTTTTCTTTACTAAATGAGAATTTTTCACATTATATAGTCCATCATGTATTTCAAACACACGATTAAAGATGCAGAGTTTGTTTAATTGATTTAATTTCAGTTGCCACTTTCAAACTGTTTCATTTAATAAAGTTAATAAAGACAAAACGAGTGGTCAGCGGTCATCGTGATATTTGGTGTCAGATTTTTTTGATGGTTTTTCCGAGTGTGAAAACCTTGTTTTGGCCTCAACAAGCTGCTGTGGGGGTTTACACAGAGGTGCAACTGAACGCCTGCAGGTCAAATTAACGTGAGGATGCATTTGCAAAAATGCTCTATGTGAGTGGAAAGTTCTTTGGGTGATCTAATACTGCGTTAATTGATGTAAACATGGAGTGAGTTCATTTCAGTAATTAGCTGCTAAGTGCTGCTCAGACATGAGCACACCAGTGAGGGAGCCAGTGATGTCCTCACCAAAATAATTCTTGTGAGCAGTTTTAACATTTTTATGTGTGAAAACAGTGTGGCAGTTTAGGTCAATTAAAGGAGGATTGCTTCTGTTAAATACTGTTAAAAAAGACTCAGAAATCTCGCTGTGTCATGTCACACCCACTACCCAAAGGAAGTGTTTGACATATTTTGAGCTCAAGTCTCTCATCACAGCCTGATGTGTGCTTCCTCCTGCACACTGATACAGCTGGTGGATGTAGTTCAGTAGAAAGAAAACGTTAATGTTAATAAAAGTAATAAAAGAGACTTTGCAGCTGAGGAAAACGTTTGTTACTCTGAGAAATACATCACAAGTCCATCTTGTTCCAATTTACTGTAGAGACTTATTTACAAGGAGTCAGGAGTCATCAGCCCCTCACCCCACACTTCAAGTCAGCTTGAGTAGATATTCTGGACCCGGTTGGAGATCACACTTTGTCATTTCTTGAAGTATCAGTGATTAAAACGATAAAGTAATTTTAGGCATTAAGTGTTTCATATTTTATAAAGTGTGAGCTGGAAGGATTTGGTAAAGCTCATTTGTACGGCTGCTTTCTAACTGCACTTTCTTTTTTCAGACCTGAGAAACAGCATTTTAAAGAAATGTAAATGATGCCAGTTGGTAGAAACAGCCTGACTGCTTTGTAAAGCAACTCACAAAAGAAGAAGCTCAATCCCCCACATTCCTGCCCACACCCACAAACCTCCTTAAAAGCCCAGGAGAATTGCTCTTAAGTCAGCCTTAGAACACATAGCACCATCCTGCTTGGTTTGGAGCACTTTCAGCAGAGATACTTATTCCAGCTTTCCTGTTTTAATCACTGGGATTTCAAAGATGGAAGATTATGGGATGCACTTTTCTCCAGGTACGTACTCAGCATTGTTGCCTAGTGAGCTTTGAGCAAAAATACTCTTTCACTCTGTGTTGTAAGTCCTGATGGCAGAAGTCACCGTTTCTCCCTCCACAGCTGATCAGAGTCCACTTTAAATGCTTTTTGGTTTTAAAGAATGTACAAATATCCCACCTCTTTTTTTCCTACTTTGTGGGAAACTTTGTGTTTAAGACTCATTGTGTTGATGCATGTTCAATCATCAGGTAAGCAAATCCCTAAAGGTTGATTCCGTTCATCTGGATGTAATGTTTTCAATGGGAGAAATGTTTTGTCACTCATATATGAGTGACTTCTTCAGTCTGAGACCTTTTGGGATTCAAGACTCATCAATTTAACCTTTGTTTATTTTTTCAGTTTGAAAGTCAGTCGTGCCAAAACATATCAGCAACTGACCCATGTGGACCATATAGACTTGTGCTTACTACCCTCTGTCTCTTTACCCTCACAGACTCGTGGAGTTACGACAGCGGCCCTGAAGGGAGTCTTTCCTTGGAAGAACTCGCTACATGGGCAGAGAGTGCTCTTGAAAAGGAGCTGAACAACAAAACTACTGATACGTCTGAGGCTGTCTCAGAGCAGAAACAAGATTTTGCTGTCCCAAGAAGCCAGGATGGCAACATCACTGCCACTCTGCACGATCCCAGCACAGCTCCAGAGAAACCTAAAGAAAAGGCCCGGATGGTGTTCAAAGAGAGACAGTTGAATATTCTTGTCCATCACTTTAATGCGAAACGTTACTATGACCCAAGAGAGATGAAACAGCTGGCAGAGATGACAGGACTGACCTACAAACAGGTGAGTGTTTTTCAACCTACTAGAACATAAGAAATTGAATTTTGGGTCCATTGTACTCATGAAATGTTTGCTGTTTTCTTCCATCTTTAGGTAAGAACTTGGTTTCAAAACAGACGGAGTAAGTTTAGGAGGAGTTCACATCCTCAGCATGTGAATCAGGGCGTCCCACTTCATGTAAGTATCTCCTATTATTAAAAAGCACTGTTTCTGATTCTGTCATTATCCGGGGAATTGATTGTATTTAATGAAATGTAATGTCAATAATTTAAAGAAGTATTCTGGTTTTACTGACCGTCCACCTGTCTGTGATTCAGTTTCAGGGAGAGGGACAGCCCCCACTCAGGGAGTCGTACACTCAGCACCTAGAGATGAAGTTAATCACAAATGGTGCAAATTATCAGGCCCCCTATCATCATGCTGTGGGCAATTTTGCGGCTGGACCTCAATGGACCTTCCCCAACTCGCCCCAGATCTTTGGCTGGTCAATGCCACCAGGCAACGGCAATAAAGGAGGCTGGAAGTATGAGACAGATAATCTAAAGAATCTGGAGCTTTCAAATGGATCTCAAAGATTTTCCCAGGAATACCTCAAATAACATCCCTAGCTCAAAGCCCTAGCTTTGAATACTTCATCTTAAGAAACCTGAGATAATACTGTGGCGAGCTCAGTCACGGAGGAGACAAAGGTTTCTTTGGGAGCACCCGTTTATTTTATAACCGGCCCAGAACACTGCCGCTACCTCCCTCCTCAGCGCGGCAACAACATAAACAACAAGAAAAGGCGCTCTCTCACCGGAAACACAGTCGCCGAGAGAGCGCATCACTCGTCCCCATAACAACATGACAACAAACTCATAACTGTAATAACAGAACAAACCCCGAACAGCCCTGGCCCGCTACATAGCCCCCACCTAAGGGGTCAGTCGTCCCCGACAGCCCCATTACCCCACACAAAGTCCTGTAAGTGTCTGGGTGCCTTTTTCTGGCGCACCGGCCGGTCTCGACCGGCGGGGGAAAAGTCACTCGGATCAGAACCTGGGGTGTCACCAGCATCCCCTGCCCCGGCGTCTGCCGGAGCGAGCGGTCGGTACGGTGAAAGCCTGTCCGGGGTTGCTGAGGGCGACTGAACAGCTGGCACACCACCAACGGGCAAACATCTCCTCCACCAGTCTCTCTGCCGTCGTCGTCGCACTCTGGTCCGGCACCGCGTAGGCCTCCGGCCACTTTGTGAAATAGTCCATCGCCACCAGCACGTACCGGTTCCCTGACTCCGTAACGGGGAAAGGCCCTAGGACGTCCACTCCCACTCGCTCCATCGGGGCCCCCACCAAGTACTGCTGAAGGGGGGCAGTGGAGCGTTGAGTGGGGCCCTTCTGTGCCGTGCAGGTGTCACAGCAGTGCACGTGAAGTTCCACATCCCGTCGACAGCCAGGCCAGTAGAACCGTCCCCTGAGGCGGCGGAGAGTTTTGGCAGTCCCATAGTGGCCTGCCCCCACCGAGCCATGGACAAGCTCAAGCACCTGCGACCACAGCGACCGAGGCACCAACAGCTGCAGGAGATCTTTGCCCTGACCGGGGGCCCACCATCTCCGGTACAGGAGGCCGTCGTGGGTCTCCAGGTTGTTGTGCTGGGAGTAGTAGGCCTTCACCTCGGGCTCCTGACCCAACACCCCCGTCCAGTCTGGGCATTGCGCCGCCTCCAGCCAGGCCCCCACCTGACCAAACGTCGCGTCGGCCTCCTGCTCCCGCTTCAGCTGCTGCATTGTCAGTGGGAGCCACCCCTCTCCGCTGGCTCTGGCCTGAGCAGTAGCCACCCCCAGCGCCTCCTGAGCCCGCTCCTCCTGTCGCAGACAGTAGCGGCACTCGACGGCCATGCAGGGCCGTCTGGAAAGGGCATCAGCGTTGCCATGCTGCCGACCTGGCCGATGCTGGATCTCAAAGTCGTAGCCCTGAAGGACCTCCAGTCAGCGGGCCACCTGACCTTCTGGGTGTTTGAAGTTCAGGAGCCAGGTCAGAGATGCATGGTCAGTGCGCAGGAGGAACCGGTAATCGTGCAGGTATGGCCGAAAGTGCCGCACCGCTAGCACTACGGCCAGCAGCTCCCGCCGGGTCACGCAGTAGTTCCTCTCGGCTCGCCCCAGAGCACGGCTGAAGTATGCCACCACTCGTTCTCCGGCCTCGCCCTGCTGGGAAAGGACCGCCCCGACTCCTACATTGCTAGCGTCAGTGTCCACAATGAAAGGTTGCCGGGCGTCGGGGTAGGCCAGAACTGGGGCTCTGGTGAGGGCCTCCTTCAGCTGTGCAAAAGCCGCAGCGCAGGCATCACCCCAGCCAAACGGCTGGCCCTTGTCAGTCAGGCGGTGGAGGGGGCTGGCTATCGTCGCGAACCCCTTGATGAACCGGCGGTAGTAGGAGCTTCCTGGGCCTAGTAGGAGGCTAGGCCCAGGAAGCTCTGCAGTTCTTTGACGTTCGAGGGAGTCAGCCAGTCCCGGACCGCAGCCACCTTTGCGGAATCGGTGGTGATACCTTGAGCGCTGATCACATGGCCCAAGAACGTAGTCTCTCTCGCCAACAGCCGGCACTTCGCAGGGTTGAGCCGCAGCCCAGCTCGACGGATGGCGCTGAAGACCTCGCTCAGGTGAGACAGTGCACTGTCGAAGTCGCCACCGTGCACCAACAGGTCATCCAGGTACACAACACAGCGGCTACGAGGGATGTTCACGAGCACCCTCTCCATCAGCCTCTCAAACGTCGCTGGCGCATTGCAGAGCCCAAATGGCATGACCCTGAACTGCCACAGCCCCTGTCCAATGGTGAATGCAGTCTTAGGCCTTGCTTCGGGGGCTAGCTCCACCTGCCAGTAGCCGCTGCGTAGGTCGAGGGAGCTGAACCAGCTGGAGCCGGTAACGTAATTCAGGGCCTCGTTGATCCGTGGAAGCGGATATGAGTCCTTCTTGGTGACTGCATTGAGACAGCGAAAATCCACGCAGAACCTCGGGCTGCATCCTTCTTCCCCACCAGGACCACGGGTGCCGCCCATGGGCTGTTGGACGGCTCGATCACTCCAGCCGCAGCCATCTCACGGATCTTTTCCTCTGCCACCTGCCATTTGGAGAGGGGCAGCCGGTGTGGGCGCAGACGGATGGGTTGAGCAGAGCCGGTGTCGATGGTGTGCTGGACCAGCCCCGTCTGTCTGCAGTCTTTGTCACTGGCGGCAAAGATGTCCACATTCTCGTCCAGGAGGCACCTCAACCGCTGGCGCTGGTCAACGTTGAGACCTACGCTGCTGCGCTGCCACAGGTCACCAACAGCCTCGGTTGTCTCGGTCGAGGGAGATTTGTCGGGCTGAGAGGCCGGGGCTGAGGTGGGTAGAGATGACCCAGAGCCACCGGCACCCGAAATCTGCTGAGCGGCAGCCGCCCGACGCCTGTCTCGTCTGGCTCGGGTTCCCTCCGCTCCCTGCTTTTGACCGCACTGGAGGGCAAGAGTCTCTGTGCCCGCTTTGCGGTGTCGACGCAGGCCCCCCAGCGGGTCAGCAGATCAAGGCCGATGATGCACTGGTCTTGAATGTCAGCAAGCTAGAAGTCGTGCACCAGCTCCAGATCCTTCACTCGGACCCGCAACGGTTTCTTCCCCCGCATATCAGCCCTCTCACCCGTCACCGTCATCAGCTGGGTGTCGGTGGGCGACCAACCCTTCACCAATGACCCGGACGTTCCAGGGAGCACGCCAGGTCGTATCAGGGAAATGGTGGACCCCGTGTCCACCAGGGCCTGGCATGGCAGGTCCTCAACACAGCAGCTCAGGTAGAGTCCCTTGAGGTGCCCAACTCGGCCCACCACCGTGCATCGTCCTTGGAGGGGGGCAGGAAGCTGGAGCGGTGGTCCCCTCACTACACCGCTCCCTCCCCGTTTCCCTGAGGCTGCGTAGTCCTGGTCTTCGGGGCAGGTGCTGGGCAGTCACGCGCCACGTGGCCAGGCTCATCGCACCGGTAGCAGCGGTTGGTCGGTCGACGGGGACGCCTCCGGGGCACCGAGGGTTGCAGCTGGCATATCTTGGCGACCTCCCCCTCCCCGTCGCAGTCTGCGACTCTGATTTGGGGGCAGTTTGGGGGGGCACCTGCTGGTTAGGTTGCGAGGTGAACACCAGCTCGGCCCTTTCAGCCTCAAGGAGCGCCTCACGGAGAGTTTGAGGCATGGCCAGGCGGACGTGTTGACGTAGTCGCTCTGGAAAAAGTCCTCACAGAAAAGCGTGCAGGCTAAGCTCCTCACGGGCTGCTGCTGGGAACTCCGGGTAGCCACGACGAGCATGCAGCAACACGTCCGCAGCAAAGGTGCCCAGGTTCTCCCCCGGCCGACGGCTCCGGTTGGTCAGCTGCTCTCTGCTCTGATCAGTGGAGTGCCGCTGCCCGAATCGCCTCTCGAGTGCTATGGTGAGGGTCTGGAGCTCATGCTGCTCTGACGCGGCTAGGTCAAGGAGTACCTGCAGTGCATCTCCTTCCAATGCCAGCGCTAAGTGTGTAGCAGCCCCTTCGTTGCTCCAGCCATTATGCCTCGCGGCTAGCCGTACTTGTGAGAGGTAGGGGTCTAGCGGGGTTAGCCAGTTGTATTTCGGTACCTTAGCTGGCGTTGCAGGCGTCACCGCTCGCTGTCGGGGGCTCGGTGTGTCGGTCGACAGAGGCAGCCCATGAAGCATTGCCCTAGCGTCTGTCGCGACGGGCCGCCGCCGCGGTGCGCTCGCACCGTCGGGACCCGTCGGGGGACTTACATGGCCGCTCGCTTCCTCTCTCCTCGATCGCCAGCTTCCCAAGCAGCGGATGCTCTCCTCGACAGCTTGCTCCAGCCTCCGAATGTCTCTCTCCATTATGGCGAGGGTGAGCAATCCCACTTCTGACACCAATGTGGCGAGCTCAGTCATGGAGGAGACAAAGGTTTCTTTGGGAGCACCCGTTTATTTTATAACCGGCCCAGAACACTGCCGCTACCTCCCTCCTCAGCGCGGCAACAACATAAACAACAAGAAAAGGCGCTCTCTCACCGGAAACACAGTCGCCGAGAGAGTGCATCACTCGTCCCCATAACAACATGACAACAAACTCATAACTGTAATAACAGAACAAACCCCGAACAGCCCTGGCCCGCTACATAGCCCCCACCTAAGGGGTCAGTCATCCCCGACAGCCCCATTACCCCACACAAAGTCCTGTAAGTGTCTGGGTGCCTTCTTCTGGCGCACCGGCCGGTCTCGACCGGCGGGGGAAAAGTCACTCGGATCAGAACCTGGGGTGTCACCAGCATCCCCTGCCCCGGCGTCTGCCGGAGCGAGCGGTCGGTACGGTGAAAGCCTGTCCGGGGTTGCTGAGGGCGACTGAACAGCTGGCACACCACCAACGGGCAAACATCTCCTCCACCAGTCTCTCTGCCGTCGTCGTCGCACTCTGGTCCGGCACCGCGTAGGCCTCCGGCCACTTTGTGAAATAGTCCATCGCCACCAGCACGTACCGGTTCCCTGACTCCGTAACGGGGAAAGGCCCTAGGACGTCCACTCCCACTCGCTCCATCGGGGCCCCCACCAAGTACTGCTGAAGGGGGCAGTGGAGCGTTGAGTGGGGCCCTTCTGTGCCGTGCAGGTGTCACAGCAGTGCACGTGAAGTTCCACATCCCGTCGACAGCCAGGCCAGTAGAACCGTCCCCTGAGGCGGCGGAGAGTTTTGGCAGTCCCATAGTGGCCTGCCCCCACCGAGCCATGGACAAGCTCAAGCACCTGCGACCACAGCGACCGAGGCACCAACAGCTGCAGGAGATCTTTGCCCTGACCGGGGGCCCACCATCTCCGGTACAGGAGGCCGTCGTGGGTCTCCAGGTTGTTGTGCTGGGAGTAGTAGGCCTTCACCTCGGGCTCCTGACCCAACACCCCCGTCCAGTCTGGGCATTGCGCCGCCTCCAGCCAGGCCCCCACCTGACCAAACGTCGCGTCGGCCTCCTGCTCCCGCTTCAGCTGCTGCGTTGACAACAAACACATAACTGTAATAACAGAACAAACCCCGAACAGCCCTGGCCCGCTACAATACGTTGAAAAGTTTCTGCCTCTGTGATTATCTGCCTAAGACTCTAAATGTTGGGTTTGCTTTTAATTGTTCACAAGTCTGATGTTGGGGGTAAAGCCCCAAAATAAACATTTTATTGTCACCTTTTCTACTCTCTGCCCTATGAAACTGAAGTCTTGAAATGAAACGTGCAATGGTTTAAAATACCCTTACTGAACACCTGAAGTCAGCTCAATTAAAGTGTAGGATGCTGCTGATGGCCATGTATGTTTGTATCATGGCTGTGTTGGGGTCTGTCAAGGGATGTTATGGATGGGGCATGGTGGCTGGAGGTTGCCAGGTTCTTGCTCACAATGCCACCAATGATCATGACCGGGAAGCATACCAGCAACCAGGCACCATGCAGCAGGAGCACGGTGGTGGCCAGCAGAGCCTGAGTGTAGCTGTCAGAGCAGCGAAGTTGCAAGAATGAAAAATCAAGTCAATAAATGAGCAGCACTGAGTCTAATAATCCATGTAATGTTGCCTTTGAGAGTTTCCAAAAAGCATTATGCCATAAGGTGTTTCTCCTGAATGTGAGCAAAATAGAAATACAAAGTGAATACAGATTAATGAATAAATCATTAACTGAATGAATGTGGATTGATATTGTACATTCAGCTTTTAAATGATGATAATACACCAGAGGTACCCAACCCAATCTAACACTGTGTATCTGAAACTATGACAAGCAGGAAGTCATTCATGCTTGCTAAAATACTTTGAGTTTATTTATCTAAATGTTACCAAAAAAAAACTTGGTATACTCAACTACAGTGCCGTCAGCCACTGAAGAAATTACAGCAGGAATTCCTGCTGATGATGTCACATTTTCAAGAAATGTTATACAGAACATGGTCTCGGAAATTTATTAGTCACACTTTGGTAGCACCAGGTTGGATCTTCTTTTGCCTTCAGATCTTCTTTGATTCATCATAATTTACATCCAACAACAAGCTGAAAACACTCCTCAGACATTTTGATCCTTGTTGACATGACAACATGGCACAGTTGCTGCAAATTAGTTGGCTGCACATCAGTCGTGTGAAACTTCTGTTACGCCACATCTTAAAGCTGCACCATTGTATTTGAGTGCAGTGAAGTCATTGCGATGTTGAAGAAACCAGGTCTAGATGGTCAAAGCTTTGTGACATGACTTATCCTACTTGAAGCAGTCATCAGAAGATGGTACACAGTTCTGACCTTTCAAATGTCCCATCAGAAATGGAAACTCATCGCACCAGAAAACATTTCTCCAATCTTCTGTTGTCCAACTTTCAAAGTTTGTTTGAACTGTAGCTTCAGTTTCCTGTATTTAGCTGACAGAAGTGGTACTTGGTTTGGTTTTTCTGCTGCATCTTGCTGATGTGCATTCAAAGATGCTCTCCTGCACACCTCAGTTATAAAAGCAGTTATTGTAGTTTCTGTTGCTTTCTTTCAATTCAAAGCAGTCTATCATTCTCCTGCAGAGAATCTTAAGGCCCTAAATGTTCTCTCAAGATCACACTTTGAATGTTGTTTATTGGCAAAAGAAGAGACACTTATATTTATCAGACCTGGCTACCGTGGATTCGTGAGTGGACTGGCTCTCACAGGAAAACACCTAGATGGCAAATGTGACTGTGGCAGCACCAATACAGTCAGGAAAGAAGTATTTCCATCAATGAAGAAAGTTGTTCAGAGAGCTTGGATCAGCTGAAGAAACTGTGTTCAACATGCACACACTTCTGAACCTGGACTGCTGCACTAAAACAAAGACATAGTTACAATATCTACACAGTGCTAGTCTATATAAGACAATGTAGGGATCTGAGGCTGACTTTGTGCTTCTAGCTCGAATCCAGCCTGTTTAATCAGAAGAAGACTGACCTGGGAAATAATGAACAGTAGATGGCAGTAACACACCACTGATGCATCTAGCCTGCCAAACCCAAAGAAGAAGAACATGGCAGCAAGATTTCTGAAAGATTCACTCACTTTTTAACAATCCCACCAAATATTGTAGATTATGATTGTAAGAGGCCTGTCTGAACTTAATATACAGATTTCATGCTGTTGTTAACGGTGTGATTTCTGATGGTTATGTTTAAGAGGTTTGTATTGAAAGCATTTTGTGATAGTTTATGGTGGGTCACGTGATTTGGGCGGTATTGATTGCCTATTTTAGGCACCTGTTCATGCAGTGTAGGTTGGATGGTCCAAAATCTCAGTAGCATTGCTATGAAACTTGATCTTGTAGGGTTGCTACAGAAGGAGTCGGGGGATAAATGTTATCAGGCATTGTTTCAGTTTTTGAGAGAAGGAAGGTTGTTTTGGAGGATATGAAGTGGGGTTTTTTTTGTTTGTTTTGAGCGTGATTTCTGTCCACACTCCATACCAGTGGTGGCGGTAATGCACCATGCAGTTGTTTGCCAACCGCCAATAATACGTAAAAGAAGAAGTAGTGTCAGTTGGAGCAGAGAGGATTGACGTGTGGCTTTATGTTTTGGGGTTGCTGAGTTTTTGGTTCTTTTGTGTGTGTTGCTTTAGATTTTTTTTCCCCCTGTAGATTTCTTTTGTTGCTAAACATTTAAGATCTTGGAGAATCACTGTTTTTGGAGAAGGCGTCACACAAGTATTCAGGTCCAGTCTCACGTTCTTAGCAGCTTTTCATTTGTTCCTGAAGTTGCCAACAAAAATCCATCTATGGAAGAATCTCAACATGGAGCATGGCATCAAGGATGCAGAGGATTTAAGTCAGCAAATATGGATCCAGACACAGAGGTAGGCCCTGGCTGTTAAATGATTGCTGAAGTGAAGTTAGATGCTTCATTTACTGGTGGATGTGCACAATAAGCTGCCCTGTTGTTAATAGATGAGATTTGGCATATATGTCCTGGTTGGGGCTGTTTGTCTGCAGGAGGATTCTTTGATGCTGATTGCTGAGAGTTGAATGCGCGTGGGTACATTCGATTGCATGTTTGTATTGAAATATGGACACTGCTCTCTCCCTCCACTGTTGAACAGGGAGTCCACTTCAGTCCAGTTTGAAGAAACTGGTTTAAGCTGTTGGGAAGTATGAAGCAGATGGTTGGGTGTAGAGCATCTGTTCAAATCTCTTTGGCACATTTCAACATCAATCTGGTATAGATCCAGTCAGATGAAGATCTTGCAGATTGCACCCACTCTGACCTCAATCAGTTAAAAAGGCCCTCAGCTGTCACTGGTTTAGTCAAGAATGTGTTGAGATTGACCCACAGGCCTTCAAAAGAGCTTCAGCTCTCCCTGCAAGAACCCAGTAGAAACTCTTAAAACATTACACTGATGTCCTTTTTTTTTTTTTTTTTTTAAATTTCTCATCTCCATGGGTTGTTTCATTTGATTGCCATTGATAGTTTTTGTGATTTTTGTTGTTAACACATTCAGCTATGTGAAGAACAAAGTACTTAATATGAATATTTCTTTCATTCAGGTCTGGGATGTCATCTTTTTGTGTTCACTTTATTTTTTTTTTTTTGAACAGTGTATATTCACATTGGTTTTTGGGATGGTTGTTTTCTTAAAGCCTACTTTCTTTGTCAATTTCTGTTTCTCTCCACAGCACCTCACAAGGAAGGCGCACACCCTCATCAAGAGCTGCTCTATGGCCACAGAATCTGGCCAGAAGAGATTTTCCAGGGCCTACTCCCCTGGGTTCAGGAGGGTGAAGTGGAACAGGTACATCCTAATGCAGTTTATGAACACATGACTGGTTATCATGTCTTCAACTCGCACTGAGCTGACATCAGTGTGGTTGTTGATGCTGCAAAACAGGATGGTTTAAACAGATGCTTCGAAGCCTCTGCAACAAACCACCTGCTCCAGCAGAGATACTTAAACCAGTTTTATCTTTCAGTCTGTGAAGCTGCAAAAATGGCTGAGTGGAAGACTTGGATGACTTTCATCAATCTGAATCTCAACAGGTATGTACTCAGCATTGTTGCCCAGTGAGCTAGGTTCAAGTGAAATCTAGTGGCAAATTTGAGGAATGCAGCCAAAATGCAGAGTGTTTGAGGGATACTATTCTGTATAAGAGTGAGCAATTTAGTCATTATTTAATAACTTTTTTGGTATCATTTTCTGTTGTAAAGTGACTTGTGCCAAAGCATAACAGTAAATATTCTGACCCATGTGGACCATATAATCATTCCTTTTTTCTCTCGTCTTTTTTCAGGTGAAGCCTTGTTTTCAGAACTGAAGGAGGAAGTTTAGGAAAACCAGCACATGATGTAGAGAAATTTCAGCACTGTGGCTCGACAGGAGCAGGTCCTGCCTTACCTGAACACCTTTGTCAGTGATGGAGCTTCCTGTTTGTATCCAAACACTGGGTCAGTTAAAGAGGGTGGGGCAGTACAGAAAGGCCACCTCCTCCCTTGTGTTGGTGTAGCTGAAGTCGTAGACGTCCAATATTGCACAGTACTGTCAATATTTTCTCCTCTTGCCTTTGGTGCCGTTTATCCATCTAGATTATTTTGGTATGGGCAACCCACTTTTGTAGTTTTCTCTGAGCTCTGTGTCTCTGAAAAGTAATGTTTCCGTTCTAAAGAAATCCAGACTGTGTTACAGATCTACTGACCTTGTAGGAATTCTTTTCTTTCCACTGAACTACATCTGCTAACCATATCAGTGTCCTGGAGGAAGCACGTAAAGGCTTTGAACAAGAAGCTGGACTTCATGACAGGCTTCATGCTTCTTTGTAGTTGGCAGGTGTAGACACTGCACCAGATTTCTGAGTTTTAACAAATTAATGCATTTCAATAATACTTGGGACTAGAAAAGGTGGCAGTAGAGAAACAGGCAGTGCTTCATTTAACAAAGTCAATATTTATAGCAGAAAAGATGCAGGTCTAGATCATTTTGCTTAAAATATTTATTAAAAACCCTGGACTAACCTCTAGCCTTAAAACATGTTAAGCATAAAAATATTAACAGGTGTAATTAAGACATGTGTGCTCTTTCAAATACAGCCTCTGTCATGTCAACAAACATGAACAGAATACTTAAAATGGCCGTCAGATAAAATTCGCAGCAAACCTGATATGCTGCCAGTGCCAGCTAGATTCCATGTTGGAAAAACAGATGATGTGGAAGTGCTTTAAATTTCTCTGGAAACCACCAGCATGTGGTTTCAAAATCAGACCTCCACACATCATATTTCTGCCATGTTGTTTTTGAGACCAGTATGGCAAAAATCCTCATCTTGTGCTTCAGAATGATAATTCACAAATAAAAGGGGGCTGTAACAGTAGCTACAGCCATCTTTAGCTGTTAGCAAGGTTCTCCACTTTCTCTGTAAAAACTTGCACTGTGAAGTCCGGGGTTGTTCACATTCCATGCAGTGCTGAAGACACTGGTGTTGCAATCATAATGCAACAAAATGAAACAAAATATTTTCATGAACTCATCTCTTAATGTTATATACAAAACTTCTGATGGTGTCCTCTGATTTCCCAGTATGTATTTACAATAGCCAGAGTCGACTGAATTCGAATATTTCTAAAATCCAATGGATTAAAAATTAAAGGGCCAAAAATTCACCCTGTTCCTTTAATTTACTGAAAGAGATCAAATCTGAGACTCTAATATGTTGAGCTGCATGAAGATTAAAACTTAATACAAAAAAGCTGATCTACATTACAATATTTGTAATTAAATGAGCATTAGGTGTTGGAAAGACTCTCCACTTGCTCCTTCAAAACTTGTATTGTGAAGCCCGGAGTTGTGTTGTACATTCATACCAGCAACAGGGTTGAATTCATAATGTCCATTGCCAGCCAAACATCTGGGGTGAGGTGGGGAAGGTCCATTGAGGTCCAGCCGCAAAATTGCCCACAACATGATGATAGGGGGCCTGATAATTTGCAGCATTTGTGATTAACTTCATCTCCAGGTGCTGGGTGTATTCCCTGAGTGGGGGCTGTCCCTCTCCCTGAAACTGAATCACAGACAGATACAGAGTCAGTAAAACCAAAATACAGAGTTCTTGTTTGGAACTATAGTCAATACATTTCACCAAATTAAATGAATTCCCAAGATAATGACTGAATTAGAAACTGTTCTGTTTAATGATTGGAGATACTTGCATGAAGTGGGACGCCCTGATTGAGATGCTGAGAATCTGAACTCCTCCTAAACTTTCTTCTTCTGTTTTGAAACAAAGTCTTTACGTAAAGATGGAAGAAAACGGAAGAAATTTAATGAGTACAATAGACCCAAAATTCAAAATGAATTCAGTTTCTTATGTTCTAGTAACCTTGAAAAACACTCACCTGTTTGTAGGTCAGTCCTGTTAACTCTGCCATCTCTGTCATCTCCCATGGCTCAGGGTAATGTTTCTGATTAAAGTGATAGACGTTTTTAACTGGCTGTCTGAGAACAGCCCCGGGGTCCTTCCTTTGAGCACTTGGCCTTTTCTTCCTTCTCACATGTAGTACTTGTGACAGTGTTGCTGCCATCCTGGTTTCTTGGGACAGCAAAACCCTGTTCCTCCTCCGTGAGAGAGCTGGAAACAGCTTCAGCAGTCTCAAACATGTTGTTCCTCGTCTCCTTTTCAAGAGCACTCTCCACCCAGGCAGCAAGTTCTTCCATGGGAAGACTCCCTTCAAGGCTGCTGCCAGAAATCCACAAGTCTATATGGTCCACATGGCTCAGTTCATCTGTGTTGCCATGAGTCACTTTAGAAAAGCCAATTATACCAGGGTAAACTGCTGAGTGGATTTTAAGGCCTAGAGTTGGTGTAGGCAAGAATGCACAGGACTGAAAGAATCATTTTTTTTTTTTTTTTTTTTTTTTTTTTTTTCTCTCCCCTCATTGATCCCATTCGTTGATTCATCATTTAGAAAACTGAAAAAAGCACTCAGCAAGTAGTCAAGTAAATGAGCTCTACTAAAACCTTAAACCTTATTTTTCTAAATATTCATCATTGGAAGTCTGCTGTTTTTCATTTTAACCACTGATGTCTCAAGAAAAGAAAGTGTAATCTCACAGATAATGACCTGTTTGTAGTATTGGGTGGAAGGTTTTCAATTTCTATATAACAGTGATGTCAAAGTGAGGGCTGCAAGAGTTCATTTATAAATTTGTAATCAGCTGTGTAAGATGGTAGACTGGTATCACCTGCATATTAACTCACCTCCGCATTTACTGTGGGAAATGGCCACTGATGTGTGAGTGGGTTTGTTTCACAACTGCTGTGAGCCAGTGGCTGTGATTGGGCTGGGTTCATTGAAGGCAGATGTATTTGATTGCACTCTAGTCTACTTATACTCCAGACTACAAGTACTGCTGTTACTGATGGCCAAATGAAGCTTTCTGAAGTGTTGACGCTTGTATTAGCCAAAAGTATGAAGAGCAGCTTGAATCTACAACTTGAAATGAACTGCTTCATTATCATTGCCCAGTCACAGCTTCTGTTTAATATCATGTGATAATTCTGTCTGATATCAGGCTAACGTTGTGGTGCTTTGAACCTGTATTTTCTGTGTGACACAATGTTATGTCTGTTTCATGAATAAATTTGATGAGTAAATTTGTTTAAACATGAGCCATGGTGTGGTCTCCCTTCACTTGTGACTTCTTGACATTTGTAAACATAATAGACCAAAAAAAAAAATTATATATAATAATATACAATCCTATTATAGGTTGGGAGTATGCTACCGCCGTGAGGCCGCTTCCCCATGTGCTTATGTAATTCACCAATGGACCAGTTTGTTTATACAAAATATATCATAACTTGTATGTATAGTGTGTTCCTGATGTATATTTTTGACCTTGGAGCTTGAATTGCTTATAAATTCGGTTGTGAAAAGTTTATTCTATTTTATTTGGAAAAAGGCAGAACATCCTTTCTTCCTCGCTGACGCCATATCTGTCAATATGTTGCACACTTATCTCTTGCAAAAAAAAAAAAATCAGTAAAACACACCACAAATCCCACCAGTGATTCACTTCTTTATAAACCATTGAATCAAGGACTGAAGCAGTGACGTACTGAATGAAACTTCAGACGTCACTGATCTCTGGTCTCTGGACAGACGTACCAAGCCTCGACACAGTGCTTCTGCAGCACTCTGATGCTATCTTTGACACATGCTGGATTTTCAGCTTCAAATGGACCATCATTAACTGCTGTTGCTCACAGAATTGTACAGTTTCTGAAAAAATTACAGCAATGTCCACCCAAAATTACAGTTCTGCACTTTTAATACTGTCATCTTTGAACTGATATTACAGGAAAACTGATGCAAATATTAGTTAAACAGAAATCAAAATGTAATTGAATTGCATTCTGTTTTGTTTGTTAAAATAATTAGATCATTTATATTTTTAAAACATTTTTAAGCTCCTGTGTAACTTAATTCCAGCAGGTAATGGTATGGGATGAGATTCACTTCTATTAGCTGAATCGATGTTGTATCATCATTATTTAATAATTAATAAAGACAACAGTTCAAGTGATTAAAGTGGGGCTGTTTTTAGAGGCTTTCTCGTTATTTTGAGGGCCACTTGAAAAGTCCACGTCCTTCAGATTATGTAGCTTAATTTTCATATTATGAGTGTGAATATAGAGGATTGATGCTCAAGTTAACATAGAAAGTTGGATGCATGAAGTCTGAAGAATATTTGGATGTTCAGTCTCTGACAGCACATTTGGAGTCATGTAGACAGTTCAGTGTTGCCGGTGGGGGATTTGTGTTTTATTTCCAGCTTCTCATACACAAGGCACATCATATTCTAAAACAATCAAATTATTTACATGATAAAACACTTCATCAACTTCAGTGTGATATTCCAAGTGTATGTCACATGTACCAAGTTCAAGTTTTAGAAAATCCACAGATTCAGTCGACTGCAGGTTTCCCCAACCTATTTAAACAGTACATTTGCATAATGACTGAAACTACCATCACTGGTGAACAGAGGCTGTGAGGTAAATTTCTTGATCCTTAATATGCAAATTGTCATGACCATTGATCAATGAGTATTAATGTGTACGTACTCATCATTGAAAGAGTGGCCACTGACCTGTACGTGTTTCTGTAAACATTGGTCCTACTGAAAACGTTACGTCCAGATGAACAGAATCAACTTTTGGGGATTTCCTTACCTGGATGATTGAGCACGCGTCAAGGTATTTACAGAAGCCACAGATTCTATTGAATTCTAATATTTCTCGTATCAACAGGTTTTATGATAAAGGGCCTAATATTCATCCCATGCCCATCATTTACTAAAAGTACAGAAAACAGATCAGAATCCTGATATCCTGTCAGCTCAGTCATTGATACTAGCTGCTATTTACAGTATCTGTGATATTGAGCATTAGCTGTTGGTAAGGCTCTCCACCTTGGCTGATGTGTGTAGGAGAAAGCACACACCCACCTGTGATGAGAAACTAAACACAAGATTTCATTTCACTTTTTAATATCAAATATATTTGAGACTCAAGAAAAGTGAAAAATGGAGAAAGTATTTCATTTTAGCAAAGTGTTCACTGACAGGTGTTGCCAGCTTTGGTGGCTCGTCTCCCACTCAAAGAGGACCAAGAAGAGAACAATACAGTGTTCAGCTGCCTGGCTATGCTCTACACACACAGCCCTGCTCTGGTACAGTCAAAACCACATTTACATCTGTTTACATTTCCAATGTAGAGGATGAGTTTAGATCACTGTGGTCCAAGCTCGTTGTCAACTGTAGAAACAGTAAAGTGTGTTTCCTTACATTTGTTTTGTGTTGAAAGAAGCCTTCGTTTCACATTGATTATTAAAGAGCAGCTGTTCACATGTTTAGAAAGATGCTTTGAAAGGAAAAACTTCCGACTAATCATTTCTTTTATTATATGTTAAATAATTTATTCTTACAATCCAACACATGCATAAACTTTGACATGCTCTGATGTAAATCTTGAACTTCCTCACATTGTGCATTTTGTCCCTAAATTTTAAAAAATATTTTTAATTACACTTTTTTTTCTTAAATGTTTTTATTTATTTATTTATTATCTCTATCAAGTCGTGAATTTAATGAAACCCATAGTTGCTGCTTCCAGTCATGTCATGGGAAACAAGGATGTTGATAAAGGTATTATCAGAATTAGAATTCTGATAATATTAGAATTTAATAGAATCTGTAGCTTCTTTAAATACCTTGATGCGTGCTCAATCATCCAGGTAAGGAAATCCCAAAAAGTTGATTCTACAGGTCAGTGGCCACTCTTTCAATGATGAGGACGTACACATTAATGGTCATTGAGCTCTTGTGTCAGGGAACTCCAGTGTGGGTACTGGTGGCTTTTATGATTTGATCCTTGTAGTCATGTAACTTCCTGTCCCCTCTTAGTTTCTCCATGACCAGAGCTTCTAGCTCTTCTAGCACATCAGTGGCCGTGCAGGCTGCCAGTTTCTTGGTTGCTGTTTTTACCCCACTGGTTGTGAGTGTGTAAATACCCCCACTAGTTAGCTTTGGCTGCAGTTAACTTGGGAGGAAGGGGTGGGTCTCCCATGACAAGATGAAAACCAATTATCTGGGATACATACATTTAATGATGCATGCATATATCTATATCAATTAAATCTGGCTTGAGGTCTGCCATTTTTTAAATTCAGTTATTTCTCTCAGAAATTTTGGATGTAAATTACAAACATATTACAGTTATACTGTCACTGGTTAGTGTAAATGTCTCATTGGGACATAGAAACCTTTAAATTCAGTCCCATCACCTCATATCTGGTGTCAAAGAATATCAAAGCTGTACAAGCTGTTTACAGTCAGAATGTATAAAAACAGCATATGGCTGATATGTGAGGAATACTTATATAATATGATGACAGACATTTGGTCTTACATCATTAAAATATAAACAGCAGGTGAGTTTCAGTGCCTCCAGCTACTGGTTTTTGCATCTTGGGGGTGTTACAGCCCTTGCATCTAGAATTTGTTTCTGTCTGTGTCTTTAAGAATCTTTAAAAAAAAAAAAAAAAAAAAAAAAAAAAAAAAGAATCTACAGGTCCTTCCTGATTGGAGAACTGGCGGCGGCTGATTGGTCCCCTCATTAGGTGGCTGTTTTAAAAGATCCATGACCAGCGGCAGCAACCGACAGCAGCAGACCCATCCTTGGCCTCCAAACCCTGTGACGTTTGTCTGTGTGACTATGTACAAAGCTCAGTAGGTCTTGAGCTTTGTACATAGTGTGTAGATACATTTTCACTTGTAAATAGTACATTGTAAATAGGCACTGATGCAGAAGGGGTGAGCTGCCTTATTATTTTCTTGTACTGTTTTCTCCTGTTTATTTCAGTTAGAGAGTTAGGTGTAGCATTTGTCTTTTGTTTGGTTTTTCTTTCACATAGGCTTTTGTTTGTAATTTTGGCTTTTGTTCACCCCAGAGTTCAGCTTCAGTTTAGACAATAAATCACCTTTCACTTAAGAAATTGGCTTCTGGGTGTGGTTTTGGGGACCAGGGCGGGGTCACTTCCTTTCTAACCCTTATGTTATGTTCCTGTACCCCTAGACTGGGGCGTAACAGGGGTCATGGAATAAACCTTTTGAATTTGCACCCATTAACGTGGGCTACACAGACAACTTCTACCCAGGCTCCAGCTCCAACAGGGATGACTCTGATGAATGTGTGGTTTTATAAATGATTTTCTTTCTTCCAGTGGATTGGATCTCCTGTTTGTGACTGAGACACAGATGAGAGTTGGTGAGCCTAGCATTATTTCTGAACCGTTACCCTCCGACTGCTCATTTCTTAATGCTCCAAGGAGATCAGGTAGAGGAGGAGGAATACTGACTGTTTTTAAGAAAAAACTTTCACTATAAACAACTCCATGTACTGGTTTCCCCTCCAGCTTTGAACTTCTCATATTTGAACTGGGACGGTCTCAACCGGTTGTGTGTGCAGTAATCTATCGGCGCCTAAGTTTAACAAAGATTTTTTAAATGACTTTTCATGTTTTTTGGCTGAAATTGTGCCTAAACAGGATCGGATTATAATAGTTGGTGATTTTAATATTCATGTCTGTTGCCCTGATGGACTGCTTGCTCAGGAGTTTTTAAATCTTATTCAGTGTTTTGACCTTGTACAGTCTGTAGAAGGCCCTACACACCAGCAGGAGCACACTCTTGACCTGGTGTTATCATATGGTTTATCTGTTTTTAATTTGGAAATTGGGGATTCAGTGTTCTCTCATCACAAACCTGTTTCTCTTGTGCATGAGTTTAAAGCTCGCGCTCCACCCCGCCGCTGCTCTCTTCTCCTCCACTTTTACAAAGAAAATCTTTACTGACCCTGAGATTACTTATTGGGCCCACCCCAGATGAGCTGCTTTTGCAGTTCCAGGAAACCTGTACTCAGACCCTAAACACTGTGAACACATTAAAAACCAGGCGCCCAAAACGTATTCCACAGCCCTGGTTAAATGAATCCACCCGAGCAGTCAGGCGTCAGTGTAGGAGAGCAGAGTGAAAGTGGAAGGTATCGAGAGGAGAAATATTTTGCTGCTATTATTTGCTGCTACTTTTATAATCATCATTACCATTTCATGATTGAGGGTGATGTTGCTTTCGCAGATGCATTCAGATGTTCAAATATATTGGTATTATATCAGTCTTTATTACAAGTCCAGTTATAACCACTTCGAACTGTTGAGTTGAATCTATAATTTTAAATGCTTTTCTAACGCTTCGATAATCTTAAAGGTTTCTGTGTAGACTGCAGGGACAGGAAGTTACATGTGTTTGAAGTTGCAGGCTTCTGCAGAAGTGAAACTGAAACCAGAGTTTAACTGCAAGTTAAGAGCAGGGTGTTATTATGCATGTATCGTTGATTAACACACACACTTAGTTAGAGGGATCACTGATAGGGGAAAGTTCAAATTGTTTTGCTTGGGGTGGCTTTTAGACTATATTAGGAGGAGCAAACATATTAGCAGATCTGAAAAGGAAAAACCTGTGTTATGAAAATGATTTTAATCTTTTATACATGATTGCATTTGAGCTTATTGAAGAGCTGTGGCTCCTGGTCAAGTGAAGGTCAGAAACTCTTGGCGGGCGTTAATGATCAGCCAATACAAGCTGAGGGGGAACAGGAGCTCTGAAAGGAATTGCAACACACCTGCTTACATGCCATACGCCTGGAGTGATTTTTTATCTTTTATTACTTATATCCTTTAGAGTTAAGATTTAAGTTTTTATCATTTACACCTTATATCCTTTTGAGTAAGTTTTAAGTTTCAGTTATGTTCAGTTTGAGTAAGTTTCCTTCATGGTTTGAGTGTGACATTTAGCCTAGAAATCACACAGAGTTCAGCTGTGTATGTGCACAGGCCTTATGTCTGGCTAAGACGAGAGGTGTGAGGTGAGCTGGGGTGCAGACGAGGTCATGACACATACATAGCCTACACAGCAGGCACCCACATACACACACCCTCACACACACACATACACACCATAGTAGATCTATTTTGGTAGGGCAGAAGTGAAGATGTATTTTTGCTGCAAATGCAGAATTGTGCCGACGTACTTAGAGGAAGTGCAACAGATGTCCTAGGAGATAAGCGACAGCGAAGACGAGCTGAGGGGAAGCACCGACCCGAAGACAATGTTCTTTAAAACTATGTTAAAGGTTGTTGACAGAACATTTGTGGTTTTGAGTTGACGTATGCTTTGTTTAAATCTGCCTAGCAACAGAAAAGGGGGCTGTACTATCTTAACCCTATAAAACTGTTGTCTGAATATGGTAAAGACAGTTCAATACTGATTGGGTTGTTGAACTCACACATGTGTTCATTAAAATGCTGTCTAATTGCACACCGGACCGGATCTGTGGTTATTTATGGATTCCTCTCTCGACATTGAACCTTAACAAAGGTTTGCAGGTTTCTTTTGAAATGTTAAAAGAATGTTGGAAATTTGATCAGAATACAGTGAAAATGAAAGAAACAGATTTTTCTCCGATCATTGTGTTAAATTGTCATAATCCCCGTGTTCTCTTTAAGACTATCAGCTCTACTCTAAACAACCCTGAAAGCCTCTGCTGACACATGTAATCAGTTCCTTTCTTTCTTTGTAAACAAGGTCGAGTCTATCAGGTCAGCAATAGTACTTCCTACATGTGACCCATCGGTGTTTATTCCATGACTGTAAACGTGTTTCCATTTGTCACTTCAGTCTTTACTCTGAAATACAGGAAATGACATCATGGCTCAAAATCTTTGTCATTAAACCAATTCTTTATTTAACATTTTTTTAACTTTATTTAAGAACTTAAACAAAAAAAAACTCAAAAAGAACTTTAAGAACTTTAATAAAATACATTCAATAAAAACTTGAACGACAGGAAACTGATTTTTCATCCAACCACTGAAAAAAAAAAAAAAAAAAAAAAAAGGTAACCACTGAACACAAACACTACAGAAGAACAGTTTATAAAGATTAAAATGGAACTACAGGAACATTTTGATTCATAGCCTCATTAGATCTTTAAGGAGAGCCGATCTGAACTCTGTGGAGCCTGATCTCCAGGGTTTTAAGTTGGACTCTGAAACCAGAAGAGGATGTTTCTCTCTCTTCAGATTCGCTGTCGTCCTGTGATGGGAACGATTTCAGCCCTGCGTGATCACGCTGATGTTTGCACAGAGCAGATAATGAAGTGAATGTTTTGGCACATTGGTAACAGTGAAACAGTTTATTAGTAACGTGGGATCGTTTGTGTGCGGAGTATGAACTGAGATTACTGAAGCTCTTGTCACACTGCTCACAGCTGTAGTTTCCTTCCATGTGTGTACGTTCATGCTGGTTACGATTACCTGACTGTGAGAAGCTTTTGTCACAGTGTCTGCACTTGTATGGTTTCTCTCCTGTGTGGACTCGTTTGTGTGTTTTAAGGTCACTTGCAGTGGTGAAGGATGACCCACACTGATCACAGAGGTGCTTTTTAACCCCACTGTGAAAGAGTTCATGTTGTTTTAACTCACGTGATGTGGGGAAGCTTCTCCCACATTCTTTGCAGTATTTCAGTTTGTCTCCAGTGTGTTTACGTTGATGTATTTTTAGGCCGGCTTGCCGACTGAAAGTTTTTCCACAGATGTCACAACGGAAGTCTTTCCCACCGCCACAGCGATGACAGGGTTGAGAAGTGGATCCATCTGTGTCGCTCTGCTTCTAAACAAAGACACAAAGACAGTGTAAGTCAGTCCTTCAACACTTTTATCCTGAACATCGCCTGAAATGAAGAGCATCTCTGCAGACGTCCAATTACATTTTACTGTTTCAATTAACACACTCAGTTTACTGGGCTACAATAAGTACAATACTATCACCATAATACTACAGTAATACTTATTTAATATTACAGTAACATCTCACTTACACTCAAGTACTACCACGCTACTGTTTTTAGGGTACCCATGCTAAACTACTGTAACACTGCAATAATACTAATTTAACACTGCATTAATAACACTGTAATTGTGCAATTATAACACTCAGCTGACCGGGATACAAGAAAAACACTATTACCCCCAATGACACTGCAATTATAACATTAAATGGATATTTTAACAATAATGTTTAAAAGTACTAAAACTATAAGGAAGCAATGATACTACAGCTACAATACTACAATATCATTACATAACGATACAACTTTGTTAACCATAAGAGAAGATTACTGAATGGTTTGGTTTTGTACTTAACTTAAGTTTTATATTATTCCATGTACACCTGACAGAGGAATGAGCCGCTGTAAAACAAAGGCCATTTATGCAGAAATAACAACACCATGATATAACACGAAGCTGCCTGAAGATTAAATAACAGCATCATATCAGCATTTTTAGTTTTTCATGATTATGTAAACAAAAATCATAACTGAAATGAAAATCTGAATAATGGCTCAGAGCTACTCTTCGGTGCAGTAGAAGTGCTAACATGCTAACACAATTTAATGAGCAGACTTGTTCCAAACAGTCAGACTGAACTTACAAGATAAAAATATAAATACATACCTCACAGTAACTGCACTTGTAGAGTCTCTTTCTGGTGTGGATCTGTTGGTGTCGTCTCAGGTGACGCGGAGCTTTAAAAGTCTTCTCACACAGGTCGCATTGATAAGGTCTCTCCTCAGTGTGGGTAAACATGTGGCTTTGTAACTGTGCGTCTGTTGTAAAGTATTTGCCACACTGATCACACCAGTACACATTTTCTCCGGAGTGAATGCGTAGGTGTGTATTCGGCTCCATAGCCGGCTGAAAGTTTTTCCACAGATGTCACAGCTGTATGCCTTATTTCCAGAGTGGGTAACTAGATGTCTCTGTAAGTGGCTACTTCGAGTAAAAGCTCTGCCACACTGATCACAGCTGTAAGCTTTAACTCCACTGTGGACGACTTGATGTGTTTTTAGGACATTCTTCCAGGAAAACGACTTTCCACACAAGTCACAGCTGAACGGTCTCTCTCCAGTGTGGATGAGCTGATGTTGTTTTAGTTCAGACTTCAAAGTAAAATCCTTCCCACACTCGTCACAGGTGTATTTTTTCTCTCTCTTTCTTCTGTGAGGTTTGTCGGCCTCCTGAGAGCGCTGACTTCTCGGTCCATGTTGGTCCTGCAGTGACAGAGATACAAACAGAGGCAGTGAGTGAAATGCATTCATTGAACAAACTGAAGCTTCAAACTCCCTCCATTAACACTAGTTTTAAACCTGAAGGTGGAGTGTGGCACTAAACACCTTGAAGGTCTCTTATCCCCACCTACTGGTAGTAGTAACACATTACATCCAACCTGGTGTTAAAAATAATTAATCACTGTTCAAACACTCTAAAATCATGCCCATCCCTCCTGCTTGTACACAAATATTAATGCTAACACACTCAGAATAGTAATAAATGTTTACCAGGTCTGTACTTTTTTGTATTTCCTGTTGCTGTTTCCTATTTTATATTTCTATAATTGTCTAATTTATTAAATGATAATAAATCAAATGTAACAGTTACTAGCTTGGTTCAGTGAAGGATGATGTCAGAGTCTGATTGTAACCTGAAGGGTTTTTTAACTTTTACTCGCTACATTAAAAAATATATATCTGTATTTTCTACTCTTTACATTTTCAAAACAGGCTTGTTACTTCTGGTTTAAGGCATTTGAGGGGAGTTATTTCATCACTGCGGGCAACAACGATCAAATTGATTTGAGCCTAAACAGTAACACATGAAATCCAATCCTCCATCATACACCAAGAAACGCTGTGTGGTAAAGTCCTAAAAATGGAGCATGTAACGATCACCGTAACGCAAACTGTAAATTTTATCTGAGTTTAAAGGTTTAAATCACCGTCAATTTCATCCTTCTATGTGGGAAATAGATTCAGAGTTTGCCAACATTCCTTATCATACAGAGGTCCTTTGGCTGAGTTGGGGAAAACTCTGGAGCTCAGCAAGGAAATCTGTCAGTTCATGGACATGGCATGTATGATGCGGTGAAGGCATTTCAAGTGAAGCTGTCACAAATGCGCCAGTGCAACCTGCCTCACTTTCCCTGTTGCCAAGTAATGTTGAACCAAGTCGGCGCACTTTGCTGATAAACTGAGCGCACTGAATTTGCACGGCGCTTTGGTGACTGTGAAGCACAAAAAGAGAATTTCGAGCTGCTTCTCAACCCATTTACGTGGAAACTGCACCTGTGCAGATTCAGATGGAGCTGCAGTGTAATGGTACACTCAAGGCAAAGTACGACACTGAATGGCCCGCACAGTTTATTAGTTCCATTCCTGAAGCAATGCCCCAGCTCCGTCTACAAGCTGCTCGAACCTTGTGTATGTTTTCATTTATTTTTTCTGGGTTTTTGGCAGCATGTTCATATTTCTAACTTGCATAATTTTGACAGGATATATTTTTATGAAGATCAAAACATTTAAAGTTAAAGTTTATTTTTTTAGGTTTATTTATTCTGGAATAATAGTCCATGGGGCCCGGCCGGGCACAGCCCGAAGAGGAGACATGGGCCCATCCTCCTGCAGGCCCACCACCCGCAGGAGGCGCCATAGGGGTCGGGTGCATTGTGTGCTGGGCGGCGGCCAGGAGCAGAGGCCCTGGCGGACTGATCCCCGGCTGCCAAGACTGGCAATAGGGACATGGAATGTCACCTCTCTGGTGGGGAAGGAGCCTGAGTTAGTGCGTGAGGTTGAGAGGTACCGGCTAGATATAGTCGGGCTCACCTCTACGCATGGCTTGGGCTCTGGAACCAGTCTCCTAGAGAGGGGCTGGACTCTGTCTCAGTCTGGAGTTGCCCCTGGTGAGAGGCGGCGGGCTGGGGTGGGTATTCTAATATCCCCTCGGCTTGCTGCCGGTACGTTGGGGCTTTTCCCGGTGGATGAGAGGGTTTGTTCCCTGCGCCTTAGGGTCAGGGAAAGGGTCCTGACTGTCATCTGCGCTTATGCGCCGAGTGGCAGTTCAGAGTACCCAGCCTTCTTAGAGTCCCTCGGGGGGGTGCTGGAAGGTGCCCCACCGGGAGACTCTGTTGTCCTGCTGGGAGACTTCAATGCTCACGTGGGTAACAACAGCGAGACCTGGAGGGGCGTGATTGGGAGGAACGGCCTCCCTGATCTGAATCCGAGCGGTGTTTTGTTATTGGACTTCTGTGCAAATCACAGTTTGGCCATAACGAACACCTTGTTCGAACATAAGAGTGTCCATAAGTGCACGTGGCACCAGGACGCTCTAGGCCGCAGGTCGATGATCGATTTTGTAATCGTATCACCAGACCTGCGACCATATGTTCTGGACACTCGGGTAAAGAGAGGGGCTGAGCTGTCAACTGATCACCACCTGGTGGTGAGTTGGATGAGGTGGCGGGGGAGGACGCTGGACAGACCCGGTGCACCTAAACGCGTAGTGAGGGTGTGCTGGGAACGTCTAGCAGAGGCCCCAGTCTGCGAGATCTTCAACTCACACCTCCGGCAGAGCTTCAACAGCATTCCGAGGGAGACTGGGGACATTGAGTCCGAATGGACCATGTTCAGCGTCTCCATCGCCGAAGCTGCTGCATTGAGCTGCGGCCGCAAGGTGGTTGGTGCCTGCCGTGGTGGTAATCCCCGAACCAAATGGTGGACACCGGAGGTGAAGGGAGCCACCAAGCTGAAGAAGGAGTCCTATCGGGCTTGGTTAGCCTGTGGGACTCCGGAGGCAGCCGACAGGTATCGACAGGCCAAGCGGAATGCGGCTCGGGCAGTGGCTGAAGCAAAAACTCGGGTGTGGGAGGAGTTCGGAGAGGCCATGGAAAAAGACTTTCGGACTGCCTCGAAGAGATTCTGGCAAACCGTCAGGCGTCTCAGGAGGGGAAAGCGGTGCTCTACCTGCACTGTGTATAGTGCTGGCGGAGCGCTGCTGACGTCGACTGAGAAAATTGTCAGGCGGTGGAAGGAATACTTCGAGGACCTCCTTAATCCCACTGACACGTCTTCCGAGGAGGAAGCAGAGTCTGGGGATGAGGGGAATGACCCGCCAATTTCCGGGGGCGAGGTCACTGAGGCAGTTAAACAACTCCTTGGTGGCAGAGCCCCTGGTGTTGATGAGGTCCGCCCCGAGTTCCTGAAGGCTCTGGATGTTGTAGGGCTGTCCTGGTTGACACGCCTCTACAATGTTGCGTGGAGATCAGGGGCAGTACCCCTGGACTGGCAGACCGGGGTGGTGGTCCCCATCTTTAAGAAGGGGGACCGGAGGGTGTGTTCCAACTACAGGGGGATCACACTCCTCAGCCTCCCTGGGAAAGTCTATGCCAGGGTGCTGGAAAGGAGAGTTCGTCCGTTAGTCAAACCTCGGATACAGGAGGAACAATGCAGTTTTCGTCCTGGTCGCGGAACACTGGACCAGCTCTTTATCCTCTCAAGGATACTTGAGGGTGCATGGGAGTTTGCCCAACCAGTCTACATGTGTTTTGTGGACTTGGAGAAGGCATTCGACCGTGTCCCTCGGGGTGTCCTGTGGGAGGTGTTGCGGGAGTATGGGGTGTCTGGCCCATTGCTACGGGCCATTCGATCCCTATACAACCGTTGCAAGAGTTTGGTTCGCATTGCCGGCAATAAGTCGGACTCGTTCCCGGTGGGTGATGGGCTCCGCCAGGGCTGCCCTTTGTCACCGGTTCTGTTCATAATTTTTATGGACAGGATTTCTAGGCGCAGCCAAGTGGCGGAGGGCTTTCACTTCGGTGGCCTCAGAATCTCATCTCTGCTTTTTGCGGATGATGTGGTTCTGTTGGCTTCATCAGGTGAAGGCCTCCAGCTCGCACTGGAGCGGTTCGCAGCCGAGTGTGAAGCAGCGGGAATGAGGATCAGCACCTCCAAATCTGAGGCCATGGTTCTCAGCCGGAAAAGGGTGGAGTGCCCACTCCGGGTCGGGGATGAGTTCCTGCCCCAAGTGGAGGAGTTCAAGTATCTCGGGGTCTTGTTCGCGAGTGATGGGAGAAGGGAGCCGGAGATCGACAGACGGATTGGTGCTGCGGCTGCAGTGATGCGGACGCTGCACCGGTCCGTCGTGGTGAAGAGGGAGCTGAGTGTAAAAGCGAGGCTCTCAATTTACCGGTCGATCTACGTCCCTACCCTCACCTTTGGCCACGAGCTGTGGGTAGTGACCGAAAGAACGAGACTGCGGATACAAGCGGCAGAAATGAGCTTCCTCCGAAGGGTGGCTGGCCTCTCCCTTAGAGACAGGGTGAGAAGTTCGGCCATCCGGGAGGGGCTCAGAGTAGAGCCGCTGCTCCTCCACATCGAAAGGAGCCAGTTGAGGTGGTTCGGGCATCTGACAAGGATGCCTCCTGGGCGCCTCCTGGGTGAGGTGTTCCGGGCATGTCCCACCGGGAGGAGGCCCCGGGGCAGACCCAGGACACGCTGGAGAGATTATATCTCTCGGCTGGCCTGGGAACGCCTTGGTATTCCCCCGGATAAGCTGGAGGAGGTGGCTGGGGAGAGGGAGGTCTGGGCTTCTCTGCTTAGGCTGCTGCCCCCGCGACCCGGCCTCGGATAAAGCGGATGAAGATGGATGGATGGAATAATATTCCTGTCTGTTTTTATTCATATTTATGTTTAAAAAATATTGTTTTAGTGTGTTCAATAAATGTTTATCTTGTTTGGCCCGCGACCTAAAGTGTGCCTTGAGTTTTAGCCCCCTGTGCAATTGAGTTTGACACCCCTGGTGTAGAGGATGGAAATCAGCCAGGACAACTCATCAAACATCTGCAGACATCTGGTTGAATTCAGTTGTGTACATCCACAGAGAGCAGCAGGTCAGCTGATCACAGCCTGTACATTAAGAAAATCTACTGGCGCTCTCAATAGAAATGATTGTGAGCTGTGACTCTTTTCCCCACACTGAGCCACTACAGCTGATTTTAGGGTTCCCCACCTGCTGAATCCCACTTTAACCTCTTCCCTGCCCATTTTCCTCTTTAGAGGCAAAGTCACCCTCTACAATGTAGGCATTGTATTATTACATGATTATTACATTACATTAATACAGCACAAGGTTCAGTTAGTTTTGCATAAAATATATATCAGTACTTCAGCTTTTAATGGAGTATTTCTTAACACTAGTTTCTGTCACCTTCTGTGTCGAACTCATTGTTTTCTCTGGAGTGGCTGAGCTGAGTCCAAGTAGCTTAAATGTTCCTCTGCTGCTTCGTCAGACTCTTCTCCTCCTGCTGATCAGCTGGGACACAAAACAGAACTTTGTTAGGCTCCACACTGCACCGAAGAATCAAAGTGTCTCATATGTTCATCTGAGAGCACAAACAACAAATTTTAGCTTCCTTGGGTGGGCAACTTGTTTAAAACAGACACAAAAGGTTTGAGCACCGATACCAAATTCAGCAGTATGGCACACCAGTACCAGGAGAGCAATTCCTCCTTAAAAAAGGCCCTGGCCAAGAACGAAAACAGAACAATCAATGAGCTGCATAAACGAGTACAGTGTTTCCCAACCACTGTGTGCCGCGAGAAATGATGAGGTGTGCCGTGGAAGATTATCCCATCTGAGTGGGTGTAGAAATCTGAGCCATGATCTGAGTAACCCTCATCACTCAGTCACACTCTGATTCTCTACTTGTATCAAGTCCATTGCACTACTTTCAAGCATTCTGTCCACCTGTCCTCTAATGTGTGCCTTCCTCCTCTTTGTATATACTCCTCTTATGTTATTTATTCTTACTGTCTTACTATTTATATTGTTTTCCATGCACAGTTAGTGTGGAGCACCCACAATTTAGCTGAATATGTACAAAAGACTATTCTATTCTATTCTATTCTATATATCTTTGTTCCTCCATTTCAGTTTTGTTTGGAGCTTTAAAAAAACTGCAGTAAATCTGATAAAACTAGAACACAGGTCCCCGCGCTGATAAGACAAAGGCAGCTCTGTTTTAGCCTGGAATATATTTATATTTACCTTTCTCATAAATGTATTTCATTATAGCACTTTTACCGCCAACATGTTGGGATTTTTTTGGAGCCGGAAGTGACCTTATATGGATGAAGGGTGGCGCTAGCTAGCTAGCTTGGATAGCACACTGCATTCAAAAACTGTGCAGGTGCCACACAGTGACACAGAGATGCTAACTAGCGCTTAGTAACAGACTAATAAAATAACAGAAACTCTGGTTACACTTAGCTAATTTAAAAGCTTTCTTCTAATAATAACAGTTTTCTTCTCTGTGTTTCATTAGCATTTGTTGATATCTTCTTGTAAATTAGTTTATAGCACCTTGACTTGATGTAGAGGCTTTTTCTTTCAACAGGTTAACAAATAACTGACAACAGAGACCGAGGAGAGCAACAGAAAACTTCACTCAAGAACTAAACTCAAGATTGACTAAACTCAGATCAAAGTTACCTTAGTGCTTCACTTTAGATGAGGAAGAACAATAAACTAAAACACAAATGCAATGAAGCAGGAACTCTGCGGTTTCTTCTTCTTTTGGGTTTTTCTTTGGCGGTTAGAGCTTTAAGGTACATTACCGCCACCTGCTGGACTAGATGGTTCTTAAACTAAAAATAGACATTTAAAAGTATTTTAATAAACAATGAAAACAAAGACAAAATGTGTCAGTGTGTTATATTCATTAACATAAACATCAGATGGCTTCAGCTTACCCTAACCCCCATTTATTTAAAAGGTTTTGCTTTCTGCAGTCCGCCACAGTAAATAAGTATGTGTTGTTTTGCCTGATTTAATAAAGGTTACACTGACTCACTTCTCTATCAGCAGATCCAAGTGTGACATTAGCCATAATTTCCCAGGAGGGTACTTGGGTTTGGAGTCACAGCACAGTTTTCAGATTTAATTAATGGGCTTGAGTACAGCCTGATAATTACAGGCATTCAAACTGCTTGTAATTTTATGGCATTCTGTCTCTATGAAGACATTAGATCTTACATATTTCTCGGTTAAAACCACATTCAACTCCTGAACAATAAGCCTGCAGCTGCAATGTGGAGGCAACTAAGAGTTTTGATAAGAATTTTCCAAAAATCTCATCCAATTAATTCTCCTTTACAGATTGTATAACTTTCACTTTTTACAATAAGAATTCTCCAACAAATGTTTAGAAGAAAATGATTTTTCTTTCATTTGTTTTGATACTAACTGAAACCACAAAGCTCCAGTTTCACACCCCAAACTAACCAACTGTAATGCTTCTTTTCATCAGCACAATAGTTTTCAGTTTTCAATTTCACATTGGTCTATATTCCCCACATCCTGTCATGTCCTTATCCTCGTTGGGAATCAGAGATATGAATATAATCAATTCATTAATTAACAATTGAATTCCACGTTTGTGTTCATCCACAGCAGCTGGACAATAAAATTTATTGTGACCCTGATACTGCAGCAGATCTCTCTGATCTATTTCCTGTTATCACTTCGAATAGAAATGAGGCTGTAGAGCAGGGGTCCCCAATCTCAGTCCACGAGGGCCAGTGTCCCTGCAGGTTTTAGATCTCACCCTGGGTCAACACACCTGAATCACATGATTAGTTCATTACCAGGCCTCTGGAGAACTTCAAGACATGTTGAGAAGGTAATTTATCCATTTAAGTCAGCTGTGATGAATCAAGGACACATCTAAAACCAGCAGGGACACCGGCCCTCGTGGACTGGGATTGGGGACCCCTGCTGTAGAGGTTTGGTGCGTGCAGAAAAACAGCTGCAGGGCTGCTGAAAAGACTTTTCTGCTCCAACTTTCTGTGAGCAAATGCTCAACTTCTCCCAGCATGTTGAGCTAATGATTAGTTGGTGTTTTTCTCCAAACACTCGCTCACTCTTCTCTCAACGTGTTCACAATAAACTGTGAACAGACACCGAGGAGAGCAGCAGAAGACCTCATTCAGGAGCTAAGCTCAAGATTAATTGAACTCACATTAAAGTTTGCTCGGTGCTTACCTTTAGATGAGCCCACAAACCGCGAGACACTCTACTGTGGCAACACCACCAGTTTATAAAGAAAAAGAGACGGCAAAGAAAAGTTTGTTCTTTCCAGAAAAAGCAGCAAAAGAAACTCAGTGAAGAGGAGGGAAACCTCTCAGACAGACCCAGACCCCTGCACAAAGTGCTGTTTAGACAAACTCATTTATATTTCATGTTTTACAGTGTGGCACGCCACTACCAGGCGAGCCATCACACTTCCCCTTTATGCCACAGCACAGGAAGTGTCAACTCGAAGAATTTTATTTATTTTAATTTTTTAATTCATCCATTTATTTTATTTTAAGTGTGAAAATTAAAACACATCAGATTGAAAACCTCAAGCAAAACAACCGATGAAGCTGCATAAACTGGTAACACATATATACAAACAAATATATAAATTAAGTACATTAAACACAGGCAATAAAAATTCGAAGCTAAAACAACCAAAACTTATTAAACTTTAGAATCTAAAAAGAATGAAAACCTTCATGAACGTGATGAAAAGTGTTTCATGTCAGAAACAAATGTAATAATATTCAGGACAAACATTTGCAAGCTGAAGTAGCTGCATCCAAGTCAGTCAAGTTTAAAATCACCTTAAATCCATTAAGTGAGATCAGTTCCTTCAGTGTTTGTTGATTTCAGCTGATTCTAAGAGGAAGGAGCTGAAAATCTGAGCACTCTTTTTCCCAACACAACATCTTTAACACTGAGTTGGTGGTGGGGTATCTTTCACTTCGTAGGGCGCTCAGGCTACGTCCTGGTGTGTGTCGGTTAGTGTGTCATTAGTGGGTGGGCGTGTGTGAGAATGACTAGCCTGTGTGTGATCGTTCATGGCCTGGGTCCTGTGGGACATGGTCATGGAGGCAGGTGTTCTTGGGCGCCTGGGGCAGGCTCGTACAAAGGGGTGGTCGGCCACTAGTGGAGTCAGCTGCCCCTGGCCTGTGGTTCTCCGGGATTCTCAGCCTTCGTCTAGGGGAGCCCCATCTGGGGCTCCTGGGGCCATTATTGCAGCTTCCCACCCTCATTATCAAATACAATTGTGACAAAGACACACACTCATACTCTCTCTCTCTAACAGACAGGCCGCAAGATGATTGATTTATGTGGATTTATCTTACATGTGCAGCAGTTGTCGATACATTGAGTTTTTCTATTTGTAAAACATATTCGTAAAAAATAAATCAAGAGACATAGTGAGATGTAGACTGTGACAACAAGCTTGACACGGGGTCTCATACTTTGACTGTGAGTATAGAGGATTGTAGCTCAAGTTAACATGGAAAGATAGAGGTCTAAGGTCTGTAAAACCTTTGGATGTTCAGTCTCTGACAGAAGGTTTGGAGACATGTAGAAAGTTAGTTTTGAATTGGTGAAATGAATATTTTATTTACAGTTTCTCAAACACAAGACAGATAATATTCTTCATGTACATTATTTTTTACAAATACTGGAAGTACAACAAACTGAAACAAAACACATTTTGATGAATTCATCTCTTGATGTTATATACAAAACTTCTGAATGTGTTCTCTCTGATTTCCCAGTATGTGTTTTGGATCGACTAAAATGTATTTACAATAGCCAGAGTCTGCTGAATCCAAATATTTCTTAAATCCAACGGTTAAAAATAAAGGGCTGAAAATTCACCCCCCATTTACTGGAAGAGATCAAATCTGAGACTCTGTTATGTTGAGCTACATGACGACAAGAAGATTCAAACTTAATACAAAAAGTCTGATATAAATCACAATATTTGTAATAAAAGGATCATTAGCTGCTGGCAAGGCTCTCCACTTGCTCCTTCAAAACTTGTGTTGTGAAAACCCAAGTTTTTGTTGTTCATACCGGCAACAGGGTTGAATTCATAATTGCTGTTGCCTGGTGGCATCGACCAGCCAAACAACTGGGGTGAGGTGGGGAAGGTCCATTGAGGTCCAGCCGCAAAATTGCCCACAGCCTGATAATTTGCACCACTTCTGATTAAATTGGTCTCCAGGTGCTGGGTGTACTGCTGCTTGAGTGGGGGCTGTCCCTCTCCCTGAAACTGAATCACAGACAGCACAGTCAGTAAAAGTACAATACAAAGTTCTTGTTTCAAATTATATCCAATACATTTCAAATGAAATTAATGAATGAATTACCCAGATGTCTGAATCAAAGTTTAATAATAGGAGATATTTACATGAAATGGGACGCCCTGATTGAGATGCTGAGGATGTGAACTCCTCCTAAACTTTCTCCGTCTGTTTTGAAACCAAGTTTTTACCCAAAGATGGAAGAAAATAGAAAACATCTAATCGGTACAATGGAGACAAGATTGAACACGAATTCAATTTCTTATGTTCAGTAAGCTGAAAAACACTCACCTGTTTGTAGGTCAGTCCTGTCATTTCTTCCAACTATTTAATCTCTCTTGGCTCAAGGTAATGTTTCAAATTAAAGACAAGAATATTTAACTGTCTCTCTGTGAACACCACCTGGGCCGTTCCTTTAGGTTTCTCTGGAGCAGTGCTGGGATTGTGCAGAGTGGCAGTGATGTTGCCATACTGGCTTCTTGGGACAGCAAAAACCTGTTTCTGCTCTGAGACAGAGCTGGAAACAGCCTCAGAAGTATCACCGGTTTTGTTGCTCAGCTCCTTTTCAAGAGCACTCTCCACCCGTGTAGCGAGTTCTTCCAAGGGACGACTCCCTTCAAGGGAGACAGGGACATTTCTCCCATTGAAACTAGACCAACAAGCCAAACAATTCTTTGTGTCATTTTCCCAAAGTCACACATCAGAGTAAAAAAAATGAAGAAGAATGTATGAAAGATGGTTTTGAAAGCTCAGAAAGTCAAGTTTCTGTGTTTGATTCTAGTTTTTATTCTAGGATTAATTCCATAGAGATTGTGCACAGTGTGATGTAAAAAAGTAGAAGCTAAAAGTAAAAATAGTCATATAAAAATAGTATTTTATATTCAATTCTGGATTTAACAGGAATCCAGTGGAGAAAAGTCAATATAAGAGAAAAATGCTCTGTCTTTCTGTTTCCTGCCAGTTTTTCTCTGAAGCTAAATGCTTTCCATGGAGTTTTTAGGACATCCTGATAGTAACAAATTACAGCAACAGGGAGGCGGCAAAGACTTAAACAACAAATGGGCTCATCTGGGATTTGAACATAAGAAACTCAAACTGAGGATCATCCCCAAAAACCAACAAGTCACAGGAAACAGCCACATTCACCTTTTAAAAATCTCACATTTCAGTGCAACAGTTTCCAACAATGGCAGCCTCTACTAAGTTTAAATATTACTCTTATTTATCTTTCTGCGTCACAAAATAAACTTTTAACATATTTTCAGGTGAGAAAGTAGCCGTATAAACTTCAAATATCTATTTGGTTTGTCAAGACATCGCATATTTGCAAAAGTGCTCCGACGTTTTCGGAGACGTCTGTTACCCAGTCATTATCGTGATGTGCTCGCACCGATCCACATCACGTGGGTCTATACTTTCAGTTCTTTTGTTCATATTTAACAAAATAAAAATGCAGACATAAGTGTGCACATTAGTTTTGACTGCTAGTGAAAATTGTTTTCTTTACAAATAACTCTCTCACTGAACTAACAGCCAATCACTCAACAAGTTTGCGCTTACTGAATCTGTGGAAGCTCCGCGATAGCCATCACCAAACAACTGAGTTATTTTTACAAACCGGCCAGCATCTGGCCAATCCACCACCTTTCATTGTTTATACCGTTACAACAACAACAACAACAAAAAAAAAAATCATCTGCCCACAAAAACGAAAAATCACCATCGGCCCACCGAGCAAATGCCCGGTATGCCCGATGGCCAGTCCAGCATTGGTCGTGCCATCAGTTAACCCTTTGCATGCCAGCTGCGGCACGCGTGCCTAGGGTTGCCGACCCCTGATTTAGATTGTTTTAGGATATGATGTGCCTTGTGTATGAGAAGCTGGAAATAAAACAAATCCCCCACCTGCAACACTGAACTGTCTACATGACTCCAAATGTGCTGTCAGAGACTGAACATCCAAATATTCTTCAGACTTCAGGCATCCAACTGTCTATGTTAACTTGAGCATCAATCCTCTATATTCACAGTCACAGTATGAGAAAGTGAAGCTAAAGAATCTGAAGGACGTGGACTTTTCAAGTGTCTCTCAAAGGGTTAGGGTTATCCCGAAAAAAACCTCTAAAAACAGCCCCACTTTAAATTGCTTGAACTGTTGTTTTTATATATTATTAATAATGATGACACAACATTGATTCAGCTAATAAAAGTGAATCTCATCCCATACCGTTACCTGCTGGAATTAAGTTATACAGGAGCTTAAAGATGCGGTTAAAATGAATAAATAAATAATCTATTTTTTTTTGTTACAAACAAAACAGAATGCAATTGAATTACATTTTGATTCCTGTTTTGTACTGTCTCGCTTTTTTTTCGGTAAACTTTATCTTATTGTAATTTTAACAGAAAACAGAGAATCAGTGAATATCTGCATCATTTAAAGTTGTAAAAAACAAGTCTTCACCCGAAAAAAGACGAGAGAGAAAAAAAAGGAATGATCATAACTATATGGTCCACATGGGTCCGCATATTTACTGTTATGCTTTGGCACAAGTCACTTTAGAACAGAAAATAATACAAAAAAAAAAATAAAATTAAATAATGGCTAAATTGCTCACTCTTATAGAGAACAGCATCCTATACACACTCTGCATTTTGGCTGCATTCGTCAAATTTGCCACCAGATTTCACTTGAACCTAGCTCACTGGGCAACAATGCTGAGTACATACCTGTTGAGATTCTGAGAAATTCAGATTGATGAAAGTCATCCGGGTCTACCCGTCTGCCAGCTTCACAGACTAAAAGACAAAACTGGTTTAAGTATCTCTGCTGGAGCAGGTGGTTTGTTGCAGAGGCTTCGAAGCATCTGTTTAAACCATCCTGTTTTGCAGCATCAACAACCACACTGATGTCAGCTCAGTGCGAGTTGAAGACAGTATAATGTTTTAAGAGTTTCTACCAGATCCTTGCAGGGAGAGCTGAAGCTCTCTTTTAAAGGCCTGTGGGTCAAACTCAACACATTCTTGACCAAACCAGTATGACTGCTGAGGGCCTTTTTAACTGAGGTCAGAGTGGGTATGGTGGTCCTCAGGGTCAGAACAGTCCGTCGTCTCCCTTTGAATGATTTAGCAGCTAGTTTCCTGATTACAATGTGCAAGATCTTCTGACCTCTGACTGGATCTATTGGTGTTGAAATATGCCAAAGAGATTTGAACAGATGCTCTACACCCAACCATCTGCTTCATGCATCCCCACAGCTTAAATTAGTTTCTTCAAACTGGATTGAAGTGCACTCTATTCAATAGTTGAGGGAGAGAGCAGTGTCTAGATTTCAGTACAAACATACAATCATCTGTGCCCACGCACATTCAACTCAGCAATCAGCATCAAAGAATCCTCCTGCAGACAAACAGCCCCAAACAGGACCTGCATCCAAAATCCTTTCTATTAACAACAGGGCAGCTTATTGTGCACATCCACCAGTAAATGAAGCTTCTAACTTCACTTCAGAAATCATTTAAGAGCCAGGGCCTACCTCCGTGTCTGGATCCATATTTGCTGACTTAAATCCTCTGCATCCTTGATGCCATGCTCCATGTTGAGATTCTTCCATAGATAGATTTTTTGGCAAATTTCAGCAACTTCAGAAAGAAATGTAAAGCTGCTGAGAAGGTGAGACTGGGCCTGAATACTTGTGTGATGTTTTCTCCAAAAACAGTGATTCACTGAGACAGAAATGTTTTTTTCAAATATTTAGCAATAAAAGAAAACTAAGAGAAACAAGTCTAATGTAAAGCATACAAAAGAATCACAAACTCAGCAATCCCAAAACATAAAGCCACACATCGATCCTCTCTGCTCCAACTGACACTTCTTCTTGTTGTGAGTATTATTGGCGGTTGGCAAACAACTGAATGGTGCATTACCGCCAATTAAAAAAAACCTACTTCATATCCTTCCAAACAATCTTCTTCTCTCAAAAACTGAAACAAAGCCCGATAACTTTTATTCCCCGACTTCTTTTGCAATAACTTAATAACATCCAATTTCGCGTTAATGTTACTGAGACTTTGGACCAGTTGTCTCCTCCCTACCTTACACTTCCGACACTGCAAAATAACATGCTCCAAAGTTTCCTCCTCTCCACAACATGTTAACCTTTTCCTCGTCATTTACTGCTGTTACCTCTTCGTCCATCAAGATTGGATAGCCATATCCCTTTTTAAACCATTCATCCTTCTAATCATAGCACATACGCTGTGAATTTTTGTCTCCCTCCCCACTAAATTACAAAAACCCCTCCAAATGTCCCTCTTTGCATTTTTAATCGTTCTTCTTACCTTGGCTTGTAACTGCTTAAATTCCACAAGATTCTGATAACTAAGATTTCCCTTTAATTTCTTAAAAGCCTTATTTCGATATTTAATCACCTTATCACACTCCTTTGTCCACCATGGCACAATCTTCCTTTTCCCACTACTCCCTTTTCTCTTGATCGCTCTGCTCGGCACTTCTAAAATGGCTTTGCAAATTGAATCATTTAAATTGTCCACCCCTACATCCATATCAATCTTTTGAAATTCTTTTTCGTTAATGGGGCGATCGTGGCTCAAGAGTTGGGAGTTCGCCTTGTAATCGGAAGGTTGCCGGTTCGAGCCCCGGCTCGGACAGTCTCGGTCGTTGTGTCCTTGGGCAAGACACTTCACCCGCTGCCTACTGGTGGTGGTCAGAGGGCCCGGTGGCGCCAGTGTCCGGCAGCCTCGCCTCTGTCAGTGCGCCCCAGGGTGGCTGTGGCTACAACGTAGCTTGCCATCACCAGTGTGTGAATGGGTGAATGACTGGATATGTAAAGCGCTTTGGGGTCCTTAGGGACTAGAAAGCGCTATATAAATACAGGCCATTTACCAATTTACCATTTAATTACCCTAAATACATCCCAGTTAGCCTCACTAAAGCGCCGTCTCTTCACTCCCCCTATAACCTGTTTCTCATCCATCTGACACTGGATGAACAGGTGCCTAAAATAAGCAATCAATACCGCCCAAATCACATGACCCACCATAAACTATCACAAAATACATTCAGTACCATCAGAAATCACACAGTTAACAACAGCATGAAATCTGTATATTAAGTTCAGAAAGGCCTCTTAAGCTGGGCATACACTGTGCGATTTTTTCAGTCATGTTATTCAGCTCCTGCTCAAACTGTACGATTGACTCGCGGGGGTTAGAAGTTTGTCGGTCACAATGCAGGGTCTCGCACTACATGGCCCGATGCGCTGATGCGACCTGAGTGCTTACACTGTGCGTCCCTAACATGAAGGTTATAATACAAAATCTGTCTCTCTTGCTCTTCCTCTCTTTCACTCACACAGACACGCACACCTCCACCATCAAATTTGCTAAATTGCTAATGAAAAACATTGATCAGGCAGCAGTGATTGAGCGGCAATGTCCATCCAACTTATTTCATGGTTGTTTTGGTCATGATAATTTTATGAGGCCACATCAAAAAGGCTCAGATGAGCTTGCCAAAGTTCTACAAGCTGTGCCTCCATTGTTTGTGTCCAGATCAAACAGATCATTTCAAACAGGTTTGATTTTCATACGACCAAACGATTGATGATCGGGAGCTGGTCGTGAGGTGTTAATCGCTTCTCGTTACCCCATGTATACTACACTATGCACGACACACGATGAAGGCGAAACTCACCGATCACCAAAACAGTCGCACGACTGAAAAATTGGCTGAAAATGGGCCAAAAATTGCACATTGTATGCCCAGCATTATATAGACTAGCACTGTGTAGATATTGTAACTGTAACTGTCTTTGTTTTAGTGCAGCAGTCCAGGTTCAGAAGTGTGTGTGCATGTTGAAAACACAGTTTCTCCAGCTGATCCAAGCTCTCTGAAACTACAACAACAGAAACTACAATAACCACTTTTTACAACAGAGGTGTGCAGGAGAGCATCTTTGAATGCACATGAAAAAGATGCAGCAGAAGACCACACCAAGTACCACTCCTGTCAGCTAAACACAAGAAGCTGAAGCTACAGTTCACATAGACTCACCAAAGTTGAACAACAGAAGATTGAACAAATGTTTTCTGCTGTGACTAGTGTCCAAGATCTGAAGGCAAAAGAAGATCCAACCTGGTGCTACCAAAGTGTGACTAATAAAGTTGCCAGACCATCTTCCGTATAAAATAGAATAGAATAGAATAGAATAAACCTTTATTATCCCGGGGATTAGAAATGTCGGTGTTACAGAGCTCTTACAGCAAGGGAAAATAAAAATATAAAAGGAAGACACATTGTGGTCCTAAATACATGAGCAACCGATTTCGTATATACAGGTATATACAGGTAACAATGTACAGAATATATATAGAAAAATTGTATGGAGATATGTATAAAATGTACAGTCTTATGTATAAAATCTACAGAGCTATGTATAAAATGTAAAGTAAACAAACAAGCTGGTGAGTAAGATGACCAAAAGAATGTCAAGCTGCATTATGGAGTCTGACAGCTGCTGGTAAGAATGACCTGCGGTAGCGCTCCTTCCTACACTGTGGGTGTAAAAGTCTACTGTTGAACGAGCTGCTTAGTGCTCATACAGTCTCATGCAGGGGGTGGGAGGTGTTGTCCATGATAGATGTTAGCTCTCTGCCATTCCACCACTCCAGCAGATCACAGCACAGAAAATAGCAGACGCCACCACAGTGTCGTAAAATGTCCATAGGAGTGTCCTGTTCACCCTGAAGTAACAGGACACTGTTCATATATGTGTTTTACATAAAAGTATCTTTCTTTAAAATAAGACATTATCAGCAGGAATTCTGACTGTAATTTCTTCAGTGGCACTGTAGTTGTAGTTGAACATTTACTGTAATATTTATGTTATAAAGTATTTTAGCAGGCATGAATGACTTCCTCCCTGTCATAGTTTCAGGTGTAGAGTGTGTTGAGGACCTCTATTGTATTATTGTTTTATGCAATAGCTGAATGCTCAGTCCGTTAATGATTTATTCATTAATTTGTATTATGCTGAATTTGTTTGCTCACACTCAGGGGATTGAAAAACACCTTTTGGCATAATCCTTTTCAGAAACTCTCAAAGGCAACATTACATAGATTATTAGACTCAGTACTGTAAGTAAGTAAGTAAAGTAAAGTTTATTTATTAAGCACTTTTCATAGACAGGTAGTCACAAAGCGCTGCACACAGAGATTAAAATAAACAGTACGATAAATAGCAAAATGCACAATATACACAATATAGAGTTTAAATGTAAATTAAAAATATAAAAATATAAAAATGTAAAAAAGCGTTGGTCAACAGAAAGCTTGTTTAAACAGTAAAGTTTTTAACTCTTTTTTAAAGGATTCCACAGAGTCAACCAAACGTAGTTGTAGAGGTAGATTGTTCCACAGCCTTGGTGCCACAGACTGAAAGGCTCTGTCCCCTTTCGTCTTCAGACGTGTTCTGGGAGCAACCCGCAAACTCTGAGTCTGTGAGCGGAGACGGCGAGCAGTTGTGTATTTTGTGAGAAGCTTGGATAAATAATCTGGGGCTTGGCCATTTAGTGCTCTGTACGTTAAAACAATAATTTTAAAACTAATTCTAAAATCTATTGGGAGCCAATGTAAAGAACATAAAATAGGAGTGATGTGAGCTCGCTTGCTAGAGCGAGTTAGTAGTCTGGCTGCTGCGTTTTGTATAGCTTGGAGGCGAGAAAGAGATGATTTATCCAAGCTGGTAAACAGGGAATTACAATAATCTAAACGCAATGACACAAATGCATGGAGAATTTTTTCCAGTTTAGCTAAGGAGACCATATGTCGCAGTTTAGAAATATTCCTTAAATGAAAGAAACAGGTACGAGACAGAGATTTTACGTGTGAGTCAAGGCCCAAAGAAGAGTCAAATATTACTCCAAGATTTCGAATATTTGGCTTAGCAGAAGAACAGAAAGGGGCAAGAACCTGACTGATTTTAGAATATAGATCAGGAGGAGCTGTGATCATGGTCTCTGTCTTGTTCATGTTTAAAACAAGGTAATTGTTAGAAAGCCAATCAGAGATTTGAGTTAAAGCCTGGACTAGGGTGGACAGCCTATCCAGCTGATGAGGCTTAAAGGACATATACAGCTGAATGTCATCGGCATAGAAATGATAAGATAGGTCACTAAAAGACTGAATAATGCCAGCTAAAGGAAGCATATAAAAAGAAAATAATAATGGACCCAAAACTGAACCCTGTGGAACCCCGCAGGTTAGGGCAGCAGTGTTAGAGGAGAACCTATCAGTCCTAACAGAAAAGGTCCTGTCTGATAAGTAGGAAGAAAACCAGTCTAAGGCGGTGCCAGATATACCAGCCAAAACCTTCAGCCTGTTGAGTAGGATTTTGTGGTCGATGGTATCGAAGGCTGCGCTAAGATCTAGCAAAATGATCACGGAACAATTTCCTGCATCAGATGCCATTAGTAGATCATTATAGACCCTTAAGAGAGCGGTCTCCGTAGACTGCTGCTTTTGAAAGCCAGACTGAAAAGGGTCAAAAATCTGCAATCGGCGTAGTAAGGACCTAAACTGATTTTCTACAATTTTTTCTAGTAATTTACTTATAAATGGCAATCTTGAAATAGGACGATAACTACTAGGGGAGGTAGGATCTAGATTCTGTTTTTTTAACAGAGGGGTTACCTCAGCATGTTTAAAATAGGACGGAACACAGCCTTGCCTCAGTGAATTGTTGATGATGGATAGTAGTGTGGGACCAGTGCTGGTGAGAGTCCCAGACAGGACAGAGGGAGGTAATATATCTAAGGAGCATGATGAGGATTTCATTTTACCTATTACTGCAATTAAGTCATTGAGTGTGATTGGAGAAAAAGAAGTAAATGACCCGGGACAACAAGGGACATCTTCATAAGGGGAGGCACTTGAGGAGATTTTGGATCTCAAGTCCATCACCTTATTTACAAAATAATTGAGGAAAGTGCTACAGTCTTCGTCAGAAAGTAACACAGAATGCTGAGTTGGAGGAGAAACAATACTATTGATAGTATCAAATAGAATTCTTGGGTTATTTTTTATGATGATTTATAAGATTATTGAAGTAAGAGGATCTGGCCTCTTTAACTGACTCATTAAATAAGTGAAGAAGTTCTTTGAAGTGTTCCCGATGGACAACCAGCCCAATGGACTTCCAGAAACGCTCTGCTTTTCGACAGGAGCGTCGAAGACCACGGGTTTGATTATTTAACCATGATGTGCAGGAACTAACAGTGCAATGACTAGTTTTGAAAGGAGCAACCTGATTAAGAATGGCAAGACAGTGTTCATTAAAAGAATTAATAAGGATGTCAACATCATCAGAAGAAGGTTTAAAATTAAAAAGAGAAGAAAACTTTAAAATGACAGAGTCATCAATAAAGCGCCTGCGCCTAATAAAGCTTTTGGGGAAGAGACTCTTAATTGAACAATACATTAAAAAAGACTGACTTATGGTCGCTAAAAGAAACATCATTTAAGTTCATGTGGTCAAGGGAAACACCACAGGTGAAGACCAAGTCCAGAGTGTGCGCAGCTGTGTGAGTAGGACCTGATACATGTTGAACAAAATTGAAAGAGTCCATAATGCTCAGGAACTCCTTAGTGGTACTATTTGATGAGTCCTCTGCATGAATGTTGAAGTCACCAACAATGATGACCTTGCCCAGTTTAATCGTGGAAGTTAAAAATTCTTGTAGGTCTGACAGAAAAGATGCAGCAGACCCAGGTGGACGATAAATTAAAATGCCGTATATGGGCTGTTCTCGCCCAATTTGTATCATAATCATCTCAAAAGAGTTTTAACAGCTTGAGGAGATCATCTGGCATAAGAATGTCTTTTGGAAAATTACCGCTGTTCCACCCCCTCGTCCAGATATCCGAGGTGCACAGAGAAATGAACAGTCAGCGGGACACAGCTCTAAAAGATGTGAGACATCATTCTCACGCTGCCACGTCTCAGAGATAAACATAAAATCAAGCTTCTCCGTACAGAACAAGTCATTTAAGATATAAGACTTGTTGGCAATTGAGCGGGCATTAATTAACATCCATTTAACGCTGCGACCCACCGGGACAGGGGTAGAGTTTTCAGGAACAGAGTTTGTACTATGTGGTAAGCTGCGCAGCAAAACAGGGTTCCTGCCGCGATGAGGCATTGCTTTCCATGCTTTTAGGTGGAAGCCAGGGTGGTAAACACAGTGGGTTGTGGGGATTAATCCAGCTCCAACAAGTCTCAGGCGGATCTTACCGCTAGCAGCCCAGGAATAAAGCCCCCGAAGATCTGCCTCTTTCCGAAGACGACGGAGCAGGACAAGAAAGCTGGCTCTCTTCCCCCGCTTCCTCCGACGAGGCCTCTGAAGCAAAATAGAGCTGACAGGCAAGAGTGGAGGTAAACCGGGTGCTGCGTCGTGCTCAAGTGGCGGTGGGAAAACAACATCGTATCGTTGACTCTGAAAGTTATCCATAGCAGATTTGATCGCCAGTAATGCATGGCGATCATAAATCCGAGATGACACCAGACAAAACTGTAGCAAGAAGACTTGCATAACATATAAAGTAAACAAACACACGGACGGAGGCAGCGGCACAGCCAAACACAGGCGCCATCTTGCCCCCTCACTCTATAAATACTGCTTATTTATTGACTTGATTTTTCATTCCTGTTCTGACAGCTCCACTCAGGCTCTGCTGGCCACCACCGTGCTCCTGCTGCAAGGCGCCTGGTTGCTGGTACGCTTCCCAGTCATGATCATCGGTGGCATTGTGAGCAAGAACCTCCAGCCACCATGCCCCATCCGTAACATCCCCTAACAGATCCCAACACAGCCCTGGTACAAACATACATGGCCATCAGCAGCATCCTACACTTTAATTGAGCTGACTTCAGGTTTTCAGTAAGGGGAAGATTTAATAACATTGCATGTTTCATTTTAAGATTCTGTAATCACAGAGCATAGAGTAGAAAAGGTGACAATAAAATGTTTATTTTTGGGCTTTACCCCCAAGTAATCAACATCAGACTGGTTAAGAATTAAAAGCAAACCCAACATTTATAGTCTTAGGAAGATAATCACAGAGGCAGAAACTTTCCACTGTATCATCTCAGATTAAGTATTCAAAGTCTGATGTAGGGATGTTATTTGAGGTATTCCTTGGAAAATCTTTGAGGGTCATTTGAAAAATCCAGATTCTTTAGATTATCTGTCTCATGATTGTGAATATAGAGGATTGTAGCTCAAGTTAACATGGAAAGATAGAGGTCTAAAGTCTCTAAAACATTTGGATGTTCAGTCTCTGACAGAAGGTTTGGAGACATTAAGAAAGTTCAGTTTTGAATGGGTGAAACAAATATTTTATTTACAATTTCTCATACAAAAGGCGTGTAATATTCTTCGTGTACATTCATACCAGCAACAGGGTTGAATTCATACTGGCCGTTGCCTGGTGGCATCGACCAGCCAAACATCTGGTGCGAGTTGGGGACGGTCCATTGAGGTCCAGGAGCAAAACTGTCCACAGGATGAGGATAGGGGCCCTGATAATTTGCACCATTTGTGATTAAGTTTACCTCCAGGTCCTGGGTGTACTCCTGCCTGAGTGGGGGCTGTCCCTCTCCCTGAAACTGAATCACAGACAGGTGGACTGTCAGTAAAGCAAGAATACTTCAAGAATACTTCCCCAGATAATGATCAGAAAAAGTGCTTTTTAATAATAGGAGATACTTACATGAAGTGGGACGCCCTGATTCACATGCTGAGGATGTGAACTCCTCCTAAACTTACTCCGTCTGTTTTGAAACCAAGTTTTTACCTAAAGATTGACGACAACAGAAAACATTTAATGAGTACAATAGACCCAAAATTCAATTTCTTATGTTCCAGTAGGTTGAAAAACACTCACCTGTTTGTAGGTCAGTCCTGTCATCTCTGCCAACTGCTTCATCTCACTTGGCTCATAGTAACGTTTCACATTAAACTGATGGACAAGAATATTCAGCTGTCTCTCTGTGAACACCACCCGGGCCTTTCCTTTAGGTTTCTCTGGAGCAGTGCTGGGATTGTGCAGAGTGCCAGTGATGTTGCCATCCTGGCTTCTTGGGACAGCAAAATTTTGTTTCTCCTGTGAGACAGAGGTTGAAACTGCCTCAGAAGTATCACCGGTTTCTTCGAAGTGAAGACTCGCTTCTACACCGCTGCCAGAACTCCACGAGTCTGTAAGTGTAAAGAGACAGAGGCCAAGTAAGCACAAGTCTATATGGTCCAGTTACTGATATGTGTTGGCACGACTGACTTTGTAACAGTAATAATTTTAAAAAAGGATAAATTGATGAGTCTTAAATCCCAAAAGGTCTCAGACTGAAGAAGTCACGTGGATGAGTGACGAAACGTTTCTCTCACTGAAAACATGCATGCATTAGCATTATTGAGCATGCATGAAGACAATGAGTCTTAAACACAACAGTTTCCAACAAACTTGGGAAAAAAAAGTGGTGGGATATTTGTACATTCTTTAAAACCAAAAAGAATTTAAAGTGGACTCCCCGATCAGCTGTGGAGGGAGAAATGGTGGCTTCTGCCATCAGGACTTACAACACAGAGTGAAAGAGTATTTTTGCAAGTTGTCTTAGAGGTTAGCCAACTCTGTTCAAATCAGCTCACCAGTAAACAATGCTGAGTACATACCTGGTGAAAAGTGCATCCCATAATCTTCCATCTTTGAAATCCCAGTGATTAAAACAGGAAAGCTGGAATAAGTATCTCTGCTGAAAGAGCTTCAAACCAGGCAGGAAGGTGCTGTGTGTCCTAAGACTGACCTGACTTAAGAGCAATTCTCCTGTGCTTTTAAGGAGGTTTGTGGGTGTGGGCAGGAATGTGGGGGGTTGAGCTTCTTCTTTTGTGAGTTGCTTTACAAAGCAGTCAGGCTGTTACTACCAACTGGCATCGTTTACATTTCTTTAAAATGCTGTTTCTCAGGTCTGAAAAAAGAAAGTACAATTAGAAAGCAGCCATACAAATGAGCTTTACCAAATCCTTCCAACTCACACTTTATAAAATATTAAACTGTTAATGCCTAAAATTACTTTATCTTTTAATCACTGATACTTCAAGAAATGACGAAGTGTGATCTCACTCCATGTTTGCATCAATTAACGCAGTATTAGATCACCCAAAGAACTTTCCACTCACATAGAGCATTTTTGCAAATGCAACATCATGCTAATTTGACCTGCAGGCCTTAAGTTGCACCTCTCTTTAAACCCCCACAACAGCTTGTTGAGGCAAAAATGGTTTTTGTACTCATGCAAACCATTCAAAAATGTGACACGGAATATCACAATGACCGCTGACCACTCTTTTTGTCTTTATTAACTTTAATAAATGAAACAGTCTGAAAGTGGCAACTGAAATTAAATCAATTCATCAAGGTCTGCATCTTTAATCGTGTGTTTAAAACATATGATGGACTATATAATGTGAAAAATTCTCATTTAGTAAAGAAAACCAAACCTGATGAGTTGCTGACTGTGAGCTGCAGCTGGTGTAAATCATGCTTTTTATGGATATTTCTCACTGGTGAGTTGAGAACAGTTTAGCCTGTTCTGCTTTTATGTCAACTAGATCTGTGTTAGATGATTTTGATTTAACTTCCTGCTCTGGTTGTTTCAGACAAGACACCAGTTTGATCTTTGCACCGATGATTAACTTACTTTCTATTATCAGAAGATTTGTGCACATAGTTTATAATTTCAAATGTATCAGAGCAAATACAGCTCCTCTTTAAATATATTTTACACAAAATCTGCATTATTTCAGTGAGCTTTGAAACCTGATATGTATAAAATGTTTTAAAATAAGCCAAATTATACCAATATTACATACAAATAAAGACTTACACGTCTAATTTAGATCTTTTTGATCATCTGGAGAACATTACTGAGTTTATAAGGTAGCAAATGGCAGCTTTCACCTTCTTAGAAATGCACCTCTACATTGTAAAAAGTCTCTGACACTAAAACACCCACATAAGTCAACGTCAACAACAGCAAGACTAACGATCCACATCAACGCCCGTCATAAACCCACAGACACATGCATCTGGCCCCCTCTGGCTCATTCAGAATTAGAGACGCACCCAGTTCAGCCAGTGACCACTAAACATACGCTAATGTGTCTCTTAGAGTTCCTGTATCACATCCTGCTACCTCTGATTAATTATCAAGTCAATGCAGACAGATGGCACCAGGGCCATGAGAGATCAATGTGGGTAAAGGTGTTTGTGTTCACGTGTCTTAATTTGAAGTAATTTCAAAGACACAGAAGTCATATTGTTTGCAGATGACACAAAGTTATTGTGGAAGTAACTTGGAACAACTTCTGAATGAACTTCAGGTGAAATGAGTTCACCTGAAACCTTGGCTGAATATGACCTACACCCGTTTTCACACCTTGGCTCGTGTGACTAGGTAGAGGATCGTTATAGGGTCCATTGTCCCTCTTGGGGCGACACTCTTATATGGCTTAAATCTGTGACTCTCTACCACTTTGAACTGAAAAAGCCTATCAGATGAGAGGTGAAACATCTTCAAGCAACTAAAAAAGTCATTTTCTTTCTAAGCTCCTGAGACTACGATGACCTGGATAACTGGGAACCTTCCCAGACATCTACTAGAAAATGAATTTAAGGAATTGAAGACTTGGTTTTTCTATAATGATTTAACACTGAATCTGAGCAAAACAAATCTCATACTATTTGGGAGTCGAACAAATTATATCACTAATAAACTGATGATAAATAACATAGAATTAGGATAATAAATAAAACTACTTCAACAGAACCACCAAATCCACTTTTTAGCCTTTTTATTAAATACTCTTAAATTTAAAGACTTGGTTGATCTCAAAACAAAACATCTTGAAAGAGTGAGTGATGAATGAAAGAAAAGAAATTAAAGAAACTAATGTAAAGTGCAGAAAAGAATGTAAAACTCAGTGATACATGTAGTGAGCAGCACTTCTCTGAGTGAAATGAGCTTGTTGATGTCAGAGGTCAGAGAAGAAAGACCAGATGACTTCATGCTGATAGGAAGGCAGCAGAGACTAAAAATAACCACTCATTAAAAGCAAACTATACAGAAGACCATCTCCGAGAGCACAACATGTCAGACCTTGAAGCACATGGGCTAGAAGCAGCAGAAGACCACACTGGCTACCACTATCTGTCAGCTAAGAACAGCAAACTGAGGAAACAGACTCACAAATATTAGACAATAAGAGATTGGAGAAATGTCTGCTGTGACATTCTGGGTCAGAGGCAAAACACAAGATTTCATGACTTTTGCTTTTTAACATCATATCAAATATTGTAAATTATGACGTTAGAGACTCAATGAAAGCAAAACAAAAAATGTAGGCAGTATTTAATCCTATCAAAGTCGTCATTTGTTGGAAGAAAATGGATGGCACTGACTGAAACATTTACAATATATATAAAAAGTTGACTTTATCAGTCTCCTACTCGAGCCTTCATCTACCACACCAACTCTGGGGAAAAGAAGAAAAAAAAGGCGTACAATACATGTTAATGTTTTTCTTATTGTTTTACTTTAACTGAGATTCACTGAGTCTTATCAAAACAGCCTATGTTTTATATTTAAATGGCAGGAAGATAAAAATGAAAGAAATAAAACCTGTAAAACAGTATAAAACATGCATGTAGCTTCCATGTTGAAAACTGCAGATGAGGTGGAAGTGTCTTAAATCTTTGTGAAAACCACCAGCATGTGCTTTGGCAAGACCAAGATGGAAGAAATCCTCATCTGAAGCTTTGCTGAACATAAGGATTTCTCTCAGGTCATCATGATTTGGTCTTTATCCTGATCAAGTTCTAAATGTTGTGGGACAAAGATTTGTTTGTTGCTTTATAAATTATGTGTAGAGTTCTGAGGTCAACCAAGTCTTTAAATTTAAGAGTATTTAATAAAAAGGCTAAAAAGTAAGAAAAGTAAGTAAGGGTTTTTTTTTTTTTGTTTGTTTTTTTGTTTTGTTTTGTTTTTGTTTTGTTTTGTGGCTCACATGTGTGTATTCTATTTTTTCTATGCTATGCAAGATTAAACTCTTGAATTTGATCACTTATAATTATAATGACTGATGTCCAGGGCAGTGTAAAGGCAGAGGGGGGAAATTTGCAGTTGATCTCATGGAACGTGAAGGGGCTGGGTAGTTCTATAAAAAGGGGGAAGGTTTTTAAGCATTTGAAATCTTTATCGGCAGATATTATCTTTCTGCAAGAGACACATATTAAAAAAGACACACAAGACAGATTAAAGTGCAATTGGGTATCTCAGATATATCAGTCACCATCAGAGATGGGCAGTAACGCGTTACTTTTTTCAAGTAACGAGTAATGTAAGGGATTACTATTGCAAAAACGGTAATTAGATTACCGTTACTTTCACGTAGGAACGCTGCGTTACTGCGTTACTAAAACCGTGATTTTTTGCGAGAACGTCTCATGACAGTGACGTAAGCGAGTGCGACGTTCTATCGAGTGCGGGACAGAGTGTAGCATGCAGCGTTTAAAGCGTGGAAGTACTGACCTTATTTTGAGTTTGAGTCCATAAAAAGTGACAAAAACATTAGTGTCCGTTGTGCGTGGGAAGAAAACTTCTTTTTACAGCGAAAAAACCCCTAAACTTCCAAGCAAGCACCGAGTGCGCTACGACTGTAATGGGAAATTCACAGAGAAACTCGCGGATTCTTCCACTGACCGCTGCGGCACACCTGCACCAGGGTAAACCTCCGCCTACCCCAGTCCTGCTTTACAGGTGAAAATAGAGCAACAGGACCGCTAGTCTTTGATTTTATTTATTTTCTGCTGTGTTTTACTTGCATCTATTTGAAAGAGTGAGTGTAAACACAAAAAAATATTTTATTTTATGTGCTGGAATGTGCAGAAAATAGGTTTAAATGTTAAACAAATTTCTTCCAGTCAGAGAATGTTGCATATAATTTAATTTTTGCTTGATGCATAAAGTTAAAAGATTAAAACTAATAAAACAAGTTTTAAAAAGAGACGTTTCCATTTGATTACATTTTGTATGATGAATTATGCAGAAAAAGTAGAATTGGGCTGAAAGATCTATCGCTTTATCACCTATTCAGGTTGTAAATTGTGTTTTTAAAAAGTAACTAAGTAATTAATTACTTTTGAAAATAAGTAATCAGTAAAGTAACGGGATTACTTTTTGGAGGAAGTAATCAGTAATTAGTAACTGATTACTTTTTTCAAGTAACTTGACCAACACTGGTCACCATTCACCTCGCATGCGCGTGGTGTTGCAATACTCTTTGGGAAGAATGTCCCCTTCCAAATGACTTCTATGGTTACCGATCCCCTAGGTAGATACATAATGGTCTCTGGTACCATAAATTCTCATCCCTTAACATTCTTAAATATATATGGCCCAAACACAGACGAACCGAGTTTCTTTAAGAGAATTTTTGATCTGCTCCCAGATAATGACTCTAATATAATAGTGGCTGGAGATCTTAACTGCTATCTTGACCCCTTCTTAGATAGATCATCTACACAATTAGTGTCAGAATCAGCTTCTTCAAAACTGTTAAACAACCTTCTCAAAACTAGGGACATGGTAGACATCTGGAGGATCCAACATCCTACAGGTAGAGAGTACTCGTTTTACTCACATGTTCATAAATCTTATACCAGGATTGACTATTTTCTAGTGAGCTCACGCCTCATTTCTCAAGTCACCAACTCCAAGTATTATAATATACTGATATCGGACCATAGCCCATTAACAATATCATTAAATCTTGCACTTCCAAAGCAGGTTTTCGCTTGGCGACTTAACGCTAACCTTCTTAAGGATGATATTTTTGTTAAGAATATAACCTGTAAATTGAAGAATTACATAGAACTAAATGATAATGGTGAGGTATCCGATTCAACTTTATGGGAAGCACTGAAGACTGTTTTGAGGGGCGAAATAATCTCTTATACTTCAGCTCTTAAAAAAGAAAGAGAGAAACGTCTATCGGAAATCAATAGTGTTCTTCCTGATCTGGAAAGAACGTATCAAGTTTCTAAATCTCCTGTGGATTATAAAGAGATAGTGAAATTAAAATATGAATATAATGATATAATGAGTGGCCTAGTTAGTAACTTACTTTGGAAACTGCGACAAAAGCATTTCGAGTTTGGGGATAAACCTGGTATGTTGTTATCACGACAGCTGAAGGGTGCTCAAGCTACAAGAGCAATACATAGCATTAAATCCAAAACAGGAACTCTGTTAACTAACCCAATCGATATAAACCGTCACTTTAGTGAGGTCTATAGTGAGTTATATTCTCTTAAGCATAATGTGTTACAATCTGATCTTAATGGCTTCTTTGACTCTCTCCCATTGCCTAAATTGAAGAACTCATTCCGGGATTATCTTGATTCCGAGTTTACTCTTCAGGAGGTTATCCAGGCTATACAATCATTCCCTAAAGGCAAAACGGCGGGACCTGACGGTTTCTGTCCAGAGTTCTATAAGACATTTTGTGACATTCTTGCACCACTTGTGCTTAGGATGCTGCGCAACTCGAAAGAAGAAGGAAAATTGCCTAAAACTTTATGTCAAGCCAATATTACTCTTATTTTGAAAAAGGGAAAAGATAAGACTGACCCTAATAATTTTAGGCCGATAGCACTTCAAAATTTTGATCGTAAGATAGTTACAAAAATCCTGGCTACTAGATTGAACAAACATCTGGCATCCATTATTCATCCTGATCAGACGGGGTTTATCCCTGGTAGACTTTCCTTTTTTAATGTTAGACGATTACTCAATATCATCTATTCTGACTATAAAAATTCTAAGGGAGCCTCTGTTTTGGCCTTGGATGCACATAAAGCTTTTGACCAGGTCGAGTGGCCTTACATGTTTGAGTCACTGCGCAGATTTGGGTTTGGTGAATCTTTCATTTCTTGGGTGAAATTAATTTACACAGAACCAATTTTCAAATAACAAATAACAACCAATCTGCCCCATTCCTTCTGCAGCGCTCGGTGCAGCAGGGCTGTCCACTATCCCCAGCACTCTTTGCCATTGTTTTGGAGCCTCTTGCTGTGGCTATAAGAGTGCATCCAGACATCAAGGGGCTCCAGGTTGGAAGTGTTGAATCAGCTTGTATGCTGATGATGTAATATTGTACCTGCAGGATGCTGAACAATCTGTTCCTCTGCTCCTCAGCCTGATTGCAGCTTTTGGTAAATTATCAGGATATACCATTAATTGGTCAAAGAGTGAGTTTATGCCTCTTTCCAACAACAGCTCACCAGAATTTCTGCAGCAAATTCCATTCAAAGTAGTCAGGAACCATCTAAACTATCTCGGCTTGATTATACCTAGAGATCCCAAATTAATATTTAAATTGAATTTCAATGAGTATTTGTCAGGGCTAAAGCAAAGCATTGAATACTGGAAAACACTACCTTTGTCAATGATTGGACATATTAATTCAATTAAGATGATTTATCTTCCTAAATTTTTATATTTATGTCAAAATCTCCCCATTTATCTTACAGCAGCCTTTTTCAAACAATTGGACTCAATCCTTCAGTCCTATATTTGGAATGGTAAAAGGGCTAGAATCTCTAAAGTGCATTTGCAGAAAACTAAGAGAGAAGGAGGGCTGGGTCTGCCAGTTTTTAAACATTACTACTGGGCTGCTAATATCAGAGCATTAGTGTTCTGGCAGCAGGACTCCCCGGATAATCAGGTATCGACATCCCCATTGTGGGTTAGACTAGAAGCTGAATTAGTGAAAAATTCCTCTCTGTCGGCTATGTTATTTACTAAGCTTGGAAAATTAGACACTTATAAATGTCTGGGTTTTGTATTAAAACAAACCACCAGAATCTTGAATCAGATTAGAAGATTTCTGGCATTGCCAGACACATCTGTACAGACGCCAATATGTTTTAATCATGATTTTATGCCTCCTTGGCAAGACAAGACTTATCATGACTGGAGAGACAAGGGTTTGGTGTATATTAAAGATATGTATATTGATAACAAATTCTCGTCATTTGGTCAATTAAAAGAGAAATATAATTTGCCACATTCACACATTTATAGATATTTGCAGGTCAGGCATTACATTCAAACTAAGTTTAAAGACTTTGCAACTTTACATTCGGAGCACGGGATCTATGAAATACTCAACAGCCAACCTGATTCCAGACATCTTATCACAAAAATTGTACAATTATTTGGCGACTCTATTGTAGTGCATACCGTTGAGATTAGGCAGGCTTGGGAGAAAGAATCGGGCATGAGGGTGCCTGAATCTATGTGGAGTAAGTGTCTGTCCAAAATCCATTCCTGCTCTATAAACAGTAGACATCAATTAATTCAATTTAAAATCCTCCACCGGTTAAACTATTCTAAGGTCAGATTGCACAAGTTTTATCCTTCTATTTCCCCAATGTGTGACAGGTGTAGACGAGCAGAAGGCACGTTGTTTCATGCCTTTTGGTCTTGTCCCTCATTAAGAGGCTTTTGGTTTAAAATATTTGACTGGTACTCCAAGGCATATATGAAACCTTTACAGCCTGAAACTGAACTTGTAATTTTTGGATGTTCTCCCACGTCAGAGCTACTTCCGGTTAAATTGCAGGGGCCACTGGAACTAGGCCTGATTGTTGCCAAGAGAATAATACTGAGGGAATGGAAGTCCCCCACCCCTCCTTCCTTTCAGTTGTGGGTAACAGACATGATGTTCATAATACATATGGAAAGGTTCAGTAAATACTCAAAATACTCTTTTCTGAATGTCTGGAACCCCTTTTTGGAACACTTTGCAAAAGCCAGACTGGGCTAAACTAGATTTGTAAACTCTCATTAATTTCAGGTTTGTGTATGTGTATGTATGTGTATATGTGTATATATATATATGCATGTAGATGTATGTATGTATATGTATATGTATATATATCATGAAGTGCAAGTCTGTTTGAATTAAATGTTTTTCCTGTAACGTAACCGAGCCTTTTTTTTCTTTTTCTTTTTTTTGGGGGGGGGGGGCTGTTTTTCTTTCTGTATTATATTTTGGAAATTTAAAATAAAATGATCAAAAAAACAAAAAAAACCACAAAAGTAAGTAAAGTAAGTACATTTTAATTTTGAGCTTGGACTAAATTATAAAGACATTAAAACAGTGCTTGGCAGTACACACAATTTTTATAAAAGTGAGAGACATCTGAAGAGAGTTCTTAGCGCAAGGGGACATACTCGTCACAAAAGCGTACTCTGACCTGGAAGTCTTGGTTGAATTCATTGACAACCAGTTGCAGTACTCTGGTAGCTTCACGTGTACCGATGGATGTACGCTAAATGCAGAGAACATTGACTACGCGTGAGGAAAGAGGATGTACGCTTGGTGTTGAATGAGCTGGATCCCTGAGGGGTGGCACTGAGGCAAGCAAGACGTCTCAGGCGAAGGAACTATTTTTCAAAAGGGCTGAACTTCATCTGGCACCTGGACTCCTACGATAAACTGAAACCATATGCCATCTGTATCAATGGGAGTGTTGATGGTTTATCAAGAAAAATAATCTGTCTTAATGCATACACAATAAATAGTAATCTGAAAGTGATTGGGGGGTATTACATAGAAGCGGTGAGTTAATAAATTATGTTTTCTTGCGTGTATGGATGCATGCGTGTGTGAGTGACAGATAAAGGGAACGAAGGAAGTGATAGAGAGGGAGTAGACGAAGTATAGTGAGAGATGAGATGTGGGCCAGATTGAGGGAATGGAGAGACTTGCAGGAAGAAAGAGACAAGAGAGGGAGAACAGGTGGAGAGCAGCAGGGAGTAAATGAAATGCAAATTGTGTAAATACTATAATTTAGGCTTAAGAAATTGGCTGCCTTAAGGAACAGCTCAACAACCAAGACTAGAGAAAGATTTATGTTCAAGATGTTGACGTGGCATATGAAAACTTCTTATCAATAATATTAACTCTTTACAATAAACGCTGTCTCCTGGTGAAGAAAGCAAAGAAAACTGAAAACATGGCTAACAAACGCATGTAAGAAAAAGAATCTGTTGTACAAGAAGAAGAACAATAGATGCTGAACAAACTTATAAGAGGTGTAAGAATACATTTATAATAATTATGAGAACAAGTAAAAGAAATTACTACAGTAAACTTTTAGATAAAATAAAATATGAAAAACGTGGACAGTACTAAATGATACTGTAAATAAAGGAACTAAAGGATTGGAATATCCCAATAACTTTCAAATACAAAATACAATGATCAGTGACATAAAACAATTTGCAAATGGTTTTAATGACTTTTTTCTTGATGTTGGTCCTGGCTTGCCTAAAGAAATTGTAAAAACTGAACACCCTACTAAAAATAAAACATTAACTATTAATGTAGCAAACTCAGTGTTTATGAGGGGAGTAGATGAGCCAAGCCAATGGTAAGGACTAATGTAAAATATCACAGCATTACAGTCACAGGAGTTAGTGTGTGGAACACCTATACAGATCAAATTAACAAAAGTACATCAATACAAAAATTCATACGATTGCTTAAAAATAATAAATTGCATGACTATAGGAAATACAAGCTGAGCACTAACTGTATTTCTAGTTTAACAATCCCACACCGACTGCTGCTCCACTGCCCTCTTAAGTTGAGCTCCTTTTATTAGCAGATCAGCAACAGGTGAGTGATTATCACAGGTGTAGCTGGCTCCAAGGCAGGGACTCTCCAGGCCTGGCGGGGCAGCAAAACTGACACAGCAACACACACGGGGAAACAAGGAACTAGGAGAAGATCACATCACAACTATAAATGATTAAGAAAGACAAATAAAACTCATAATATTCATTAAACTCAAAAATAACACATGATCCCCAGGTCACAGACCCAGGCCCATGACATAATGCGCCTTAAAATCCGGTGTGCCGTATGGTCTAAATGCGGTAACTTATCTTTCTTGTAGAAATGTGCTCCAAATAAAGAACTTTGTGTTGACAAGATTGTTAGCTAAACATTTTCAAATCAATATTGTCCGTATGGACAGCAACTTTTTTTAAAAAAAAGTGAACATATAAGGAGAGGCGTCCACCAAGTATTTCCTGCCATGGCGTCCATGTCACCATGGTAACGGCACAGCCAGATAACAACATGAAATTTCAAAACATATGTACACTTAACGAGTTATGTTTAATGAACCTCAACATAATTACAAGAGTTAACATTAAAGGCTTGCATGTACAACTTCTGCTTTTAAACAAGTTACTCGCCTTCTCAACCCCAGTGTTTTATGCTATCTTGTTCTTTCACTTACTGAATTTTAGACGTTTCTCATACAAAAGGCGTGTAATATTCTTCGTGTACATTCATACCAGCAGCAGGGTTGAATTCATACTGGCCGTTGCCTGGTGGCATCGACCAGTCAAACATCTGGTGCGAGTTGGGGAAGGTCCATTGAGGTCCAGGAGCAAAACTGTCCACAGGATGAGGATAGGGGCCCTGATAATTTGCACCATTTGTGATTAAGTTTACCTCCAGGTCCTGGGTGTACTCCTGCCTGAGTGGGGGCTGTCCCTCTCCCTGAAACTGAATCACAGACAGGTGGACTGTCAGTAAAGCAAGAATACTTCAAGAATACTTCCCCAGATAATGATCAGAAAAAGTGCTTTTTAATAATAGGAGATACTTACATGAAGTGGGATGCCCTGATTCACATGCTGAGGATGTGAACTCCTCCTAAACTTACTCCGTCTGTTTTGAAACCAAGTTTTTACCTAAAGATGGACGACAACAGAAAACATTTAATGAGTACAATGGACCCAAAATTCAATTTCTTATGTTCCAGTAGGTTGAAAAACACTCACCTGTTTGTAGGTCAGTCCTGTCATCTCTGCCAACTGCTTCATCTCACTTGGCTCATAGTAACGTTTCACATTAAACTGATGGACAAGAATATTCAGCTGTCTCTCTGTGAACACCACCCGGGCCTTTCCTTTAGGTTTCTCTGGAGCAGTGCTGGGATTGTGCAGAGTGGCAGTGATGTTGCCATCCTGGCTTCTTGGGACAGCAAAATTTTGTTTCTCCTGTGAGACAGAGGTTGAAACTGCCTCAGAAGTATCACCGGTTTCTTCGAAGTGAAGACTCGCTTCTACACCGCTGCCAGAACTCCACGAGTCTGTAAGGGTAAAGAGACAGAGGCACAAGTAAGCACAAGTCTATATGGTCCACGTGGGTCAGTTACTGATATGTGTTGGCACGACTGACTTTTTAACAGTAATAATTTAAAAAAAGGATAAACTGATGAGTCTTAAATCCCAAAAGGTCTCAGACTGAAGAAGTCACGTGGATGAGTGACGAAACGTTTCTCTCACTGAAAACATGCATGCATTAGCATTATTGAGCATGCATGAAGACAATGAGTCTTAAACACAACAGTTTCCAACAAACTTGGGGAAAAAAAGTGGTGGGATATTTGTACATTCTTTAAAACCAAAAAGAATTTAAAGTGGACTCCCCGATCAGCTGTGGAGGGAGAAATGGTGGCTTCTGCCATCAGGACTTACAACACAGAGTGAAAGAGTATTTTTGCAAGTTGTCTTAGAGGTTAGCCAACTCTGTTCAAATCAGCTCACCAGTAAACAATGCTGAGTACATACCTGGTGAAAAGTGCATCCCATAATCTTCCATCTTTGAAATCCCAGTGATTAAAACAGGAAAGTTGGAATAAGTATCTCTGCTGAAAGAGCTCCAAACCAAGCAGGAAGGTGCTGTGTGTCCTAAGACTGACCTGACTTAAGAGCAATTCTCCTGGGCTTTTAAGGAGGTTTGTGGGTGTGGGCAGGAATGTGGGGGGTTGAGCTTCTTCTTTTGTGAGTTGCTTTACAAAACAGTCGGGCTGTTTCTACCAACTGGCATCATTTACATTTCTTTAAAATGCTGTTTCTCAGGTCTGAAAAAAGAAAGTACAGTTAGAAAGCAGCCGTACAAATGAGCTTTACCAAATCCTTCCAACTCACACTTTATAAAATATTAAACTGTTAATGCCTAAAATTACTTTATCTTTTAATCACTGATACTTCAAGAAATGACAAAGTGTGATCTCTAACCTTTTCTTCTTCTCTGCTCCATCTGTGGGGGAGGAAAAGTAACAGAGCCCCCCAAGACAACAATAACCAACTTAAGCTTAAGTTTAGCCGTCCACAGGAATTGTAATGTCAGTGAAATGGATTCAGTTTTGTTTGGTGACATTTTTGGAGTCCTGAAGTAGTACTGTAGTTCTGTTTATCCATCTAGATTGTTTCCCAGGTTTGTAAATAAGTCTCTACAGTAAATCGGAACAAGATGGACTTGTGATGTGTTTCTCAGAGTAGCAAAAGTTTTCCTCAGCAGCAAAGTCTGTTTTTAGAAATCATGCCTGACTCAAAAAGAAATCCACAAACTTTTATTAACATTTTAATGTAGGAACTGTTTTCTTTCTACTGAACTACATCCACCAGCTGTATCAGTGTGCAGGAGGAAGCACACATCAGGCTGTGATGAGAGGCTTGAGCTCAAAACAGGTCAAACTCTTCCTTTGGTTGGTGGGTGTGGCATGACACAGCGAGATTTCTGAGTCTTTTTTAACAGTATTTAACAGAAGCAGTATTTCATTCTACCACTGTCCTCATTGGAGGAAAAGTCATTGCAGATAAATGCATTGGTGACTTTGAAAGAGTTATAACAACATATATAAGAAGTGGACTTTATCAGTCAGCTACACATGAAGTCCTCTACCACACCACCCTCAGAAAACCACACTGATTCCTCTTCAGCCTCCTTTAATTGACCTAAACTGCCACACTGTTTTCACACATAAACATGTTAAAACTGCTCACAAGAATTATTTTGGTGAGGACATCACTGGCTCCCTCACTGGTGTGCTCATGTTTGAGCAGCACTTAGCAGCTAATTACTGAAATGAACTGATTCCATGTTTGCATCAATTAATGCAATATTAGATCACCCAAAGAACTTTCCACTCACATAGAGCATTTTTGCAAATGCAACATCATGATAATTTGACCTGCAGGCCTTAAGTTGCACCTCTCTTTAAACCCCCACAGCAGCTTGTTGAGGCAAAAATGTTTTTTGTACTCATGCAAACCATTCAAAAATGTGACACGGAATATCACAATGACCGCTGACCACTCTTTTTGTCTTTATTAACTTTATTAAATGAAACAGTCTGAAAGTGGCAACTGAAATTAAATCAATTCATCAAGGTCTGCATCTTTAATCGTGTGTTTAAAACATATGATGGACTACATAATGTGAAAAATTCTCATTTAGTAAAGAAAACCAAACCTGATGAGTTGCTGACTGTGAGCTGCAGCTGGTGTAAATCATGATTTTTATGGATATTTCTCACTGGTGAGTTGAGAACAGTTTAGCCTGTTCTGCTTTTATGTCAACTGGATCTGTGTTAGATGATTTTGATTTAACTTCCTGCTCTGGTTGTTTCAGACAAGACACCAGTTTGATCTTTGCACCGATGATTAATTTACTTTCTATTATCAGAAGATTTGTGCACAAAGTTTATAATTTCAAATGTATCAGAGCAAATACAGCTCCTCTTTAAATATATTTTACACAAAATCTGTATTATTTCAGTGAGCTTTGAAACCTGATATGTATAAAATGTTTTAAAATAAGCCAAATTATACCAATATTACATACAAATAAAGACTTACACCTCAAATTTAGATCTTTTTGATCATCTGGAGAACAGTACTGAGTTTATAAGGTAGCAAATGGCAGCTTTCACCTTCTTTGAAATGCACCTCTACATTGTAAAAAGTCTCTGACACTAAAACACCCACATAAGTCAACGTCAACAACAGCAAGACTAACGATCCACATCAACGCCCGTCATAAACCCACAGACACATGCATCTGGCCCCCTCTGGCTCATTCAGAATTAGAGACGCACCCAGTTCAGCCAGTGACCACTAAACATACGCTAATGTGTCTCTTAGAGTTCCTGTATCACATCCTGCTACCTCTGATTAATTATCAAGTCAATGCAGACAGATGGCACCAGGGCCATGAGAGATCAATGTGGGTAAAGGTGTTTGTGTTCACGTGTCTTAATTTGAAGTAATTTCAAAGACACAGAAGTCATATTGTTTGCAGATGACACAAAGGTATTGTGGAAGTAACTTGGAACAACTTCTGAATGAACTTCAGGTGAAATGAGTTCACCTGAAACCTTGGCTGAATATGACCTACACCCGTTTTCACACCTTGGCTCGTGTCACTAGGTAGAGGATCGTTATAGGGTCCATTGTCCCTCTTGGGGCGACACTCTTATATGGCTTAAATCTGTGACTCTCTACCACTTTGAACTGAAAAAGCCTATCAGATGAGAGGTGAAACATCTTCAAGCAACTAAAAAAGTCATTTTCTTTCTAAGCTCCTGAGACTACGATGACCTGGATAACTGGGAACCTTCCCAGACATCTACTAGAAAATGAATTTAAGGAATTGAAGACTTGGTTTTTCTATAATGATTTAACACTGAATCTGAGCAAAACAAATCTCATACTATTTGGGAGTCGAACAAATTATATCACTAATAAACTGATGATAAATAACATAGAATTAGGATAATAAATAAAACTACTTCAACAGAACCACCAAATCCACTTTTTAGCCTTTTATTAAATACTCTTAAATTTAAAGACTTGGTTGATCTCAAAACAAAACATCTTGAAAGAGTGAGTGATGAATGAAAGAAAAGAAATTAAAGAAACTAATGTAAAGTGCAGAAAAGAATGTAAAACTCAGTGATACATGTAGTGAGCAGCACTTCTCTGAGTGAAATGAGCTTGTTGATGTCAGAGGTCAGAGAAGAAAGACCAGATGACTTCATGCTGATAGGAAGGCAGCAGAGACTAAAAATAACCACTCATTAAAAGCAAACTATACAGAAGACCATCTCCGAGAGCACAACATGTCAGACCTTGAAGCACATGGGCTAGAAGCAGCAGAAGACCACACTGGCTACCACTATCTGTCAGCTAAGAACAGCAAACTGAGGAAACAGACTCACAAATATTAGACAATAAGAGATTGGAGAAATGTTTCCTGGTCTGACGAGTCTCTATTTCTGCTGTGACATTCTGGGTCAGAGGCTAAACACAAGATTTCATGACTTTCGCTTTTTAACATCATATCAAATATTGTAAATTGATATGAAAGCAGCCTATGTTTTATATTTAAATGGCAGGAAGATAAAAATGAAAGAAATAAAACCTGTAAAACAGTATAAAACATGCATGTAGCTTCCATGTTGAAAACTGCAGATGAGGTGGAAGTGTCTTAAATCTTTGTGAAAACCACCAGCATGTGCTTTGGCAAGACCAAGATGGAAGAAATCCTCATCTGAAGCTTTGCTGAACATAAGGATTTCTCTCAGGTCATCATGATTTGGTCTTTATCCTGATCAAGTTCTAAATGTTGTGGGACAAAGATTTGTTTGTTGCTTTATAAATTATGTGTAGAGTTCTGAGGTCAACCAAGTCTTTAAATTTAAGAGTATTTAATAAAAAGGCTAAAAAGTAAGTAAAGTAAGTACATTTTAATTTTGAGCTTGGACTAAATTATAAAGACATTAAAACAGTGCTTGGCAGTACACACAATTTGTATAAAAGTGAGAGACATCTGAAGAGAGTTCTTAGCGCAAGGGGACATACTCATCACAAAAGCGTACTCTGACCTGGAAGTCTTGGTTGAATTCATTGACAACCAGTTGCAGTACTCTGGTAGCTTCACGTGTACCGATGGATGTACGCTAAATGCAGAGAACATTGACTACGCGTGAGGAAAGGGGATGTACGCTTGGTGTTGAATGAGCTGGATCCCTGAGGGGTGGCACTGAGGCAAGCAAGACGTCTCAGGCGAAGGAACTATTTTTCAAAAGGGCTGAACTTCATCTGGCACCTGGACTCCTACGATAAACTGAAACCATATGCCATCTGTATCAATGGGAGTGTTGATGGTTTATCAAGAAAAATAATCTGTCTTAATGCATACACAATAAATAGTAATCTGAAAGTGATTGGGGGGTATTACATAGAAGCGGTGAGTTAATAAATTATGTTTTCTTGCGTGTATGGATGCATGCGTGTGTGAGTGACAGATAAAGGGAACGAAGGAAGTGATAGAGAGGGAGTAGACGAAGTATAGTGAGAGATGAGATGTGGGCCAGATTGAGGGAATGGAGAGACTTGCAGGAAGAAAGAGACAAGAGAGGGAGAACAGGTGGAGAGCAGCAGGGAGTAAATGAAATGCAAATTGTGTAAATACTATAATTTAGGCTTAAGAAATTGGCTGCCTTAAGGAACAGCTCAACAACCAAGACTAGAGAAAGATTTATGTTCAAGATGTTGACGTGGCATATGAAAACTTCTTATCAATAATATTAACTCTTTACAATAAACGCTGTCTCCTGGTGAAGAAAGCAAAGAAAACTGAAAACATGGCTAACAAACGCATGTAAGAAAAAGAATCTGTTGTACAAGAAGAAGAACAATAGATGCTGAACAAACTTATAAGAGGTGTAAGAATACATTTATAATAATTATGAGAACAAGTAAAAGAAATTACTACAGTAAACTTTTAGATAAAATAAAATATGAAAAACGTGGACAGTACTAAATGATACTGTAAATAAAGGAACTAAAGGATTGGAATATCCCAATAACTTTCAAATACAAAATACAATGATCAGTGACATAAAACAATTTGCAAATGGTTTTAATGGCTTTTTTCTTGATGTTGGTCCTGGCTTGCCTAAAGAAATTGTAAAAACTGAACACCCTACTAAAAATAAAACATTAACTATTAATGTAGCAAACTCAGTGTTTATGAGGGGAGTAGATGAGCCAAGCCAATGGTAAGGACTAATGTAAAATATCACAGCATTACAGTCACAGGAGTTAGTGTGTGGAACACCTATACAGATCAAATTAACAAAAGTACATCAATACAAAAATTCATACGATTGCTTAAAAATAATAAATTGCATGACTATAGGAAATACAAGCTGAGCACTAACTGTATTTCTAGTTTAACAATCCCACACCGACTGCTGCTCCACTGCCCTCTTAAGTTGAGCTCCTTTTATTAGCAGATCAGCAACAGGTGAGTGATTATCACAGGTGTAGCTGGCTCCAAGGCAGGGACTCTCCAGGCCTGGCGGGGCAGCAAAACTGACACAGCAACACACACGGGGAAACAAGGAACTAGGAGAAGATCACATCACAACTATAAATGATTAAGAAAGACAAATAAAACTCATAATATTCATTAAACTCAAAATAACACATGATCCCAGGTCACAGACCCAGGCCCATGACATAATGCGCCTTAAAATCCGGTGTGCCGTATGGTCTAAATGCGGTAACTTATCTTTCTTGTAGAAATGTGCTCCAAATAAAGAACTTTGTGTTGACAAGATTGTTAGCTAAACATTTTCAAATCAATATTGTCCGTATGGACAGCAACTTTTTTTTAAAAAGTGAACATATAAGGAGAGGCGTCCACCAAGTATTTCCTGCCATGGCGTCCATGTCACCATGGTAACGGCACAGCCAGATAACAACATGAAATTTCAAAACATATGTACACTTAACGAGTTATGTTTAATGAACCTCAACATAATTACAAGAGTTAACATTAAAGGCTTGCATGTACAACTTCTGCTTTTAAACAAGTTACTCGCCTTCTCAACCCCAGTGTTTTATGCTATCTTGTTCTTTCACTTACTGAATTTTAGACGTTTCTCATACAAAAGGCGTGTAATATTCTTCGTGTACATTCATACCAGCAACAGGGTTGAATTCATACTGGCCGTTGCCTGGTGGCATCGAACAGCCAAACATCTGGTGCGAGTTGGGGAAGGTCCATTGAGGTCCAGGAGCAAAACTGTCCACAGGATGAGGATAGGGGCCCTGATAATTTGCACCATTTGTGATTAAGTTTACCTCCAGGTCCTGGGTGTACTCCTGCCTGAGTGGGGGCTGTCCCTCTCCCTGAAACTGAATCACAGACAGGTGGACTGTCAGTAAAACAAGAATACTTCAAGAATACTTCCCCAGATAATGATCAGAAAAAGTGCTTTTTAGTAATAGGAGATACTTACATGAAGTGGGATGCCCTGATTCACATGCTGAGGATGTGAACTCCTCCTAAACTTACTCCGTCTGTTTTGAAACCAAGTTTTTACCTAAAGATGGACGACAACAGAAATCATTTAATGAGTACAATTGACCCAAAATTCAATTTCTTATGTTCCAGTAGGTTGAAAAACACTCACCTGTTTGTAGGTCAGTCCTGTCATCTCTGCCAACTGCTTCATCTCTCTTGGCTCATAGTAACGTTTCACATTAAACTGATGGACAAGAATATTCAGCTGTCTCTCTGTGAACACCACCCGGGCCTTTCCTTTAGGTTTCTCTGGAGCAGTGCTGGGATCGTGCAGGGTGGCAGTGATGTTGCCATCCTGGCTTCTTGGGACAGCAAAATTTTGTTTCTCCTGTGAGACAGAGCTTGAAACTGCCTCAGAAGTATCACCGGTTTCTTCGAAGTGAAGACTCGCTTCTACACCGCTGCCAGAACTCCACGAGTCTGTAAGGGTAAAGAGACAGAGGCACAAGTAAGCACAAGTCTATATGGTCCACGTGGGTCAGTTACTGATATGTGTTTGCACGACTGACTTTGTAACAGTAATAATTTAAAAAAAGGATAAACTGATGAGTCTTAAATCCCAAAAGGTCTCAGACTGAAGAAGTCACGTGGATGAGTGACGAAACGTTTCTCTCACTGAAAACATGCATGCATTAGCATTATTGAGCATGCATGAAGACAATGAGTCTTAAACACAACAGTTTCCAACAAACTTGGGAAAAAAAAGTGGTGGGATATTTGTACATTCTTTAAAACCAAAAAGAATTTAAAGTGGACTCCCCGATCAGCTGTGGAGGGAGAAATGGTGGCTTCTGCCATCAGGACTTACAACACAGAGTGAAAGAGTATTTTTGCAAGTTGTCTTAGAGGTTAGCCAACTCTGTTCAAATCAGCTCACCAGTAAACAATGCTGAGTACATACCTGGTGAAAAGTGCATCCCATAATCTTCCATCTTTGAAATCCCAGTGATTAAAACAGGAAAGCTGGAATAAGTATCTCTGCTGAAAGAGCTTCAAACCAGGCAGGAAGGTGCTGTGTGTCCTAAGACTGACCTGACTTAAGAGCAATTCTCCTGTGCTTTTAAGGAGGTTTGTGGGTGTTGGCAGGAATGTGGGGGGTTGAGCTTCTTCTTTTGTGAGTTGCTTTACAAAGCAGTCAGGCTGTTTCTACCAACTGGCATCATTTACATTTGTTTAAAATGCTGTTTCTCAGGTCTGAAAAAAGAAAGTACAGTTAGAAAGCAGCCGTACAAATGAGCTTTACCAAATCCTTCCAACTCACACTTTATAAAATATTAAACTGTTAATGCCTAAAATTACTTTATCTTTTAGTCACTGATACTTCAAGAAATGACAAAGTGTGATCTCTAACCTTTTCTTCTTCTCTGCTCCATCTGTGGGGGAGGAAAAGTAACAGAGCCCCCCAAGACAACAATAACTGACTTAAGCTTAAGTTTAGCCGTCCACAGGAATTGTAATGTCAGTGAAATGGATTCAGTTTTGTTTGGTGACATTTTTGGAGTCCTGAAGTAGTACTGTAGTTCTGTTTATCCATCTAGATTGTTGCCCAGGTTTGTAAATAAGTCTCTACAGTAAATCGGAACAAGATGGACTTGTGATGTGTTTCTCAGAGTAGCAAAAGTTTTCCTCAGCAGCAAAGTCTGTTTTTAGAAATCATGCCTGACTCAAAAAGAAATCCACAAACTTTTATTAACATTTTAATGTAGGAACTGTTTTCTTTCTACTGAACTACATCCACCAGCTGTATCAGTGTGCAGGAGGAAGCACACATCAGGCTGTGATGAGAGGCTTGAGCTCAAAACAGGTCAAACTCTTCCTTTGGTTGGTGGGTGTGGCATGACACAGCGAGATTTCTGAGTCTTTTTTAACAGTATTTAACAGAAGCAGTATTTCATTCTACCACTGTCCTCATTGGAGGAAAAGTCATTGCAGATAAATGCATTGGTGACTTTGAAAGCGTTATAACAACATATATAAGAAGTGGACTTTATCAGTCAGCTACACATGAAGTCCTCTACCACACCACCCTCAGAAAACCACACTGATTCCTCTTTAGCCTCCTTTAATTGACCTAAACTGCCACACTGTTTTCACACATAAACATGTTAAAACTGCTCACAAGAATTATTTTGGTGAGGACATCACTGGCTCCCTCACTGGTGTGCTCATGTTTGAGCAGCACTTAGCAGCTAATTACTGAAATGAACTGATTCCATGTTTGCATCAATTAATGCAATATTAGATCACCCAAAGAACTTTCCACTCACATAGAGCATTTTTGCAAATGCAACATCATGATAATTTGACCTGCAGGCCTTAAGTTGCACCTCTCTTTAAACCCCCACAGCAGCTTGTTGAGGCAAAAATGTTTTTTGTACTCATGCAAACCATTCAAAAATGTGACATGGAATATCACAATGACCGCTGACCACTCGTTTTGTCTTTATTAACTTTAATAAATGAAACAGTCTGAAAGTGGCAACTGAAATTAAATCAATTCATCAAGGTCTGCATCTTTAATCGTGTGTTTAAAACATATGATGGACTATATAATCTGAAAAATTCTCATTTAGTAAAGAAAACCAAACCTGATGAGTTGCTGACTGTGAGCTGCAGCTGGTGTAAATCATGATTTTTATGGATATTTCTCACTGGTGAGTTGAGAACAGTTTAGCCTGTTCTGCTTTTATGTCAACTAGATCTGTGTTAGATGATTTTGATTTAACTTCCTGCTCTGGTTGTTTCAGACAAGACACCAGTTTGATCTTTGCACCGATGATTAATTTACTTTCTATCATCAGAAGATTTGTGCACATAGTTTATAATTTCAAATGTATCAGAGCAAATACAGCTCCTCTTTAAATATATTTTACACAAAATCTGTATTATTTCAGTTAGCTTTGAAACCTGATATGTATAAAATGTTTTAAAATAAGCCAAATTATACCAATATTACATACAAATAAAGACTTACACCTCAAATTTAGATCTTTTTGATCATCTGGAGAACAGTACTGAGTTTATAAGGTAGCAAATGGCAGCTTTCACCTTCTTTGAAATGCACCTCTACATTGTAAAAAGTCTCTGACACTAAAACACCCACATAAGTCAACGTCAACAACAGCAAGACTAACGATCCACATCAACGCCCGTCATAAACCCACAGACACATGCATCTGGCCCCCTCTGGCTCATTCAGAATTAGAGACGCACCCAGTTCAGCCAGTGACCACTAAACATACGCTAATGTGTCTCTTAGAGTTCCTGTATCACATCCTGCTACCTCTGATTAATTATCAAGTCAATGCAGACAGATGGCACCAGGGCCATGAGAGATCAATGTGGGTAAAGGTGTTTGTGTTCACGTGTCTTAATTTGAAGTAATTTCAAAGACACAGAAGTCATATTGTTTGCAGATGACACAAAGTTATTGTGGAAGTAACTTGGAACAACTTCTGAATGAACTTCAGGTGAAATGAGTTCACCTGAAACCTTGGCTGAATATGACCTACACCCGTTTTCACACCTTGGCTCGTGTCACTAGGTAGAGGATCGTTATAGGGTCCATTGTCCCTCTTGGGGCGACACTCTTATATGGCTTAAATCTGTGACTCTCTACCACTTTGAACTGAAAAAGCCTATCAGATGAGAGGTGAAACATCTTCAAGCAACTAAAAAAGTCATTTTCTTTCTAAGCTCCTGAGACTACGATGACCTGGATAACTGGGAACCTTCCCAGACATCTACTAGAAAATGAATTTAAGGAATTGAAGACTTGGTTTTTCTATAATGATTTAACACTGAATCTGAGCAAAACAAATCTCATACTATTTGGGAGTCGAACAAATTATATCACTAATAAACTGATGATAAATAACATAGAATTAGGATAATAAATAAAACTACTTCAACAGAACCACCAAATCCACTTTTTAGCCTTTTTATTAAATACTCTTAAATTTAAAGACTTGGTTGATCTCAAAACAAAACATCTTGAAAGAGTGAGTGATGAATGAAAGAAAAGAAATTAAAGAAACTAATGTAAAGTGCAGAAAAGAATGTAAAACTCAGTGATACATGTAGTGAGCAGCACTTCTCTGAGTGAAATGAGCTTGTTGATGTCAGAGGTCAGAGGAGAAAGACCAGATGACTTCATGCTGATAGGAAGGCAGCAGAGACTAAAAATAACCACTCATTAAAAGCAAACTATACAGAAGACCATCTCCGAGAGCACAACATGTCAGACCTTGAAGCACATGGGCTAGAAGCAGCAGAAGACCACACTGGCTACCACTATCTGTCAGCTAAGAACAGCAAACTGAGGAAACAGACTCACAAATATTAGACAATAAGAGATTGGAGAAATGTTTCCTGGTCTGACGAGTCTCTATTTCTGCTGTGACATTCTGGGTCAGAGGCTAAACACAAGATTTCATGACTTTTGCTTTTTAACATCATATCAAATATTGTAAATTGATATGAAAGCAGCCTATGTTTTATATTTAAATGGCAGGAAGATAAAATGAAAGAAATAAAACCTGTAAAACAGTATAAAACATGCATGTAGCTTCCATGTTGAAAACTGCAGATGAGGTGGAAGTGTCTTAAATCTTTGTGAAAACCACCAGCATGTGCTTTGGCAAGACCAAGATGGAAGAAATCCTCATCTGAAGCTTTGCTGAACATAAGGATTTCTCTCAGGTCATCATGATTTGGTCTTTATCCTGATCAAGTTCTAAATGTTGTGGGACAAAGATTTGTTTGTTGCTTTATAAATTATGTGTAGAGTTCTGAGGTCAACCAAGTCTTTAAATTTAAGAGTATTTAATAAAAAGGCTAAAAAGTAAGTAAAGTAAGTACATTTTAATTTTGAGCTTGGACTAAATTATAAAGACATTAAAACAGTGCTTGGCAGTACACACAATTTGTATAAAAGTGAGAGACATCTGAAGAGAGTTCTTAGCGCAAGGGGACATACTCATCACAAAAGCGTACTCTGACCTGGAAGTCTTGGTTGAATTCATTGACAACCAGTTGCAGTACTCTGGTAGCTTCACGTGTACCGATGGATGTACGCTAAATGCACAGAACATTGACTACGCGTGAGGAAAGGGGATGCACGCTTGGTGTTGAATGAGCTGGATCCCTGAGGGGTGGCACTGAGGCAAGCAAGACATCTCAGGCGAAGGAACTATTTTTCAAAAGGGCTGAACTTCATCTGGCACCTGGACTCCTACGATAAACTGAAACCATATGCCATCTGTATCAATGGGAGTGTTGATGGTTTATCAAGAAAAATAATCTGTCTTAATGCATACACAATAAATAGTAATCTGAAAGTGATTGGGGGGTATTACATAGAAGCGGTGAGTTAATAAATTATGTTTTCTTGTGTGTATGGATGCATGCATGTGTGAGTGACAGATAAAGGGAACGAAGGAAGTGATAGAGAGGGAGTCAAAGGAGTTTGCAAAGAAAAGTGACCAAGACTAGAGAAAGATCTATGTTCAAGATGTTGACGTGGCATATGAAAACTTCTTATCAATAATATTAACTCTTTACAATAAACGCTGTCTCCTGGTGAATAAAGCAAAGAAAACTGAAAACATGGCTAACAAACGCATGTAAGAAAAAGAATCTGTTGTACAAGAAGAAGAACAATAGATGCTGAACAAACTTATAAGAGGTATAAGAATACATTTATAATAATTATCAGAACGAGTAAAAGAAATTACTACAGTAAACTTTTAGATAAAATAAAATATGAAAAACGTGGACAGTACTAAATGATACTGTAAATAAAGGAACTAAAGGATTGGAATATCCCAATAACTTTCAAATACAAAATACAATGATCAGTGACATAAAACAATTTGCAAATGGTTTTAATGGCTTTTTTCTTGATGTTGGTCCTGGCTTGCCTAAAGAAATTGTAAAAACTGAACACCCTACTAAAAATAAAACATTAACTATTAATGTAGCAAACTCAGTGTTTATGAGGGGAGTAGATGAGCCAAGCCAATGGTAAGGACTAATGTAAAATATCACAGCATTACAGTCACAGGAGTTAGTGTGTGGAACACCTATACAGATCAAATTAACAAAAGTACATCAATACAAAAATTCATACGATTGCTTAAAAATAATAAATTGCATGACTATAGGAAATACAAGCTGAGCACTAACTGTATTTCTAGTTTAACAATCCCACACCGACTGCTGCTCCACTGCCCTCTTAAGTTGAGCTCCTTTTATTAGCAGATCAGCAACAGGTGAGTGATTATCACAGGTGTAGCTGGCTCCAAGGCAGGGACTCTCCAGGCCTGGCGGGGCAGCAAAACTGACACAGCAACACACACGGGGAAACAAGGAACTAGGAGAAGATCACATCACAACTAACTAACTTACTTATCGTTCTTGTAGAAATGTGCTCCAAATAAAGAACTTTGTGTTGACAAGATTGTTAGCTAAACATTTTCAAATCAATATTGTCCGTATGGACAGCAACATTTTTTTTAAAAAGTGAACATATAAGGAGAGGCGTCCACCAAGTATTTCCTGCCATGGCGTCCATGTCACCATGGTAACGGCACAGCCAGATAACAACATGAAATTTCAAAACATATGTACACTTAACGAGTTATGTTTAATGAACCTCAACATAATTACAAGAGTTAACATTAAAGGCTTGCATGTACAACTTCTGCTTTTAAACAAGTTACTCGCCTTCTCAACCCCAGTGTTTTATGCTATCTTGTTCTTTCACTTACTGAATTTTAGACGTTTCTCATACAAAAGGCGTGTAATATTCTTCGTGTACATTCATACCAGCAACAGGGTTGAATTCATACTGGCCGTTGCCTGGTGGCATCGACCAGTCAAACATCTGGTGCGAGTTGGGGAAGGTCCATTGAGGTCCAGGAGCAAAACTGTCCACAGGATGAGGATAGGGGCCCTGATAATTTGCACCATTTGTGATTAAGTTTACCTCCAGGTCCTGGGTGTACTCCTGCCTGAGTGGGGGCTGTCCCTCTCCCTGAAACTGAATCACAGACAGGTGGACTGTCAGTAAAACAAGAATACTTCAAGAATACTTCCCCAGATAATGATCAGAAAAAGTGCTTTTTAATAATAGGAGATACTTACATGAAGTGGGACGCCCTGATTCACATGCTGAGGATGTGAACTCCTCCTAAACTTACTCCGTCTGTTTGAAACCAAGTTTTTACCTAAAGATGGACGACAACAGAAAACATTTAATGAGTACAATGGACCCAAAATTCAATTTCTTATGTTCCAGTAGGTTGAAAAACACTCACCTGTTTGTAGGTCAGTCCTGTCATCTCTGCCAACTGCTTCATCTCACTTGGCTCATAGTAACGTTTCACATTAAACTGATGGACAAGAATATTCAGCTGTCTCTCTGTGAACACCACCCGGGCCTTTCCTTTAGGTTTCTCTGGAGCAGTGCTGGGATCGTGCAGAGTGGCACTGATGTTGCCATCCTGGCTTCTTGGGACAGCAAAATTTTGTTTCTCCTGTGAGACTGAGCTTGAAACTGCCTCAGAAGTATCACCGGTTTCTTCGAAGTGAAGACTCGCTTCTACACCGCTGCCAGAACTCCACGAGTCTGTAAGGGTAAAGAGACAGAGGCACAAGTAAGCACAAGTCTATATGGTCCACGTGGGTCAGTTACTGATATGTGTTGGCACGACTGACTTTTTAACAGTAATAATTTTAAAAAAGGATAAATTGATGAGTCTTAAATCCCAAAAGGTCTCAGACTGAAGAAGTCACGTGGATGAGTGACGAAACGTTTCTCTCACTGAAAACATGCATGCATTAGCATTATTGAGCATGCATGAAGACAATGAGTCTTAAACACAACAGTTTCCAACAAACTTGGGAAAAAAAAGTGGTGGGATATTTGTACATTCTTTAAAACCAAAAAGGATTTAAAGTGGACTCCCCGATCAGCTGTGGAGGGAGAAATGGTGGCTTCTGCCATCAGGACTTACAACACAGAGTGAAAGAGTATTTTTGCAAGTTGTCTTAGAGGTTAGCCAACTCTGTTCAAATCAGCTCACCAGTAAACAATGCTGAGTACATACCTGGTGAAAAGTGCATCCCATAATCTTCCATCTTTGAAATCCCAGTGATTAAAACAGGAAAGCTGGAATAAGTATCTCTGCTGAAAGAGCTCCAAACCAGGCAGGAAGGTGCTGTGTGTCCTAAGACTGACCTGACTTAAGAGCAATTCTCCTGGGCTTTTAAGGAGGTTTGTGGGTGTGGGCAGGAATGTGGGGGGTTGAGCTTCTTCTTTTGTGAGTTGCTTTACAAAACAGTCAGGCTGTTTCTACCAACTGGCATCATTTACATTTCTTTAAAATGCTGTTTCTCAGGTCAGAAAAAAGAAAGTACAGTTAGAAAGCAGCCGTACAAATGAGCTTTACCAAATCCTTCCAACTCACACTTTATAAAATATTAAACTGTTAATGCCTAAAATTACTTTATCTTTTAATCACAGACTCTTCAAGAAATGACAAAGTGTGATCTCTAACCTTTTCTTCTTCTCTGCTCCATCTGTGGGGAGGGAAAAGTAACAGAGCCCCCCAAGACAACAATAACCAACTTAAGCTCAAGTTTAGCCGTCCACAGGAATTGTAATGTCAGTGAAATGGATTCAGTTTTGTTTGGTGACATTTTTGGAGTCCTGAAGTAGTACTGTAGTTCTGTTTATCCATCTAGATTGTTGCCCAGGTTTGTAAATAAGTCTCTACAGTAAATCGGAACAAGATGGACTTGTGATGTGTTTCTCAGAGTAACAAAAGTTTTCCTCAGCAGCAAAGTCTGTTTTTAGAAATCACGCCTGACTCAAAATGAAATCCACAAACTTTTATTAACAATGTAGGAACTGTTTTCTTTCTACTGAACTACATCCACCACCTGAATCAGTGTGCAGGAGGAAGCACACATCAGGCTGTGATGAGAGACTTGAGCTCAAAACAGGTCAAACTCTTCCTTTGGTTGGTGGGTGTGACATGACACAGCGAGATTTCTGAGTCTTTTTTAACAGCATTTAACAGAATCAGTATTTCATTCTACCACTGTCCTCATTGAAGGAAAAGTCATTGCAGATAAATGCATTGGTGACTTTGAAAGAGTTATAACAACATATATAAGAAGTGGACTTTATCAGTCAGCTACACATGAAGTCCTCTACCACACCACCCTCAGAAAACCACACTGATTCCTCTTCAGCCTCCTTTAATTGACCTAAACTGCCACACTGTTTTCACACATAAACATGTTAAAACTGCTCACAAGAATTATTTGGTGAGGACATCACTGGCTCCCTCACTGGTGTGCTCATGTTTGCGCAGCACTTAGCAGCTAATTACTGAAATGAACTGATTCCATGTTTGCATCAATTAACGCAGTATTAGATCACCCAAAGAACTTTCCACTCACATAGAGCATTTTTGCAAATGCAACATCATGATAATTTGACCTGCAGGCCTTAAGTTGCACCTCTCTTTAAACCCCCACAGCAGCTTGTTGAGGCAAAAATGGTTTTTGTACTCATGCAAACCATTCAAAAATGTGACATGGAATATCACAATGACCGCTGACCACTCTTTTTGTCTTTATTAACTTTAATAAATGAAACAGTCTGAAAGTGGCAACTGAAATTAAATCAATTCATCAAGGTCTGCATCTTTAATCGTGTGTTTAAAACATATGATGGACTACATAATGTGAAAAATTCTCATTTAGTAAAGAAAACCAAACCTGATGAGTTGCTGACTGTGAGCTGCAGCTGGTGTAAATCATGCTTTTTATGGATATTTCTCACTGGTGAGTTGAGAACAGTTTAGCCTGTTCTGCTTTTATGTCAACTAGATCTGTGTTAGATGATTTTGATTTAACTTCCTGCTCTGGTTGTTTCAGACAAGACACCAGTTTGATCTTTGCAGCGATGATTAATTTACTTTCTATTATCAGAAGATTTGTGCACATAGTTTATAATTTCAAATGTATCAGAGCAAATACAGCTCCTCTTTAAATATATTTTACACAAAATCTGCATTATTTCAGTGAGCTTTGAAACCTGATATGTATAAAATGTTTTAAAATAAGCCAAATTATACCAATATTACATACAAATAAAGACTTACACGTCTAATTTAGATCTTTTTGATCATCTGGAGAACATTACTGAGTTTATAAGGTAGCAAATGGTAGTTTCACCTTCTTTGAAATGCACCTCTACATTGTAAAAAGTCTCTGACACTAAAACACCCACATAAGTCAACGTCAACAACAGCAAGACTAACGATCCACATCAACGCCCGTCATAAACCCACAGACACATGCATCTGGCCCCCTCTGGCTCATTCAGAATTAGAGATGCACCCAGTTCAGCCAGTGACCACTAAACATACGCTAATGTGTCTCTTAGAGTTCCTGTATCACATCCTGCTACCTCTGATTAATTATCAAGTCAATGCAGACAGATGGCACCAGGGCCATGAGAGATCAATGTGGGTAAAGGTGTTTGTGTTCACGTGTCTTAATTTGAAGTAATTTCAAAGACACAGAAGTCATATTGTTTGCAGATGACACAAAGTTATTGTGGAAGTAACTTGGAACAACTTCTGAATGAACTTCAGGTGAAATGAGTTCACCTGAAACCTTGGCTGAATATGACCTACACCCGTTTTAACACCTTGGCTCGTGTGACTAGGTAGAGGATTGTTATAGGGTCCATTGTCCCTCTTGGGGCGACACTCCTATACGGCTTAAATCTGTGACTCTCTACCACTTTGAACTGAAAAAGCCTATCAGATGAGAGGTGAAACATCTTCAAGCAACTAAAAAAGTCATTTTCTTTCTAAGCTCCTGAGACTACGATGACCTGGATAACTGGGAACCTTCCCAGACATCTACTAGAAAATGAATTTAAGGAATTGAAGACTTGGTTTTTCTATAATGATTTAACACTGAATCTGAGCAAAACAAATCTCATACTATTTGGGAGTCGAACAAATTATATCACTAATAAACTGATGATAAATAACATAGAATTAGGATAATAAATAAAACTACTTCAACAGAACCACCAAATCCACTTTTTAGCCTTTTTATTAAATACTCTTAAATTTAAAGACTTGGTTGATCTCAAAACAAAACATCTTGAAAGAGTGAGTGATGAATGAAAGAAAAGAAATTAAAGAAACTAATGTAAAGTGCAGAAAAGAATGTAAAACTCAGTGATACATGTAGTGAGCAGCACTTCTCTGAGTGAAATGAGCTTGTTGATGTCAGAGGTCAGAGAAGAAAGACCAGATGACTTCATGCTGATAGGAAGGCAGCAGAGACTAAAAATAACCACTCATTAAAAGCAAACTATACAGAAGACCATCTCCGAGAACACAACATGTCAGACCTTGAAGCACATGGGCTAGAAGCAGCAGAAGACCACACTGGCTACCACTATCTGTCAGCTAAGAACAGCAAACTGAGGAAACAGACTCACAAATATTAGACAATAAGAGATTGGAGAAATGTTTCCTGGTCTGACGAGTCTCTATTTCTGCTGTGACATTCTGGGTCAGAGGCTAAACACAAGATTTCATGACTTTCGCTTTTTAACATCACACTGAAAAAAAGGGACTGGCCATCTCTTGGATTTATGTAAGCATCTTGCATGTATTTAACACAATTGCCTCATGTTTTAAAGTTAAATGTAACTATATAGTGTAAAAACTACATGATATGCAGAAAGGGTGTATTAAATTGTTCATATCATGTTCAGGTGAAGTAAGTCAATAAGATAGCAACGTTAAATCTCGTGAAACCACGCGTGATTTCATCTCGCGGGCTTTGGATCATGGTTTAAAAAAGGCATCCATCTCAGTCAAGTCCAGCAGCCAACTCTACGTTTTTTGGTATGTCTTGATTTTTTGAATTAATATTTACCATATTTCAGCCAAATGTAGTTAAACGTCTAGAGTGTCGCCATGTAACATGTTAAAAAAGAACCGTTAGCTTATTTGCTGTTTTATCTGTTGTCAAAGAATTGGCGCTTTTTCATCTGAATTTGGCCGTAATATCACATTAAATTAATTACGAGGCACTCATAACATAATTTGGTTTTCTGTGTGAATAGATTTGCCAACTGACTTTTCGGTTGCATTGTGTATTTACTGCACCATGGTGTTAGTGAGATTTTGGACATTGAACAGCTTTAGCTAATATCATCAGCGGCATTATGCTAGCTTACTCCTGCCCTCACCTGCTGTCCTTTTGTTTTTGTTTGTTTTTTTGCTACACATTGAGAGACGACTTCTATTCTGCATTTCACCAGGAGTCAGCTGATGGATTGTGGGTTCAAGGTGTTATGGTGAGAAATTATATTCTATTTTCGCTTAAGGTTTCTGTAACTTAGTTATAATAGGTTTTTTTTTATAATTATTAGGTACATGCATACTCAAATAGACCACCCTATTAATACAACTGAGAAATCCAAAATCTGCCATAGGTTTAACTTATACCTGTATGTATTGTCAGAAAGGTGATTACTAGACTCACATTAATGCACACTTGAACTAAAATGAGGTTGTAACTTGTGGGTTGTTGGGTTGCAAATCAGAAACAAACATCTTTGGATTTTTTTAATCCCATAAGATCTGGAAACACAGTTTTTATTCAACAAAACATTACTGATTAACCAAGAAGAGTGCCTGCTGTTATTTCAAAATAATTTTATGTCATTTCAGATAAAATGCAGCATTCCAGTGCATCCCAACCATGCCTTTACAGTCAAGGTTTCTGACGGAGCTGAGTTTCTCTCTGACAGTCTGCTGAAAGTGTTTGCAAAGTGATCAGGGGAGCAGGGCACAAAGCTAAAGGATGTAGCTGCCATGATGACAGTAAGAACTTTAAAATTCTTTGACTACAAAGTGTATATGTATTGCATTAGGTCAGTAAAAGATTTTTATGCTGCATCCATTGAAACAGACAACTATTACCTGTGAGTACTTATTCCACTAAACGGATGCCATAATTTTCGTCATGCATTTACTGGCCCACTGAGAAAAAATTATCTTTTTTAAAAAAATATGTTCTGGAAACTATATATCCATAAAGTTGATGTCAAACAGGAACTTTTGATATTGCTTTGTAGATGCTGGTGTTGCATGTTGACTGGTTTAAAAAGTCAAGAGTTTTTGTCTGGGATCATTTTCTTTTGTGCTACTGAAAAGTTCACAATTCTCTGTTTTCTTTGTTATAATACTTAAGGATGACATTAATGCTCGAAGGGAGTCCCTCATCAAAGTGCTCCGCATCTGTGTGAAAGACAATTGCAACATCTTGGTGCAGGAGTTCATGGTGAGTGTTTTATGAGTAGATTGTGGCTTTGCAACATTTCAAAATGCATTTAGTTATCCACTTGATCCTCATTGGACTGGTTAGGACCAGTAGTCCTCTTTAATAATTTGAAGTTCACATGAGGCCTGGTAGTGAACTCGGCCGCCGGCCCTTGAGTTAGCCCATGAATGGCAGCATGGCAGGCCACTCTTTGGCTATAGCTATTTACTATGTTGCTTGCATTGGTTTAAATTACTCTAACATTAGAACTGGTAGATTCAAAAGAGATGAGTTTAAAAAGGAATCTTAAAGAAATGTTTTGTGTTTAACCAGGACTTGACTGAGGCCACTGCACAGATTGAGAAAACCACAATGAACATCTGTCTCCAGAGGATGCGCCAGGCAATGACTTTTCTGATGTTGGCATCATCATCGAGGGTATAGTAGTTCTTCAAGATCTGGATAACGTGACTTTTGCAGCAGCCATGCTGTTTGGACCTTTTTTATTCCTTCAATATGAGTTACCCATCACAACTCTGCTACACTTTTGAGTTGATTCAAAGGGTGGTAATGGATTTGGATGCAACTCAGCTCTCAAGAAAAGCTCACAACTAAGACAAAACTGCTACTGCAAGGAAAGCTCACTGTTATGCATGCAAGGTGATCAGCTCTAGGTGAGAGGACATTTAAATCTCACACTTGTTCTGCTGCATTTTTGAAGCTCAATTCCAGGAACAGATCGCAGGGTTCATTTTTATATACTCTGCAACTGCCATGAGGACAGGTCCATTTTTTTGTTGTTTGTTTTTCCTTTTGCTCTGTACAAGTTCTCTGTTTATCTGTTTGGCAGCATTTTTCAATTTCTGTTTGTATTTTTTCTTTCTTTTACTAGTGAAGAGATGTAGCGTGAACAGTTATACAGTCTAAATATCCCATATGGGTCGTGTGAAATGGTGTTTTCAGTTTCATTCAGTTGAAGTAAAGAACGATGAATATTTCTAAGTGTGCTGTGCTGTTTTGAACCAAGATGTCACAGTATGATCAGTGCTGTAATTTTTGACAGTCACTGTATCAATGTTATTTTTGCGTCTCTTGAATAAAGGTTTTGACCTGCAAGTGCTAATTTCTTTAGTTATTGGGGTAAAATGGGTAATGTTAATAGGAAGGTGTTCGCCAATTCAGTAACCTAATTTAATGTTAATGGAAACTAACGTTACCTCAAATTGTTTAGTTATAATTGTTGTTTAACTGAATCTTGACGTCAGAGGCCTTAAATAGGATGTTTTGTATTGTTCTTTCCAAAGATGGTTACCTGTGACATTTTTCAAAAGCAACAGTCTAATTTCTTTGCTGTGATTGATTCCAGAGAACACGGAAGAACTGACATTATTTAACTGTTGATTTATATAGATTCAATAGATGAGTAATGTCAGTTTAATTCTTTACCTACTGTCAATGCAATGAAATTAGACATTTTGTTTTGAAAGGTTACTGGTGGATGCCAGCAACCATCTTGGAAGAGAACAATACAATCTGTTATAAGGCCTCCATTTGAAAATTGTGTAATTGATACTAGAATATAATAGCAAAATGTAATTTGAAGATAACATGTAATATTTAAGTGACCAAGTAGTATTGGGTAAAAGTTACTGAATGGTGTTGGGATAAAGTGAGAAAATTGAGAAGGATTAAAATATTCCAAGAGCTCAAATTACTTCATCAAAACATGTTTAAGTCACATTTTATCAACACAAATTGCACAGGTTTATTGAACATGAATAAATTGTGTTAATTTAACTCAATTGTTTAAGTTGCTGCCAAAGCAAAACATCTGTGTGCAACAAATGTCCACCATTGAATTAAGTAAATCCAACAACATATTTTTTTCAGTGCATATCAAATATTGTAAATTGATATGAAAGCAGCCTATGTTTTATATTTAAATGGCAGGAAGATAAAAATGAAAGAAATAAAACCAGTAAAACAGTATAAAACATGCATGTAGCTTCCATGTTGAAAACTGCAGATGAGGTGGAAGTGTCTTAAATCTTTGTGAAAACCACCAGCATGTGCTTTGGCAAGACCAAGATGGAAGAAATCCTCATCTGAAGCTTTGCTGAACATAAGGATTTCTCTCAGGTCATCATGATTTGGTCTTTATCCTGATCAAGTTCTAAATGTTGTGGGACAAAGATTTGTTTGTTGCTTTATAAATTATGTGTAGAGTTCTGAGGTCAACCAAGTCTTTAAATTTAAGAGTATTTAATAAAAAAGGCTAAAAAGTAAGTAAAGTAAGTACATTTTAATTTTGAGCTTGGACTAAATTATAAAGACATTAAAACAGTGCTTGGCAGTACACACAATTTTTATAAAAGTGAGAGACATCTGAAGAGAGTTCTTAGCGCAAGGGGACACACTCGTCACAAAAGCGTACTCTGACCTGGAAGTCTTGGTTGAATTCATTGACAACCAGTTGCAGTACTCTGGTAGCTTCACGTGTACCGATGGATGTACGCTAAATGCAGAGAACATTGACTACGCGTGAGGAAAGGGGATGCACGCTTGGTGTTGAATGAGCTGGATCCCTGAGGGGTGGCACTGAGGCAAGCAAGACGTCTCAGGCGAAGGAACTATTTTTCAAAAGGGCTGAACTTCATCTGGCACCTGGACTCCTACGATAAACTGAAACCATATGCCATCTGTATCAATGAGAGTGTTGATGGTTTATCAAGAAAAATAATCTGTCTTAATGCATACACAATAAATAGTAATCTGAAAGTGATTGGGGGATATTACATAGAAGCGGTGAGTTAATAAATTATGTTTTCTTGCGTGTATGGATGCATGCATGTGTGAGTGACAGATAAAGGGAACGAAGGAAGTGATAGAGAGGGAGTAGAAGAAGTATAGTGAGAGATGAGATGTGGGCCAGATTGAGGGAATGGAGAGACTTGCAGGAAGAAAGAGACAAGAGAGGGAGAACAGGTGGAGAGCAGCAGGGAGTAAATGAAATGCAAATTGTGTAAATACTATAATTTAGGCTTAAGAAATTGGCTGCCTTAAGGAACAGCTCAACAACCAAGACTAGAGAAAGATCTATGTTCAAGATGTTGACGTGGCATATGAAAACTTCTTATCAATAATATTAACTCTTTACAATAAACGCTGTCTCCTGGTGAATAAAGCAAAGAAAACTGAAAACATGGCTAACAAACGCATGTAAGAAAAAGAATCTGTTGTACAAGAAGAAGAACAATAGATGCTGAACAAACTTATAAGAGGTATAAGAATACATTTATAATAATTATGAGAACGAGTAAAAGAAATTACTACAGTAAACTTTTAGATAAAATAAAATATGAAAAACGTGGACAGTACTAAATGATACTGTAAATAAAGGAACTAAAGGATTGGAATATCCCAATAACTTTCAAATACAAAATACAATGATCAGTGACATAAAACAATTTGCAAATGGTTCTAATGACTTTTTTCTTGATGTTGGTCCTGGCTTGCCTAAAGAAATTGTAAAAACTGAACACCCTACTAAAAATTAAACATTAACTATTAATGTAGCAAACTCAGTGTTTATGAGGGGAGTAGATGAGCCAAGCCAATGGTAAGGACTAATGTAAAATATCACAGCATTACAATCACAGGAGTTAGTGTGTGGAACACCTATACAGATCAAATTAACAAAAGTACATCAATACAAAAATTCATACGATTGCTTAAAAATAATAAATTGCATGACTATAGGAAATACAAGCTGAGCACTAACTGTATTTCTAGTTTAACAATCCCACACCGACTGCTGCTCCACTGCCCTCTTAAGTTGAGCTCCTTTTATTAGCAGATCAGCAACAGGTGAGTGATTATCACAGGTGTAGCTGGCTCCAAGGCAGGGACTCTCCAGGCCTGGCGGGGCAGCAAAACTGACACAGCAACACACACGGGGAAACAAGGAACTAGGAGAAGATCACATCACAACTAACTAACTTACTTATCGTTCTTGTAGAAATGTGCTCCAAATAAAGAACTTTGTGTTGACAAGATTGTTAGCTAAACATTTTCAAATCAATATTGTCCGTATGGACAGCAACATTTTTTTTAAAAAGTGAACATATAAGGAGAGGCGTCCACCAAGTATTTCCTGCCATGGCGTCCATGTCACCATGGTAACGGCACAGCCAGATAACAACATGAAATTTCAAAACATATGTACACTTAACGAGTTATGTTTAATGAACCTCAACATAATTACAAGAGTTAACATTAAAGGCTTGCATGTACAACTTCTGCTTTTAAACAAGTTACTCGCCTTCTCAACCCCAGTGTTTTATGCTATCTTGTTCTTTCACTTACTGAATTTTAGACGTTTCTCATACAAAAGGCGTGTAATATTCTTCGTGTACATTCATACCAGCAACAGGGTTGAATTCATACTGGCCGTTGCCTGGTGGCATCGACCAGTCAAACATCTGGTGCGAGTTGGGGAAGGTCCATTGAGGTCCAGGAGCAAAACTGTCCACAGGATGAGGATAGGGGCCCTGATAATTTGCACCATTTGTGATTAAGTTTACCTCCAGGTCCTGGGTGTACTCCTGCCTGAGTGGGGGCTGTCCCTCTCCCTGAAACTGAATCACAGACAGGTGGACTGTCAGTAAAACAAGAATACTTCAAGAATACTTCCCCAGATAATGATCAGAAAAAGTGCTTTTTAATAATAGGAGATACTTACATGAAGTGGGACGCCCTGATTCACATGCTGAGGATGTGAACTCCTCCTAAACTTACTCCGTCTGTTTTGAAACCAAGTTTTTACCTAAAGATGGACGACAACAGAAAACATTTAATGAGTACAATGGACCCAAAATTCAATTTCTTATGTTCCAGTAGGTTGAAAACACTCACCTGTTTGTAGGTCAGTCCTGTCATCTCTGCCAACTGCTTCATCTCACTTGGCTCATAGTAACGTTTCACATTAAACTGATGGACAAGAATATTCAGCTGTCTCTCTGTGAACACCACCCGGGCCTTTCCTTTAGGTTTCTCTGGAGCAGTGCTGGGATCGTGCAGAGTGGCACTGATGTTGCCATCCTGGCTTCTTGGGACAGCAAAATTTTGTTTCTCCTGTGAGACTGAGCTTGAAACTGCCTCAGAAGTATCACCGGTTTCTTCGAAGTGAAGACTCGCTTCTACACCGCTGCCAGAACTCCACGAGTCTGTAAGGGTAAAGAGACAGAGGCACAAGTAAGCACAAGTCTATATGGTCCACGTGGGTCAGTTACTGATATGTGTTGGCACGACTGACTTTTTAACAGTAATAATTTTAAAAAAGGATAAATTGATGAGTCTTAAATCCCAAAAGGTCTCAGACTGAAGAAGTCACGTGGATGAGTGACGAAACGTTTCTCTCACTGAAAACATGCATGCATTAGCATTATTGAGCATGCATGAAGACAATGAGTCTTAAACACAACAGTTTCCAACAAACTTGGGAAAAAAAAGTGGTGGGATATTTGTACATTCTTTAAAACCAAAAAGGATTTAAAGTGGACTCCCCGATCAGCTGTGGAGGGAGAAATGGTGGCTTCTGCCATCAGGACTTACAACACAGAGTGAAAGAGTATTTTTGCAAGTTGTCTTAGAGGTTAGCCAACTCTGTTCAAATCAGCTCACCAGTAAGCAATGCTGAGTACATACCTGGTGAAAAGTGCATCCCATAATCTTCCATCTTTGAAATCCCAGTGATTAAAACAGGAAAGCTGGAATAAGTATCTCTGCTGAAAGAGCTCCAAACCAAGCAGGAAGGTGCTGTGTGTCCTAAGACTGACCTGACTTAAGAGCAATTCTCCTGTGCTTTTAAGGAGGTTTGTGGGTGTGGGCAGGAATGTGGGGGGTTGAGCTTCTTCTTTTGTGAGTTGCTTTACAAAACAGTCGGGCTGTTTCTACCAACTGGCATCATTTACATTTCTTTAAAATGCTGTTTCTCAGGTCTGAAAAAAGAAAGTACAGTTAGAAAGCAGCTGTACAAATGAGCTTTACCAAATCCTTCCAGCTCACACTTTATAAAATATTAAACTGTTAATGCCTAAAATTACTTTATCTTTTAATCACTGATACTTCAAGAAATGACAAAGTGTGATCTCTAACCTTTTCTTCTTCTCTGCTCCATCTGTGGGGGAGGGAAAAGTAACAGAGCCCCCCAAGACAACAACAACCGCCTTAAGCTTAAGTTTAGCCGTCCACAGGAATTGTAATGTCAGTGAAATGGATTCAGTTTTGTTTGGTGACATTTTTGGAGTCCTGAAGTAGTACTGTAGTTCTGTTTATCCATCTAGATTGTTGCCCAGGTTTGTAAATAAGTCTCTACAGTAAATCGGAACAAGATGGACTTGTGATGTGTTTCTCAGAGTAGCAAAAGTTTTCCTCAGCAGCAAAGTCTCTTTTTAGAAATCACGCCTGACTCAAAATGAAATCCACAAACTTTTATTAACATTTTAATGTAGGAACTGTTTTCTTTCTACTGAACTACATCCACCAGCTGTATCAGTGTGCAGGAGGAAGCACACATCAGGCTGTGATGAGAGACTTGAGCTCAAAACAGGTCAAACCCTTCCTTTGGTTGGTGGGTGTGACATGACACAGCGAGATTTCTGAGTCTTTTTTTTATCGTATTTAACAGAAGCAGTATTTCATTCTACCACTGTCCTCATTGGAGGAAAATTAATTGCAGATAAATGCATTGGTGACTTTGAAAGAGTTATAACAACATATATAAGAAGTGGACTTTATCAGTCAGCTACACATGAAGTCCTCTACCACACCACCCTCAGAAAACCACACTGATTCCTCTTCAGCCTCCTTTAATTGACCTAAACTGCCACACTGTTTTCACACATAAACATGTTAAAACTGCTCACAAGAATTATTTTGGTGAGGACATCACTGGCTCCCTCACTGGTGTGCTCATGTTTGAGCAGCACTTAGCAGCTAATTACTGAAATGAACTGATTCCATGTTTGCATCAATTAACGCAGTATTAGATCACCCAAAGAACTTTCCACTCACATAGAGCATTTTTGCAAATGCAACATCATGATAATTTGACCTGCAGGCCTTAAGTTGCACCTCTCTTTAAACCCCCACAGCAGCTTGTTGAGGCAAAAATGTTTTTTGTACTCATGCAAACCATTCAAAAATGTGACATGGAATATCACAATGACCCCTGACCACTCTTTTTGTCTTTATTAACTTTAATAAATGAAACAGTCTGAAAGTGGCAACTGATATTAAATCAATTCATCAAGGTCTGCATCTTTAATCGTGTTTAAAACATATGATGGACTACATAATGTGAAAAATTCTCATTTAGTAAAGAAAACCAAACCTGATGAGTTGCTGACTGTGAGCTGCAGCTGGTGTAAATCATGATTTTTATGGATATTTCTCACTGGTGAGTTGAGAACAGTTTAGCCTGTTCTGCTTTTATGTCAACTAGATCTGTGTTAGATGATTTTGATTTAACTTCCTGCTCTGGTTGTTTCAGACAAGACACCAGTTTGATCTTTGCACCGATGATTAATTTACTTTCTATCATCAGAAGATTTGTGCACATAGTTTATAATTTCAAATGTATCAGAGCAAATACAGCTCCTCTTTAAATATATTTTACACAAAATCTGTATTATTTCAGTGAGTTTTGAAACCTGATATGTATAAAATGTTTTAAAATAAGCCAAATTATACCAATATTACATACAAATAAAGACTTACACCTCTAATTTAGATCTTTTTGATCATCTGGAGAACATTACTGAGTTTATAAGGTAGCAAATGGCAGCTTTCACCTTCTTTGAAATGCACCTCTACATTGTAAAAAGTCTCTGACACTAAAACACCCACATAAGTCAACGTCAACAACAGCAAGACTAACGATCCACATCAACGCCCGTCATAAACCCACAGACACATGCATCTGGCCCCTCTGGCTCATTCAGAATTAGAGACGCACCCAGTTCAGCCAGTGACCACTAAACATACGCTAATGTGTCTCTTAGAGTTCCTGTATCACATCCTGCTACCTCTGATTAATTATCAAGTCAATGCAGACAGATGGCACCAGGGCCATGAGAGATCAATGTGGGTAAAGGTGTTTGTGTTCACGTGTCTTAATTTGAAGTAATTTCAAAGACACAGAAGTCATATTGTTTGCAGATGACACAAAGTTATTGTGGAAGTAACTTGGAACAACTTCTGAATGAACTTCAGGTGAAATGAGTTCACCTGAAACCTTGGCTGAATATGACCTACACCCGTTTTCACACCTTGGCTCGTGTGACTAGGTAGAGGATCGTTATAGGGTCCATTGTCCCTCTTGGGGCGACACTCCTATACGGCTTAAATCTGTGACTCTCTACCACTTTGAACTGAAAAAGCCTATCAGATGAGAGGTGAAACATCTTCAAGCAACTAAAAAAGTCATTTTCTTTCTAAGCTCCTGAGACTACGATGACCTGGATAACTGGGAACCTTCCCAGACATCTACTAGAAAATGAATTTAAGGAATTGAAGACTTGGTTTTTCTATAATGATTTAACACTGAATCTGAGCAAAACAAATCTCATACTATTTGGGAGTCGAACAAATTATATCACTAATAAACTGATGATAAATAACATAGAATTAGGATAATAAATAAAACTACTTCAACAGAACCACCAAATCCACTTTTTAGCCTTTTTATTAAATACTCTTAAATTTAAAGACTTGGTTGATCTCAAAACTCTACACATAATTAATAAAGCAACAAACAAATCTTTGGCCCACAACATTTAGAACTTGATCAGGGCATACTTGTGTGGCACCTTCTCAAAATCTCACTGATTCACTGAGAGAGAAAACATCTTGAAAGAGTGAGTGATGAATGAAAGAAAAGAAATTAAAGAAACTAATGTAAAGTGCAGAAAAGAATGTAAAACTCAGTGATACATGTAGTGAGCAGCACTTCTCTGAGTGAAATGAGCTTGTTGATGTCAGAGGTCAGAGAAGAAAGACCAGATGACTTCATGCTGATAGGAAGGCAGCAGAGACTAAAAATAACCACTCATTAAAAGCAAACTATACAGAAGACCATCTCCGAGAGCACAACATGTCAGACCTTGAAGCACATGGGCTAGAAGCAGCAGAAGACCACACTGGCTACCACTATCTGTCAGCTAAGAACAGCAAACTGAGGAAACAGACTCACAAATATTAGACAATAAGAGATTGGAGAAATGTTTCCTGGTCTGATGAGTCTCCATTTCTGCTGTGACATTCTGGGTCAGAGGCTGAACACAAAATTTCATGACTTTTGCTTTTTAACATCATATCAAATATTGTAAATTGATATGAAAGCAGCCTATGTTTTATATTTAAATGGCAGGAAGATAAAAATGAAAGAAATAAAACCTGTAAAACAGTATAAAACATGCATGTAGCTTCCATGTTGAAAACTGCAGATGAGGTGGAAGTGTCTTAAATCTTTGTGAAAACCACCAGCATGTGCTTTGGCAAGACCAAGATGGAAGAAATCCTCATCTGAAGCTTTGCTGAACATAAGGATTTCTCTCAGGTCATCATGATTTGGTCTTTATCCTGATCAAGTTCTAAATGTTGTGGACAAAGATTTGTTTGTTGCTTTATAAATTATGTGTAGAGTTCTGAGGTCAACCAAGTCTTTAAATTTAAGAGTATTTAATAAAAAGGCTAAAAAGTAAGTAAAGTAAGTACATTTTAATTTTGAGCTTGGACTAAATTATAAAGACATTAAAACAGTGCTTGGCAGTACACACAATTTTTATAAAAGTGAGAGACATCTGAAGAGAGTTCTTAGCGCAAGGGGACACACTCGTCACAAAAGTGTACTCTGACCTGGAAGTCTTGGTTGAATTCATTGACAACCAGTTGCAGTACTCTGGTAGCTTCACGTGTACCGATGGATGTACGCTAAATGCAGAGAACATTGACTACGCGTGAGGAAAGGGGATGCACGCTTGGTGTTGAATGAGCTGGATCCCTGAGGGGTGGCACTGAGGCAAGCAAGACGTCTCAGGCGAAGGAACTATTTTTCAAAAGGGCTGAACTTCATCTGGCACCTGGACTCCTACGATAAACTGAAACCATATGCCATCTGTATCAATGAGAGTGTTGATGGTTTATCAAGAAAAATAATCTGTCTTAATGCATACACAATAAATAGTAATCTGAAAGTGATTGGGGGGTATTACATAGAAGCGGTGAGTTAATAAATTATGTTTTCTTGCGTGTATGGATGCATGCGTGTGTGAGTGACAGATAAAGGGAACGAAGGAAGTGATAGAGAGGGAGTAGAAGAAGTATAGTGAGAGATGAGATGTGGGCCAGATTGAGGGAATGGAGAGACTTGCAGGAAGAAAGAGACAAGAGAGGGAGAACAGGTGGAGAGCAGCAGGGAGTAAATGAAATGCAAATTGTGTAAATACTATAATTTAGGCTTAAGAAATTGGCTGCCTTAAGGAACAGCTCAACAACCAAGACTAGAGAAAGATCTATGTTCAAGATGTTGACGTGGCATATGAAAACTTCTTATCAATAATATTAACTCTTTACAATAAACGCTGTCTCCTGGTGAATAAAGCAAAGAAAACTGAAAACATGGCTAACAAACGCATGTAAGAAAAAGAATCTGTTGTACAAGAAGAAGAACAATAGATGCTGAACAAACTTATAAGAGGTATAAGAATACATTTATAACAATTATCAGAACGAGTAAAAGAAATTACTACAGTAAACTTTTAGATAAAATAAAATATGAAAAACGTGGACAGTACTAAATGATACTGTAAATAAAGGAACTAAAGGATTGGAATATCCCAATAACTTTCAAATACAAAATACAATGATCAGTGACATAAAACAATTTGCAAATGGTTCTAATGACTTTTTTCTTGATGTTGGTCCTGGCTTGCCTAAAGAAATTGTAAAAACTGAACACCCTACTAAAAATAAAACATTAACTATTAATGTAGCAAACTCAGTGTTTATGAGGGGAGTAGATGAGCCAAGCCAATGGTAAGGACTAATGTAAAATATCACAGCATTACAATCACAGGAGTTAGTGTGTGGAACACCTATACAGATCAAATTAACAAAAGTACATCAATACAAAAATTCATACGATTGCTTAAAAATAATAAATTGCATGACTATAGGAAATACAAGCTGAGCACTAACTGTATTTCTAGTTTAACAATCCCACACCGACTGCTGCTCCACTGCCCTCTTAAGTTGAGCTCCTTTTATTAGCAGATCAGCAACAGGTGAGTGATTATCACAGGTGTAGCTGGCTCCAAGGCAGGGACTCTCCAGGCCTGGCGGGGCAGCAAAACTGACACAGCAACACACACGGGGAAACAAGGAACTAGGAGAAGATCACATCACAACTAACTAACTTACTTATCGTTCTTGTAGAAATGTGCTCCAAATAAAGAACTTTGTGTTGACAAGATTGTTAGCTAAACATTTTCAAATCAATATTGTCCGTATGGACAGCAACATTTTTTTTAAAAAGTGAACATATAAGGAGAGGCGTCCACCAAGTATTTCCTGCCATGGCGTCCATGTCACCATGGTAACGGCACAGCCAGATAACAACATGAAATTTCAAAACATATGTACACTTAACGAGTTATGTTTAATGAACCTCAACATAATTACAAGAGTTAACATTAAAGGCTTGCATGTACAACTTCTGCTTTTAAACAAGTTACTCGCCTTCTCAACCCCAGTGTTTTATGCTATCTTGTTCTTTCACTTACTGAATTTTAGACGTTTCTCATACAAAAGGCGTGTAATATTCTTCGTGTACATTCATACCAGCAACAGGGTTGAATTCATACTGGCCGTTGCCTGGTGGCATCGACCAGTCAAACATCTGGTGCGAGTTGGGGAAGGTCCATTGAGGTCCAGGAGCAAAACTGTCCACAGGATGAGGATAGGGCCCTGATAATTTGCACCATTTGTGATTAAGTTTACCTCCAGGTCCTGGGTGTACTCCTGCCTGAGTGGGGGCTGTCCCTCTCCCTGAAACTGAATCACAGACAGGTGGACTGTCAGTAAAACAAGAATACTTCAAGAATACTTCCCCAGATAATGATCAGAAAAAGTGCTTTTTAATAATAGGAGATACTTACATGAAGTGGGACGCCCTGATTCACATGCTGAGGATGTGAACTCCTCCTAAACTTACTCCGTCTGTTTGAAACCAAGTTTTTACCTAAAGATGGACGACAACAGAAAACATTTAATGAGTACAATGGACCCAAAATTCAATTTCTTATGTTCCAGTAGGTTGAAAAACACTCACCTGTTTGTAGGTCAGTCCTGTCATCTCTGCCAACTGCTTCATCTCACTTGGCTCATAGTAACGTTTCACATTAAACTGATGGACAAGAATATTCAGCTGTCTCTCTGTGAACACCACCCGGGCCTTTCCTTTAGGTTTCTCTGGAGCAGTGCTGGGATCGTGCAGAGTGGCACTGATGTTGCCATCCTGGCTTCTTGGGACAGCAAAATTTTGTTTCTCCTGTGAGACAGAGCTTGAAACTGCCTCAGAAGTATCACCGGTTTCTTCGAAGTGAAGACTCGCTTCTACACCGCTGCCAGAACTCCACGAGTCTGTAAGGGTAAAGAGACAGAGGCCAAGTAAGCACAAGTCTATATGGTCCACGTTGGTCAGTTACTGATATGTGTTGGCACGACTGACTTTGTAACAGTAATAATTTAAAAAAAGGATAAATTGATGAGTCTTAAATCCCAAAAGGTCTCAGACTGAAGAAGTCACGTGGATGAGTGACGAAACGTTTCTCTCACTGAAAACATGCATGCATTAGCATTATTGAGCATGCATGAAGACAATGAGTCTTAAACACAACAGTTTCCAACAAACTTGGGAAAAAAAAGTGGTGGGATATTTGTACATTCTTTAAAACCAAAAAGAATTTAAAGTGGACTCCCCGATCAGCTGTGGAGGGAGAAATGGTGACTTCTGCCATCAGGACTTACAACACAGAGTGAAAGAGTATTTTTGCAAGTTGTCTTAGAGGTTAGCCAACTCTGTTCAAATCAGCTCACCAGTAAGCAATGCTGAGTACATACCTGGTGAAAAGTGCATCCCATAATCTTCCATCTTTGAAATCCCAGTGATTAAAACAGGAAAGCTGGAATAAGTATCTCTGCTGAAAGAGCTCCAAACCAAGCAGGAAGGTGCTGTGTGTCCTAAGACTGACCTGACTTAAGAGCAATTCTCCTGTGCTTTTAAGGAGGTTTGTGGGAGTGGGCAGGAATGTGGGGGGTTGAGCTTCTTCTTTTGTGAGTTGCTTTACAAAACAGTCGGGCTGTTTCTACCAACTGGCATCATTTACATTTCTTTAAAATGCTGTTTCTCAGGTCTGAAAAAGGAAAGTACAGTTAGAAAGCAGCTGTACAAATGAGCTTTACCAAATCCTTCCAGCTCACACTTTATAAAATATTAAACTGTTAATGCCTAAAATTATTTTATCTTTTAATCACTGATACTTCAAGAAATGACAAAGTGTGATCTCTAACCTTTTCTTCTTCTCTGCTCCATCTGTGGGGAGGGAAAATTAACAGAGCCCCCCAAGACAACAACAACCACCTTAAGCTTAAGTTTAGCCGTCCACAGGAATTGTAATGTCAGTGAAATGGATTCAGTTTTGTTTGGTGACATTTCTGGAGTCCTGAAGTAGTACTGTAGTTCTGTTTATCCATCTAGATTGTTGCCCAGGTTTGTAAATAAGTCTCTACAGTAAATCGGAACAAGATGGACTTGTGATGTGTTTCTCAGAGTAACAAAAGTTTTCCTCAGCAGCAAAGTCTGTTTTTAGAAATCACGCCTGACTCAAAATGAAATCCACAAACTTTTATTAACATTTTAATGTAGGAACTGTTTTCTTTCTACTGAACTACATCCACCAGCTGTATCAGTGTGCAGGAGGAAGCACACATCAGGCTGTGATGAGAGACTTGAGCTCAAAACAGGTCAAACCCTTCCTTTGGTTGGTGGGTGTGACATGACACAGTAAGATTTCTGAGTCTTTTTTTATCGTATTTAACAGAAGCAGTATTTCATTCTACCACTGTCCTCATTAAAGGAAAATTAATTGCAGATAAATGCATTGGTGACTTTGAAAGAGTTATAACAACATATATAAGAAGTGGACTTTATCAGTCAGCTACACATGAAGTCCTCTACCACACCACCCTCAGAAAACCACACTGATTCCTCTTCAGCCTCCTTTAATTGACCTAAACTGCCACACTGTTTTCACACATAAACATGTTAAAACTGCTCACAAGAATTATTTTGGTGAGGACATCACTGGCTCCCTCACTGGTGTGCTCATGTTTGAGCAGCACTTAGCAGCTAATTACTGAAATGAACTGATTCCATGTTTGCATCAATTAACGCAGTATTAGATCACCCAAAGAACTTTCCACTCACATAGAGCATTTTGCAAATGCAACATCATGATAATTTGACCTGCAGGCCTTAAGTTGCACCTCTCTTTAAACCCCCACAGCAGCTTGTTGAGGCAAAAATGGTTTTTGTACTCATGCAAACCATTCAAAAATGTGACATGGAATATCACAATGACCGCTGACCACTCTTTTTGTCTTTATTAACTTTATTAAATGAAACAGTCTGAAAGTGGCAACTGAAATTAAATCAATTCATCAAGGTCTGCATCTTTAATTGTGTTTAAAACATATGATGGACTATATAATGTGAAAAATTCTCATTTAGTAAAGAAAACCAAACCTGATGAGTTGCTGACTGTGAGCTGCAGCTGGTGTAAATCATGCTTTTTATGGATATTTCTCACTGGTGAGTTGAGAACAGTTTAGCCTGTTCTGCTTTTATGTCAACTGGATCTGTGTTAGATGATTTTGATTTAACTTCCTGCTCTGGTTGTTTCAGACAAGACACCAGTTTGATCTTTGCACCGATGATTAATTTACTTTCTATCATCAGAAGATTTGTGCACATAGTTTATAATTTCAAATGTATCACAGCAAATACAGCTCCTCTTTAAATATATTTTACACAAAATCTGCATTATTTCAGTGAGCTTTGAAACCTGATATGTATAAAATGTTTTAAAATAAGCCAAATTATACCAATATTACATACAAATAAAGACTTGCACGTCTAATTTAGATCTTTGTGATCATCTGGAGAACATTACTGAGTTTATAAGGTAGCAAATGGCAGCTTTCACCTTCTTTGAAATGCACCTCTACATTGTAAAAAGTCTCTGACACTAAAACACCCACATAAGTCAACGTCAACAACAGCAAGACTAACGATCCACATCAACGCCCGTCATAAACCCACAGACACATGCATCTGGCCCCCTCTGGCTCATTCAGAATTAGAGACGCACCCAGTTCAGCCAGTGACCACTAAACATACGCTAATGTGTCTCTTAGAGTTCCTGTATCACATCCTGCTACCTCTGATTAATTATCAAGTCAATGCAGACAGATGGCACCAGGGCCATGAGAGATCAATGTGGGTAAAGGTGTTTGTGTTCACGTGTCTTAATTTGAAGTAATTTCAAAGAGACAGAAGTCATATTGTTTGCAGATGACACAAAGTTATTGTGGAAGTAACTTGGAACAACTTCTGAATGAACTTCAGGTGAAATGAGTTCACCTGAAACCTTGGCTGAATATGACCTACACCCGTTTTCACACCTTGGCTCGTGTCACTAGGTAGAGGATCGTTATAGGGTCCATTGTCCCTCTTGGGGCGACACTCCTATACGGCTTAAATCTGTGACTCTCTACCACTTTGAACTGAAAAAGCCTATCAGATGAGAGGTGAAACATCTTCAAGCAACTAAAAAAGTCATTTTCTTTCTAAGCTCCTGAGACTACGATGACCTGGATAACTGGGAACCTTCCCAGACATCTACGAGAAAATGAATTTAAGGAATTGAAGACTTGGTTTTTCTATAATGATTTAACACTGAATCTGAGCAAAACAAATCTCATACTATTTGGGAGTCGAACAAATTATATCACTAATAAACTGATGATAAATAACATAGAATTAGGATAATAAATAAAACTACTTCAACAGAACCACCAAATCCACTTTTTAGCCTTTTTATTAAATACTCTTAAATTTAAAGACTTGGTTGATCTCAAAACTCTACACATAATTAATAAAGCAACAAACAAATCTTTGGCCCACAACATTTAGAACTTGATCAGGGCATACTTGTGTGGCACCTTCTCAAAATCTCACTGATTCACTGAGAGAGAAAACATCTTGAAAGAGTGAGTGATGAATGAAAGAAAAGAAATTAAAGAAACTAATGTAAAGTGCAGAAAAGAATGTAAAACTCAGTGATACATGTAGTGAGCAGCACTTCTCTGAGTGAAATGAGCTTGTTGATGTCAGAGGTCAGAGAAGAAAGACCAGATGACTTCATGCTGATAGGAAGGCAGCAGAGACTAAAAATAACCACTCATTAAAAGCAAACTATACAGAAGACCATCTCCGAGAGCACAACATGTCAGACCTTGAAGCACATGGGCTAGAAGCAGCAGAAGACCACATTGGCTACCACTATCTGTCAGCTAAGAACAGCAAACTGAGGAAACAGACTCACAAATATTAGACAATAAGAGATTGGAGAAATGTTTCCTGGTCTGACGAGTCTCTATTTCTGCTGTGACATTCTGGGTCAGAGGCTAAACACAAGATTTCATGACTTTTGCTTTTTAACATCATATCAAATATTGTAAATTGATATGAAAGCAGCCTATGTTTTATATTTAAATGGCAGGAAGATAAAATGAAAGAAATAAAACCTGTAAAACAGTATAAAACATGCATGTAGCTTCCATGTTGAAAACTGCAGATGAGGTGGAAGTGTCTTAAATCTTTGTGAAAACCACCAGCATGTGCTTTGGCAAGACCAAGATGGAAGAAATCCTCATCTGAAGCTTTGCTGAACATAAGGATTTCTCTCAGGTCATCATGATTTGGTCTTTATCCTGATCAAGTTCTAAATGTTGTGGGACAAAGATTTGTTTGTTGCTTTATAAATTATGTGTAGAGTTCTGAGGTCAACCAAGTCTTTAAATTTAAGAGTATTTAATAAAAAGGCTAAAAAGTAAGTAAAGTAAGTACATTTTAATTTTGAGCTTGGACTAAATTATAAAGACATTAAAACAGTGCTTGGCAGTACACACAATTTTTATAAAAGTGAGAGACATCTGAAGAGAGTTCTTAGCGCAAGGGGACATACTCATCACAAAAGCGTACTCTGACCTGGAAGTCTTGGTTGAATTCATTGACAACCAGTTGCAGTACTCTGGTAGCTTCACGTGTACCGATGGATGTACGCTAAATGCACAGAACATTGACTACGCGTGAGGAAAGGGGATGTACGCTTGGTGTTGAATGAGCTGGATCCCTGAGGGGTGGCACTGAAGCAAGCAAGACGTCTCAGGCGAAGGAACTATTTTTCAAAAGGGCTGAACTTCATCTGGCACCTGGACTCCTACGATAAACTGAAACCATATGCCATCTGTATCAATGGGAGTGTTGATGGTTTATCAAGAAAAATAATCTGTCTTAATGCATACACAATAAATAGTAATCTGAAAGTGATTGGGGGGTATTACATAGAAGCGGTGAGTTAATAAATTATGTTTTCTTGTGTGTATGGATGCATGCATGTGTGAGTGACAGATAAAGGGAACGAAGGAAGTGATAGAGAGGGAGTCAAAGGAGTTTGCAAAGAAAAGTGACCAAGACTAGAGAAAGATCTATGTTCAAGATGTTGACGTGGCATATGAAAACTTCTTATCAATAATATTAACTCTTTACAATAAACGCTGTCTCCTGGTGAATAAAGCAAAGAAAACTGAAAACATGGCTAACAAACGCATGTAAGAAAAAGAATCTGTTGTACAAGAAGAAGAACAATAGATGCTGAACAAACTTATAAGAGGTGTAAGAATACATTTATAATAGTTATCAGAACAAGTAAAAGAAATTACTACAGTAAACTTTTAGATAAAATAAAATATGAAAAACGTGGACAGTACTAAATGATACTGTAAATAAAGGAACTAAAGGATTGGAATATCCCAATAACTTTCAAATACAAAATACAATGATCAGTGACATAAAACAATTTGCAAATGGTTTTAATGGCTTTTTTCTTGATGTTGGTCCTGGCTTGCCTAAAGAAATTGTAAAAACTGAACACCCTACTAAAAATAAAACATTAACTATTAATGTAGCAAACTCAGTGTTTATGAGGGGAGTAGATGAGCCAAGCCAATGGTAAGGACTAATGTAAAATATCACAGCATTACAGTCACAGGAGTTAGTGTGTGGAACACCTATACAGATCAAATTAACAAAAGTACATCAATACAAAAATTCATACGATTGCTTAAAAATAATAAATTGCATGACTATAGGAAATACAAGCTGAGCACTAACTGTATTTCTAGTTTAACAATCCCACACCGACTGCTGCTCCACTGCCCTCTTAAGTTGAGCTCCTTTATTAGCAGATCAGCAACAGGTGAGTGATTATCACAGGTGTAGCTGGCTCCAAGGCAGGGACTCTCCAGGCCTGGCGGGGCAGCAAAACTGACACAGCAACACACACGGGGAAACAAGGAACTAGGAGAAGATCACATCACAACTATAAATGATTAAGAAAGACAAATGAAACTCATAATATTCATTATACTCAAAAATAACACATGATCCCCAGGTCACAGACTCAGGCCCATGACATAATGCACCTTAAAATCCGGTGTGCCGTATGGTCTAAATGCGGTAACTTATCTTTCTTGTAGAAATGTGCTCCAAATAAAGAACTTTGTGTTGACAAGATTGTTAGCTAAACATTTTCAAATCAATATTGTCCGTATGGACAGCAACATTTTTTTTAAAAAAAGTGAACATATAAGGAGAGGCGTCCACCAAGTATTTCCTGCCATGGCGTCCATGTCACCATGGTAACGGCACAGCCAGATAACAACATGAAATTTCAAAACATATGTACACTTAACGAGTTATGTTTAATGAACCTCAACATAATTACAAGAGTTAACATTAAAGGCTTGCATGTACAACTTCTGCTTTTAAACAAGTTACTCGCCTTCTCAACCCAGTGTTTTATGCTATCTTGTTCTTTCACTTACTGAATTTTAGACGTTTCTCATACAAAAGGCGTGTAATATTCTTCGTGTACATTCATACCAGCAGCAGGGTTGAATTCATACTGGCCGTTGCCTGGTGGCATCGACCAGTCAAACATCTGGTGCGAGTTGGGGAAGGTCCATTGAGGTCCAGGAGCAAAACTGTCCACAGGATGAGGATAGGGGCCCTGATAATTTGCACCATTTGTGATTAAGTTTACCTCCAGGTCCTGGGTGTACTCCTGCCTGAGTGGGGGCTGTCCCTCTCCCTGAAACTGAATCACAGACAGGTGGACTGTCAGTAAAGCAAGAATACTTCAAGAATACTTCCCCAGATAATGATCAGAAAAAGTGCTTTTTAATAATAGGAGATACTTACATGAAGTGGGATGCCCTGATTCACATGCTGAGGATGTGAACTCCTCCTAAACTTACTCCGTCTGTTTTGAAACCAAGTTTTTACCTGAAGATGGACGACAACAGAAAACATTTAATGAGTACAATGGACCCAAAATTCAATTTCTTATGTTCCAGTAGGTTGAAAAACACTCACCTGTTTGTAGGTCAGTCCTGTCATCTCTGCCAACTGCTTCATCTCTCTTGGCTCATAGTAACGTTTCACATTAAACTGATGGACAAGAATATTCAGCTGTCTCTCTGTGAACACCACCCGGGCCTTTCCTTTAGGTTTCTCTGGAGCAGTGCTGGGATCGTGCAGAGTGGCAGTGATGTTGCCATCCTGGCTTCTTGGGACAGCAAAATTTTGTTTCTCCTGTGAGACAGAGGTTGAAACTGCCTCAGAAGTATCACCGGTTTCTTCGAAGTGAAGACTCGCTTCTACACCGCTGCCAGAACTCCACGAGTCTGTAAGGGTAAAGAGACAGAGGCCAAGTAAGCACAAGTCTATATGGTCCACGTTGGTCAGTTACTGATATGTGTTGGCGCGACTGACTTTGTAACAGTAATAATTTAAAAAAAGGATAAATTGATGAGTCTTAAATCCCAAAAGGTCTCAGACTGAAGAAGTCACGTGGATGAGTGACGAAACGTTTCTCTCACTGAAAACATGCATGCATTAGCATTATTGAGCATGCATGAAGACAATGAGTCTTAAACACAACAGTTTCCAACAAACTTGGGAAAAAAAGTGGTGGGATATTTGTACATTCTTTAAAACCAAAAAGAATTTAAAGTGGACTCCCTGATCAGCTGTGGAGGGAGAAATGGTGGCTTCTGCCATCAGGACTTACAACACAGAGTGAAAGAGTATTTTTGCAAGTTGTCTTAGAGGTTAGCCAACTCTGTTCATATCAGCTCACCAGTAAACAATGCTGAGTACATACCTGGAGAAAAGTGCATCCCATAATCTTCCATCTTTGAAATCCCAGTGATTAAAACAGGAAAGCTGGAATAAGTATCTCTGCTGAAAGAGCTCCAAACCAAGCAGGAAGGTGCTGTGTGTCCTAAGACTGACCTGACTTAAGAGCAATTCTCCTGTGCTTTTAAGGAGGTTTGTGGGTGTGTGCAGGAATGTGGGGGGTTGAGCTTCTTCTTTTGTGAGTTGCTTTACAAAACAGTCGGGCTGTTTCTACCAACTGGCATCATTTACATTTCTTTAAAATGCTGTTTCTCAGGTCAGAAAAAAGAAAGTACAGTTAGAAAGCAGCCGTACAAATGAGCTTTACCAAATCCTTCCAACTCACACTTTATAAAATATTAAACTGTTAATGCCTAAAATTACTTTATCTTTTAATCACAGATACTTCAAGAAATGACAAAGTGTGATCTCTAACCTTTTCTTCTTCTCTGCTCCATCTGTGGGGAGGGAAAAGTAACAGAGCCCCCCAAGACAACAATAACCAACTTAAGCTTAAGTTTAGCCGTCCACAGGAATTGTAATGTCAGTGAAATGGATTCAGTTTTGTTTGGTGACATTTCTGGAGTCCTGAAGTAGTACTGTAGTTCTGTTTATCCATCTAGATTGTTTCCCAGGTTTGTAAATAAGTCTGTACAGTAAATTGGAACAAGATGGACTTGTGATGTGTTTCTCAGAGTAACAAAAGTTTTCCTCAGCAGCAAAGTCTCTTTTTAGAAATCACGCCTGACTCAAAATGAAATCCACAAACTTTTATTAACATTTTAATGTAGGAACTGTTTTCTTTCTACTGAACTACATCCACCAGCTGTATCAGTGTGCAGGAGGAAGCACACATCAGGCTGTGATGAGAGACTTGAGCTCAAAACAGGTCAAACCCTTCCTTTGGTTGGTGGGTGTGACATGACACAGCGAGATTTCTGAGTCTTTTTTAACCGTATTTAACAGAAGCAGTATTTCATTCTACCACTGTCCTCATTAAAGGAAAATTCATTGCAGATAAATGCATTGGTGACTTTGAAAGAGTTATAACAACATATATAAGAAGTGGACTTTATCAGTCAGCTACACATGAAGTCCTCTACCACACCACCCTCAGAAAACCACACTGATTCCTCTTCAGCCTCCTTTAATTGACCTAAACTGCCACACTGTTTTCACACATAAACATGTTAAAACTGCTCACAAGAATTATTTTGGTGAGGACATCACTGGCTCCCTCACTGGTGTGCTCATGTTTGAGCAGCACTTAGCAGCTAATTACTGAAATGAACTGATTCCATGTTTGCATCAATTAACGCAGTATTAGATCACCCAAAGAACTTTCCACTCACATAGAGCATTTTTGCAAATGCAACATCATGATAATTTGACCTGCAGGCCTTAAGTTGCACCTCTCTTTAAACCCCCACAGCAGCTTGTTGAGGCAAAAATGGTTTTTGTACTCATGCAAACCATTCAAAAATGTGACATGGAATATCACAATGACCGCTGACCACTCTTTTTGTCTTTATTAACTTTATTAAATGAAACAGTCTGAAAGTGGCAACTGAAATTAAATCAATTCATCAAGGTCTGCATCTTTAATTGTGTTTAAAACATATGATGGACTACATAATGTGAAAAATTCTCATTTAGTAAAGAAAACCAAACCTGATGAGTTGCTGACTGTGAGCTGCAGCTGGTGTAAATCATGATTTTTATGGATATTTCTCACTGGTGAGTTGAGAACAGTTTAGCCTGTTCTGCTTTTATGTCAACTGGATCTGTGTTAGATGATTTTGATTTAACTTCCTGCTCTGGTTGTTTCAGACAAGACACCAGTTTGATCTTTGCACCGATGATTAATTTACTTTCTATCATCAGAAGATTTGTGCACATAGTTTATAATTTCAAATGTATCAGAGCAAATACAGCTCCTCTTTAAATATATTTTACACAAAATCTGCATTATTTCAGTGAGCTTTGAAACCTGATATGTATAAAATGTTTTAAAATAAGCCAAATTATACCAATATTACATACAAATAAAGACTTGCACGTCTAATTTAGATCTTTGTGATCATCTGGAGAACATTACTGAGTTTATAAGGTAGCAAATGGCAGCTTTCACCTTCTTTGAAATGCACCTCTACATTGTAAAAAGTCTCTGACACTAAAACACCCACTTAAGTCAACGTCAACAACAGCAACACTAACGATCCACATCAACGCCCGTCATAAACCCACAGACACATGCATCTGGCCCCCTCTGGCTCATTCAGAATTAGAGACACACCCAGTTCAGCCAGTGACCACTAAACATACGCTAATGTGTCTCTTAGAGTTCCTGTATCACATCCTGCTACCTCTGATTAATTATCAAGTCAATGCAGACAGATGGCACCAGGGCCATGAGAGATCAATGTGGGTAAAGGTGTTTGTGTTCACGTGTCTTAATTTGAAGTAATTTCAAAGACACAGAAGTCATATTGTTTGCAGATGACACAAAGTTATTGTGGAAGTAACTTGGAACAACTTCTGAATGAACTTCAGGTGAAATGAGTTCACCTGAAACCTTGGCTGAATATGACCTACACCCGTTTTCACACCTTGGCTCGTGTGACTAGGTAGAGGATCGTTATAGGGTCCATTGTCCCTCTTGGGGCGACACTCCTATACGGCTTAAATCTGTGACTCTCTACCACTTTGAACTGAAAAAGCCTATCAGATGAGAGGTGAAACATCTTCAAGCAACTAAAAAAGTCATTTTCTTTCTAAGCTCCTGAGACTACGATGACCTGGATAACCGGGAACCTTCCCAGACATCTACGAGAAAATGAATTTAAGGAATTGAAGACTTGGTTTTTCTATAATGATTTAACACTGAATCTGAGCAAAACAAATCTCATACTATTTGGGAGTCGAACAAATTATATCACTAATAAACTGATGATAAATAACATAGAATTAGGATAATAAATAAAACTACTTCAACAGAACCACCAAATCCACTTTTTAGCCTTTTTATTAAATACTCTTAAATTTAAAGACTTGGTTGATCTCAAAACTCTACACATAATTAATAAAGCAACAAACAAATCTTTGGCCCACAACATTTAGAACTTGATCAGGGCATACTTGTGTGGCACCTTCTCAAAATCTCACTGATTCACTGAGAGAGAAAACATCTTGAAAGAGTGAGTGATGAATGAAAGAAAAGAAATTAAAGAAACTAATGTAAAGTGCAGAAAAGAATGTAAAACTCAGTGATACATGTAGTGAGCAGCACTTCTCTGAGTGAAATGAGCTTGTTGATGTCAGAGGTCAGAGAAGAAAGACCAGATGACTTCATGCTGATAGGAAGGCAGCAGAGACTAAAAATAACCACTCATTAAAAGCAAACTATACAGAAGACCATCTCCGAGAGCACAACATGTCAGACCTTGAAGCACATGGGCTAGAAGCAGCAGAAGACCACACTGGCTACCACTATCTGTCAGCTAAGAACAGCAAACTGAGGAAACAGACTCACAAATATTAGACAATAAGAGATTGGAGAAATGTTTCCTGGTCTGACGAGTCTCTATTTCTGCTGTGACATTCTGGGTCAGAGGCTAAACACAAGATTTCATGACTTTTGCTTTTTAACATCATATCAAATATTGTAAATTGATATGAAAGCAGCCTATGTTTTATATTTAAATGGCAGGAAGATAAAAATGAAAGAAATAAAACCTGTAAAACAGTATAAAACATGCATGTAGCTTCCATGTTGAAAACTGCAGATGAGGTGGAAGTGTCTTAAATCTTTGTGAAAACCACCAGCATGTGCTTTGGCAAGACCAAGATGGAAGAAATCCTCATCTGAAGCTTTGCTGAACATAAGGATTTCTCTCAGGTCATCATGATTTGGTCTTTATCCTGATCAAGTTCTAAATGTTGTGGGACAAAGATTTGTTTGTTGCTTTATAAATTATGTGTAGAGTTCTGAGGTCAACCAAGTCTTTAAATTTAAGAGTATTTAATAAAAAAGGCTAAAAAGTAAGTAAAGTAAGTACATTTTAATTTTGAGCTTGGACTAAATTATAAAGACATTAAAACAGTGCTTGGCAGTACACACAATTTTTATAAAAGTGAGAGACATCTGAAGAGAGTTCTTAGCGCAAGGGGACACACTCGTCACAAAAGTGTACTCTGACCTGGAAGTCTTGGTTGAATTCATTGACAACCAGTTGCAGTACTCTGGTAGCTTCACGTGTACCGATGGATGTACGCTAAATGCAGAGAACATTGACTACGCGTGAGGAAAGGGGATGTACGCTTGGTGTTGAATGAGCTGGATCCCTGAGGGGTGGCACTGAGGCAAGCAAGACGTCTCAGGCGAAGGAACTATTTTTCAAAAGGGCTGAACTTCATCTGGCACCTGGACTCCTACGATAAACTGAAACCATATGCCATCTGTATCAATGGGAGTGTTGATGGTTTATCAAGAAAAATAATCTGTCTTAATGCATACACAATAAATAGTAATCTGAAAGTGATTGGGGGGTATTACATAGAAGCGGTGAGTTAATAAATTATGTTTTCTTGCGTGTATGGATGCATGCATGTGTGAGTGACAGATAAAGGGAACGAAGGAAGTGATAGAGAGGGAGTAGAAGAAGTATAGTGAGAGATGAGATGTGGGCCAGATTGAGGGAATGGAGAGACTTGCAGGAAGAAAGAGACAAGAGAGGGAGAACAGGTGGAGAGCAGCAGGGAGTAAATGAAATGCAAATTGTGTAAATACTATAATTTAGGCTTAAGAAATTGGCTGCCTTAAGGAACAGCTCAACAACCAAGACTAGAGAAAGATTTATGTTCAAGATGTTGACGTGGCATATGAAAACTTCTTATCAATAATATTAACTCTTTACAATAAACGCTGTCTCCTGGTGAATAAAGCAAAGAAAACTGAAAACATGGCTAACAAACGCATGTAAGAAAAAGAATCTGTTGTACAAGAAGAAGAACAATAGATGCTGAACAAACTTATAAGAGGTATAAGAATACATTTTTAATAATTATCAGAACAAGTAAAAGAAATTACTACAGTAAACTTTTAGATAAAATAAAATATGAAAAACGTGGACAGTACTAAATGATATTGTAAATAAAGGAACTAAAGGATTGGAATATCCCAATAACTTTCAAATACAAAATACAATGATCAGTGACATAAAACAATTTGCAAATGGTTTTAATGGCTTTTTTCTTGATGTTGGTCCTGGCTTGCCTAAAGAAATTGTAAAAACTGAACACCCTACTAAAAATAAAACATTAACTATTAATGTAGCAAACTCAGTGTTTATGAGGGGAGTAGATGAGCCAAGCCAATGGTAAGGACTAATGTAAAATATCACAGCATTACAGTCACAGGAGTTAGTGTGTGGAACACCTATACAGATCAAATTAACAAAAGTACATCAATACAAAAATTCATACGATTGCTTAAAAATAATAAATTGCATGACTATAGGAAATACAAGCTGAGCACTAACTGTATTTCTAGTTTAACAATCCCACACCGACTGCTGCTCCACTGCCCTCTTAAGTTGAGCTCCTTTTATTAGCAGATCAGCAACAGGTGAGTGATTATCACAGGTGTAGCTGGCTCCAAGGCAGGGACTCTCCAGGCCTGGCGGGGCAGCAAAACTGACACAGCAACACACACGGGGAAACAAGGAACTAGGAGAAGATCACATCACAACTATAAATGATTAAGAAAGACAAATAAAACTCATAATATTCATTAAACTCAAAAATAACACATGATCCCCAGGTCACAGACCCAGGCCCATGACATAATGCGCCTTAAAATCCGGTGTGCCGTATGGTCTAAATGCGGTAACTTATCTTTCTTGTAGAAATGTGCTCCAAATAAAGAACTTTGTGTTGACAAGATTGTTAGCTAAACATTTTCAAATCAATATTGTCCGTATGGACAGCAACATTTTTTTTAAAAAGTGAACATATAAGGAGAGGCGTCCACCAAGTATTTCCTGCCATGGCGTCCATGTCACCATGGTAACGGCACAGCCAGATAACAACATGAAATTTCAAAACATATGTACACTTAACGAGTTATGTTTAATGAACCTCAACATAATTACAAGAGTTAACATTAAAGGCTTGCATGTACAACTTCTGCTTTTAAACAAGTTACTCGCCTTCTCAACCCCAGTGTTTTATGCTATCTTGTTCTTTCACTTACTGAATTTTAGACGTACTTTGTCTTGTTGCATCTGTATGATGTGTTCTCGTGGGACCTCTCTTGTCCGCATGAAACACTTCAAATCCTTCTCCCTGTCTACTAAATGGACCCTTCTGATTCCTGAATGGATAGAAACAGAACCGCCATGAAAAAGTAGTGAGAGATTTCGCAAACCATCTCACCAAACTCCATCTTCATTTTTTTTTTGTACAATGTCCCTTGCGGGGCTCCATAAAAAAGTGAATATGGTGGTTCTTTTAAAGTGTTTTTATTTATGATCCTTATAACGCTTTTTTTGCAGAACATATGGGTGTGTGTTTCATAAGTGATATGGGATGATACTATTTTGTGATGTATTATCACCCCAAGAAGTTTTTTTCAGATGCTTTTTTAATTCTTTGTTATTTATCATCAGACTCCTGAATAGTATTGGTTTTGTTTTGCTCAGACTCAGTGTTAATTGATTATAGAAATAACCAAGAATTCATTTTCTAGCACATTCAGAAGTTGTTCCAAGTTACTTCCACAATAACTTTGCGTCATCTGCACATAATATGAATTCTGTGTCTTTGAAATTACTTCAAATCAAGGCATATTAACACAAACACCTTCATTTCTCTCTCATGGCCCTGGTGCCATCTGTCTGCATTGACTTGATAATTAATCAGAGGTAGCAGGATGTGAGACAAGAACTCTAAAAGACACATTAGCGTATGTTTAGTGGTCACTGGCTGAACTGGGTGTGTCTCTGATTATGAATGAGTTCTGAATGAGCCAGAAGGGGCCAGATGCATGTGTCTGTGGGGTTTCTGACGGGCGTTGGTGTGGATCGTTAGCCTTGCTATTGTTGACGTTGACTTATGTGGGTGTTCTAGTTTCAGAGTTTTACAATGTAGAGGTACATTTCAAAGAAGGTGAAAGCTACCATTTGCTCCCTTATAAACTCAGTAATGTTCTCCACATGATCACAAAGATCTAAATTATGTAAGTCATTAGTTGTTTGTAATATTCGTATAATGTTGCTTATTTTAAAACATTTTCAAAGATGCTGAGTTCAATTGGTTTAATTTCAGTTTCCACTTTCAGATTGCTTCATTTAATAAAGTTAATAAACACAAATAAAAAGGTCAGTGGTCATCGTGATATTCAGTGTCGGATTTCTTAACGGTTTGTCGGATTTTGATAAGCTTGTTTTGACCTTAAAAAGCTGCTGTGGGGGTTTACGCAGAGGTGCAACTGAATGCCTGGAGATCAAATTAGTGTGAGGACGCATTTGCAAAAATGTGCAAAAATGATCTATGTGATCACTTTCCACTTAACCTTGCTATCACTCACTCACTGACTGAACAACCCACAGAACAACCAAATGAAAGACCCACTGAACAACCTACTGAACAACCCATTGAATGACCCACTGAACTGAATTTGGTGTTGAATTTTTTTATTTTTTGCTAATTTAAGAGCTGTTAAAATGGACACTAAAGTAATGGGTAGGAGGTTAAATTGAAAGTAAAAACATTAATTTTAGGCATTACATTTTTGAGATTTTGAAAAGTGTTAGTTGGAAGGATTTGGTAAAGCTCATTTGTACGGCTGCTTTCTAACTGTACTTTCTTTTTTCAGACCTGAGAAACAGCATTTTAAGCAAATGTAAATGATGCCAGTTGGTAGAAACAGCCTGACTGCTTTGTAAAGCAACTCACAAAAGAAGAAGCTCAACCCCCCACATTCCTGCCCACACCCACAAACCTCCTTAAAAGTCCAGGAGAATTGCTCTTAAGTCAGGTCAGTCTTAGGACACACAGCACCTTCCTGCTTGGTTTGGAGCTCTTTCAGCAGAGATACTTATTCCAATTTACCTGTTTTAATCACTGGGATTTCAAAGATGGAAGATTATGGGATGCACTTTTCTCCAGGTATGTACTCAGCATTGTTTACTAGTGAGCTGATATGAACAGAGCTGGCTAACCTCTAAGACAACTTGCAAAAATATTCGTTCACTCTGTGTTGTAACCCATATGGAAAAATAGTAAAAACTTGTATGATTTACTCATGAAAGTGGCCACTTTCTCATCACTTTCATATATTGTTTTAGTAAGTATCCAAAACATACAAGTTTCATTCATATAATTTTTCAAGCGATCTTATATCTGTTTTCAAGTTTCACACAAGACAGATACAAACTTTATAAGATTTATATATATCTTTTCCATATGGGAAGTCCTGATGGCAGAAGTCACCATTTCTCCCTCCTCAGCTGATCAGGGAGTCCACTTTAAATCCTTTTTGGTTTTAAAGAATGTACAAATATCCCACCTCTTTTTTTTCTGGGAAACTGTTGTGTTTCAGACTCAGCAATTTACCTTTTTAAAGTGTTTTTTTCCTGCTGTCTCAGAGCAGAAACAAGATTTTGCTGTCCCAAGAAGCCAGGATGGCAACATCACTGCCACTCTGCACGATCCCAGCACTGCTCCAGAGAAACCTAAAGGAAAGGCCCGGGTGGTGTTCACAGAGAGACAGTTGAATATTCTTGTCCATCACTTTAATGCGAAACGTTACTATGAGCCAAGGGAGATTAAACAGTTGGCAGAGATGACAGGACTGACCTACAAACAGGTGAGTGTTTTTCAACTTACTAAAACATAAGAAATTGAATTTTGGGTCTATTGTACTCATGAAATGTTTTCTGTTTTCTTCCATCTTTAGGTAAAAACTTGGTTTCAAAACAAACGGAGTAAGTTTAGGAGGAGTTCACATCCTCAGCATGTGAATCAGGGCATCCCACTTGTAAGTATCTCCTATTATTAAACATAATTGTTTCTGTTTCTGTCATTATCTGGGGAATTGATTGTATTTAAATTAAGTGTAATGCCAATAATTTAAAACAATTGTTCTCGTTTTACTGACAGTCCGCTTGTCCCCTTCAGTTTCAGGGAGAGAGACAGCCCCCACTCAGGGAGCGGTACACCCAGCACCAGGTAAATTCAATGAGAATGGGTGCAAATAATCAGGCCCACTATTGTCATGCTGTGGGCAATTCTGCGGCTGGACCTCAATGGACCCTCCCCGACTCTCCTCAGATGTTTGGTTGGTCGATGCCACCAGGCAACAGCCATCATGAATACGTTACAGCTGTTCAAAACCCCGCAAAGGTAGCCGCTATGATCGAAGCAATGGGAAGAGCTGTGAGTACTCAGACTGTTCTCATTGAACACAACATGGATAAGATCTTGGAGAAGCTCACAGCTCTTCAACGAGAAATTGACAGACCTGGTGACCAGTGACAGACATTTAGACTGTCTGTGAAATTGGAGGCAGCCCTTTTACACTAAACCCAAACATCGTCTCTCTTCATACCGATGTCCCTGGAAGACCTGTTTTTTTTACTGTTACTGTTTTAGAGTTCTTTTTTCTCCTCTTGTCCCTGATGTGTGTATTTTCACTGTCTTTTTTTGGTTTCTTTCTGGTGTGGCTACGTCCGCAGCCCCAGGACACAGGAATTTCACTGCATGTTGTACTTTGTATGATTGTGTATTTGGCGAATAAAATTTGAATTTGATTTGAACTCCAGTTCAGCACAGAATGGAATGTAAACAACCCCGGAATCTTATTGTCTTCATGTGTTGGGATCTGTCAGGGGATGTTATGGATGGGGCATGGTGGCTGGAGGTTGCCAGGTTCTTGCTCACAATGCCACCGATGATCATGACTGGGAAGTGTACCAGCAACCAGGCGCCTTGCAGCAGGAGCACGGTGGTGTCCAGCAGAGCCTGAGTGTAGCTGTCAGAGCAGAGGAGCTGCAGGAATGAAAAATAAAGTCAATAAATGAGCAACACTGAGTCTAATAATCCATGTAATGCTGCCTTTGAGAGTTTCTGAAAAGCATTATGCCATAAGATGTTTTTCAATGTCCTGAATGTGAGCAAGCAAATACAAAATGAATATAGATTAATGAATAAATTGTTAACTGAGTGAACATTCAGCTATTGGATAAAACAATTATACACCAGATATGCACGACAAATAATAATACTCTGTATCTGAAACTATGACAGGCATTTATGCCTGCTAATATACTATAAGTTTGGAATCTAACTTGGACTGCTGCACTAAAACACAGATTGTTACAATAATTACACAGTGCTAGTCTATATAAGACAATGTAGGGATCTGAGGCTGACTTTGTGCTTCTACCTTGAGTCCAGCCTGTTTAATCAGAAGAAGACTAACTTGGGAAATAATGAACAGTAGATGGCAGTAACACACCACTGATGCATCTAGCCTGCCAAGGGCGTAGATTTGGCATGGACTGAAGGGACATGTCCCCACCATTGTCCAGCGATTATTGAATTGTCCCCACAATGCCAGGGTTTGGCAAAGACTGTTATTTTGGCCCCTGCTTTCTTTATGTCCTAAATTAGTCGTGCAGTTTATTCTTCCTTTTTTTAATATTATATTTTTATTGAAAAAGGATTTGTTACAATAAATTGCATTGATATTATTTAGTCAAAAAAGAGACTTTTTCTTAGTCCTTTTGTTTTACATTCATATAACAAAAAGTGAACTCGGTGGCTTGACAGTGTATACAAAATGTGGCATTATTAAATTATTTACATAAACTACATCCAGTATAACATATTATGAAGTAGAGGGTCGACCTGACATTGTACAATACATGGGAGATACACCAATTCAGGGCGGAGGGGGGGACACAAAGCTTATCCATTTATTCCATATTTTGTAGAATTCGTCTTTTCTCATTTTTAAGGAGAATGTCAATTTTTCCATTTTAAATATTTCAAAAACCACATTAAACCAGTCCTCAAGTGTTGGCGGAGTTGGATTTAGCCACTTTCTGGTTATTGGTTTTTCTTTTTTTTTTTGCTGGCCGCTAATAGTGCTTGTAAGACCTTTGTGTCCCCTCCCCAGACCAAGCCAGCAACCAGGCCCAAGTACAAATTTACAAAATTAATATCAAATTTTATCTTAAAAACCTCATACAGAGTTTTATGAATTCCCAGCCAGTAATTTTTTAAGTTAGGGCAGTCCCAAAAGATATGGTAATGATGTGCCCCTTCTGATCCACATCTTCTCCAGCATTCCGCTGTCGCATTTTTATATCTAGTTTGATGAGGGGTTTTGAAAAATCTAATAATATTCTTCCAGCAGTGGTCTCTCCAAGATAGTGAACTTGTTGAGTACCAATGAAAGTTACAAATCCTCTCCCACTTCTCGTTTGTTATACCCATCCCTGATTCCAATTCCCATTTAATCTTAATATTTTGAGTAGTATCCTTCCTTGCCTGAAGAAGCACATCATATAGTTTGGAGATTGTCTTTCTCAGAGAACCAACACATGCTAATTTAACTATGGGTAACACTTTATAATAAGTGCACACTATTAAGCATTAGTTAATCATCTGTTAAGCATTAGTTAATGGTTACTTAATTCTCTCTACAGCATCTACAAAGTATTTCTCATAATCAGTTAATATCTTAAAAATTCCTGACTCAACTGAGTTTGGGTTTGGGATATTGCAATATTTGTTAAAATAATCCCGCAGTTGAAGAAACCTGAAGAAATCTACTTGTCTTAGGCCATTTCTTATTTGTAAAGATTGAAGCCTCTGTAGTGTCCCTTTATGTGTGAAGGAATGGAATGTTGTTAGTCCCCTCTCTATCCAAGACTGAAATCTTTTATCACTTTCATTTGGTTTAAAATCTGTATCGTAAGCACACCATCTAAATTCTTTTAGTATTTGTTCACTACCACATATTTGAATCAATTTATTCCATATTTTTAGAGTGTGGCTTATCCACAATCCTTTGCCTTCTAAACGGTCTGCCAGTTTTTTATCCACAATTGAGGCTTGTAGTTGAAATTTAGAGGTTGTATTAAATTCTATGGATTTCCACTTACCTTTCCAATCAGGGTTACACCACTGCAGCAGGGGGATGACCTGAGATGCATAATAACAGTATTGTAAACATGGGAGCATTGCCCCACCTTTTGCTTTGCTTAACTGTAAAATACTAAATTTAGTTCTTGTTTTTTTTTCCCCCTGCCAAATAAAACGCAAAATCAATTTGTCCCATTCCCCAAACTGTGTTTGACTTACTTCAACAGGTAAAGTTCTAAATAAATATAGGAGTCTTGGGAGTACGTTCATTTTCACTGCTGATATCCTTGAATTTAAATTTAAGAAAGGCACCAGATTCCACCTATCTAAATCAGATTCCATGGCCTGTGACAAGAGACCATAATTTACTTGTGATAGATTGGAAATATTCTTAGTTAGAATTATTCCCAAGTATTTAAGTGTTTCAGCTTCCCAATTTATATTAGAATTATCTCGTGAAGTTTTAGATGCTGTATACTTTAGTGCCATTACCTGTGTTTTGTTTAGGTTTAGTTTATAACCAGACAGTTCTCCAAAGTCGGAGAGAGACGACATCAACTCCTCAAATAATTCTTCAGGTTCCCTCAAAAACACCAAGACGTCATGTGCAAACACTGCAACTTTTTGTTCTTCCCCAGCAATTGCAATACCTTTTAATTTTCGTGTTGTTTCTTATAAACTGACCAATAGGCTCAATATAGAGTGCAAATAGAAGTGGTGAGACCGGACAGCCCTGCCTGTTCCCTCGTTCTAGAGTAAAAGATTCAGATACATATCCATTGACTTTCACGCAACCCCTTGGTTTATCATAGAAGGATTGTACTATTGAGATGAAATTATTGTGAAAACCAAAAGTCTTCAATACCCTATAAAGAAAAAGCCATCTGACTGAATCAAAGGCTTTCTCAGCCTTTGAGAAAATTAACAAACAAACAAACAAACATTCCTCTTTTAGGTTTTTGTACCACTCTGCAGTGTACCCATCCGAACCTGGAGTCTTGCCTAATTTTAATTTCAATATTGCCAGGTTAAGTTCTTTGGTTGTTACTGGTTGAAGTAAACTTTCATTTTGGATATTCGTTAGAGTTGGTAGTTTTAATTTATTAAAAAAATTATCCATTTTTATTTCATCTGTTGTTTGTGGTTGAGTGTACAGTTCTTTATAGAACAACTCAAAGCTCTCTTGAATTTTCTCTAATTGAGTTTCAATGATCTTTGTTTGAGGGTTTTTTATTTTAAAAATTGTGTTTTCCAGTCTTTGTTTATGCAATTTATAGGCTAAGACTTTGGAGGATATGCTTCCTATCTCATAATAGTTCTGCTTTAAAAAAACAATTTTTGAGTTTCTTGCGTATAGATTTTATCAATTTCAACCTGTATTTTTTTATTTCTTTTTTTAAATCTCACATATACCTTTGTATCCATCTTCCCATTGTAATTGTTTTGACTTTGCCTGAAGGTTGACTAATTTTTGCAGCTTTCTTTTTCAGATGAGAGGTTATTGAAATTATTTTTCCTCTCATTACTGCCTTTAGGGTGTCCCATAGTATAATTTGCGACACTCCCCCGGTGTCATGCTCCAGACACATCTAGTTTAGGCTTCAATCTTTTATTGAAATCACCTCCACAGATTACCAGACCTTGTGAATTTACCATTAAATCAAATATTTGTTTATATACTGCCCAGTTGCTTCCTGGAGGAATATACACATTTATAAAAGTCATTTCCAGACATTCAATTTTGCCCGTAATTTTTATAAACCTCCCCTCCCCATCCTGTAATTCTGATGTGTGTTCATAATTAATTGTATTTGAAATAAGTATAGCAACTCCTCTCCTATATCCTGCCTTATATGAAGACAAAAATGTTTTTAAAACCTTGTCTTCTCAATTTATCATGTTCTGATTGACTCAGGTGGGTGTAATGGAGGAAGGCCACCTCTGCCTTTTCCCTTTTTAATTTAGACAGAATCTTACTTCTTTTGACCGGATTTAAACTCCATTTACATTAAAAAATATTAATTTAATTGGTTCTCCCTGCATTCATACCTTGCAATTTCCCACTTTCTCCCCCACTTCATATAAGCTGCTGCCTCGTAAACACAGCAAAACAAAAATTGCCACCAACAAAAAATAAAATGGTGAACACTTAACAGTTCTCTCTCTTCTGACTTCCACTCACACGGTCCTCTTACTGACCTGTAGCAAGTCCGAGGGAAAGCCTCCAACCCAAAATGAGTTGCAGGGCCTCTATTGTGACAACAGTCATGATGGTCCTCTCCCCCTTTTGTCCCTTTACTTCGATCAAGTTACTTAACACATTTATGTTAAGTCTGGCTCTTTATCTTGTCTTAACCATCAGTCATCACTACTGAAATCCATTTGTTGTAGTTTGGATTAAGTTTAACCTGTATTATCCGGTGATGAACGTCTGAACACTTGCAATTTGTCTTTGAAGCTGTATGGCTTTGCCGCCTCCGAAGCCCGCCTTGTTCGCACAGGCTGCCATGCTCCTCGTTGAATCCTCTCCCAGAGTGACACTGGTTTTTCAATCACTTTTACCAGCAGTCCCCGGCTCGCCATGTCCGCTGTTGCCTCTTCAACCGTGTCATACGTTGTCTTTCCATCTTCGTAATGTACTCTCAAATGGGCTGGATACAAGGTTTGGAAATCTGTCTTGTTTTCCTTCAATGTGCGCCTGGCTTCGGCGTATTCCTTCCGCTTTTTCAAAATTGCTGGAGCGTAGTCATGGTCGATGCTGATTAGATGATTATCCATAGTGAAACCTTTTTTCTGCCATGCCAGATGGATCACCTCTTCCTTCATTTTAAAACTCTGGAATCTAACAAGGATAGATCTGGGCTTTGGGATCTGGGTAGTTTATCCTTCCAACCAACAGAAATGTTGACCAGATGGATGAACTCCATTCTAACAATTTTCTGGTGTGGGCTCCCCTGGCACAGGCTGCTTCGTTGGTTGAAGCTGTTGTTCTGTGCACATTGATTTGAATCACTAGCTGTGTCCCAATCCAGCGACCGCACGCTTCGTAGTACGCGCACTTCACGGACTACGTATGGTGGGTACTACGAAGTATGAGAAGTGGCTACAATCTAGCTTGCCATCGTGTGTGTGTGTGTGTGTGTGTGTGTGTGTCTGAATGTAGTGTAAAGCGCTTTGGGGTCTTTAGGGACTAAGTAAAGCGCTATACAAATCCTGAATCAGTTTTAAATTTAAATGTATTTAGCCAGAACCTCCAGAATGTATTTCAACCCCCCCAACAGTTCCAATTAAAATAAATAAATCCTCTTTAAATCCTTTTTGGTTTTAAAGAATGTACAAATATCCTCTTTTTTTTATTTTTTTTTTATTATTGTTATCATTATTATTATTATTATTATTATTATTATTATTATTATCATCAGTAACTGACCCATATGAATCATATAGACTTGCACTTACTTGGCCTCTGTCCCTTTACCCTCACAGACTCGTGGAGTTATCACAACAGCCTTGAAAGCGAGTCTTCCCTTGGAAGAACTCGCTACATCGGTGGAGAGTGCTCTTCAAAAGGAGACGAGCATCAAAACCGGTGATATTTCGGAGGCAGTTTCCAGCTCTGTCTCAGAGGTGAAACAAGATTTTGCTGTCCCAAGCCAGGATGGCAACATCACTGCTACTCTGCATGATCCCAGCACTGCTCCAGAGAAACCTAAAGGAAAGGCCCGGGTGGTGTTCACAGAGAGACAGTTGAATATTCTTGTCCATCAGTTTAATTTGAAACATTACCATGATCCAAAAGAGATGAAACAGCTGGCAGAGATGACAGGACTGACCTACAAACAGGTGAGTGTTTTTTAAACCTACTGGAACATAAGAAATTGAATTTTGGGTCAATTGTACTTGTGATGGCCAAACCCGTGGCCACACTCTAAAGTCAGTAACTCTTGTATTTTCATTTGAACATAGTAACACACTTTAGTTTCCAATAACTTTATTGATTGGTTTGGATACATTTGTTCTATTTGTAAGCGCGCACATTTAGTTTACTTATGTATTCACACCACTTCATTTTTGACTAACCTTTATCTTTTTATTTCTTACCTGCTATCATCCCTGGGAGTTGCTAGACAAAAGATGGTAGCCAGGGTTTGACACCATTATATGCAAAGGGGGCTAATTGGACCACACCACCACTTCCTATTGAAGGGGAGAATGTGTGTTTTCTTTCATTTAAAAATAAAGTATTTGTATTTAATTAAATATTTGGGTTTAGGGTTTAATGGTTTTGATTTTCTTCTTTAGTGTTTACTTTATTAACAAATTAGAATGTACTGCATTGTGTTGTGATTTATGATTGTGTTTGTTTGTCACCCCTCATGTGTCACAATGGTCTGATCAGCCATTATATATACCCCTGTGTGTCATTTCATGTTTAGGTCAGTTATCTTTGTTTGGGCAGTCATTTGGTTTGTTAAGTTTGTAGTCTTAGCCTGAGTTCAGTTTTGTTTCTTTGACCTCTTTTATGAGCTCAACATTTATTGCTTTTGTAAATATATTTTGGGGTTAAATAAATGGCAACCCTATTTTTTCGAATAATTCCTGTGACTCCTCTTGTTTTTCAACTCGGTCCATCACAGTACTCATGAAATGTTTTCTGTTTTCTTCCATCTTTAGGTAAAAACTTGGTTTCAAAACAGACGGAGTAAGTTTAGGAGGAGTTCACATCCTCAGCATGTGAATCAGGGCGTCCCACTTCATGTAAGTATTTGCTACTATAAAACAGGATTGTTTCTGATTCTGTCATTATCTGGGGAACTGATTGTATTGAATGAAATGTAATTCCAATAATTTAAAACAAGTATTCTGGTTTTACTGACAGTCCACCTGTCTGTGATTCAGTTTCAGAGAGAGGGACAGCCCCCACTCATGAACTTTGAGAATTAATAATCAGGCACACTATCCTCATCCTGTGGCTTTACCTCAATGGACCTTCCCCAACTCGCCCCAGATGTTTGGCTGGTCGATGCCACCGGCAACGTCCAGTATGAATTCAACCCTGTTATTTTAAAACACTGGTATGAATGTAAAGAACTCTGGAATTCCCAATACACGTTTTGAAGGAGCCAGTGGAGAGCCTTGCCAGCAGCCAATGCTCTTTTAATTACAGATATTGTTACATATATCAGCTCTTTTGTAATAAAGTTTTATTTTCTTGTCTTCATGTAGCTCAAGATAACAGATTGTCAGATTTGATATCTTTCATTAAATGAAAGGAAAGGGGTGAATTTCTGGCCCTTTTTTATTTGTAATTATTGGACTTTAGAAATAGTTGAATTCAGTCAACTCTGGCTATTGTAAATGCATGTTAGTCTATCAAAAATACATCCTGGGAAATCAGAGAACACCATCAGAAGTTCTGTATAAAACATTAAGACATGAATTGATAGATGTTTTTCTTTATTTTGTTGTATCGACCAGTATTTGTAAAAATAATATACATGAAGAATATTATCTGCCTTGTGTATGAGAAACTGTAAATAAATTATTAGTTTCACCCATTAAAAACTGAATTTTCTACATGGCTCCAAACCTTTTGTCAGAGACTGAACATCCAAATGTTTTACAGACTTTAGACCAGGGGTCTCCAGTGCCCCTGCAGGTTTCAGATGTGTCCTTGATCCATCACAGCTGATTTAAATGGATAAATTACCTTCTCAACATGTCTTGAAGTTCTCCAGAGGCCTGGTAATGAACTAATCATGTGATTCAGGTGTGTTGACCCAGGGTGAGATCTAAAACCTGCAGGACACCGGCCCTCAAGGCCTGGGATTGGGGACCCCTGCTTTAGACTTTCCATGTTAAGTTGAGCTACAATCCTCTATATTCACCATGAAAGTATGAGACAGTTAATCTAAAGAATCAGAAGCTTTCAAACAGCCCACAAAGGTTGTCCAAGAAACACCTCAAACAACAACCCTACCTCAAACTTTGAATACTTCATATTCAGAAACCTGATAAGAGATGAGATACATTGGAAATTTTCTGCCTCTGTGAAATACAAAGTGAATACAGATTAATGAATGAATCATTACCTGAGTGACCGTGGATTGATATTGTACATTCAGCTATTAGATGATGATAATACACCAGACGTGCCCAACCCAATCTAACACTGTATATCTGAAACTATGACAGGCAGGAAGTCATTCATGTCTGCTAATATACTTTAAGTTTCAAATCTAACTGGACTGCTGCACTAAAACAAAGACACAGTTACAATATCTACACAGTGCTAGTCTATATAAGACAATGTAGGGATCTGAGGCTGACTTTGTGCTTCTAGTTCGAGTCCAGCCTGTTTAATCAGAAGAAGACTGACTTGGGAAATAATGAACAGTAGATGGCAGTAACACACCACTGATGCATCTAGCCTGCCAAACCCAAAGAAGAAGAACATGGCAGCAAGATTTCTGAAAGATTCACTCACTTTTCAACAATCCCACCAAATATTGTAGATTATGATTGTAGGAGGCCTGTCTGAACTTAACATACAGATTTCATGCTGTTGTTAAACATAACCATCAGAAATCACACCGTTAAGAGGTTTGTATTGAAAGTATTTTGTGATAGTTTATGGTGGGTCACGTGATTTGGGCGGTATTGATTGCTTATTTTAGGCATCTGTTCATGCAGTGTCAGTTGGAGCAGAGAGGATCGATGTGTGGCTTTATGTTTTTGGGATTGCTGAGTTTTTGGTTCTTTTGTGTGCTTTGCATTTGACTTGTTTCCCTTAGTTTTCTTTTATTGATAAAGATTTAAAGTTCTTTTTTGTTTCGGTGATCACTGTTTTTGTAGATGGCCTTGCACATGTATGCAGGCCCAGTATCAGCTTCTCAGTGGCTTTTTGTTTGATTCTGGAGTTTTTAAAATTTGCCAACAAAAATCTATTTATTGAAGAATCTCTAGATGGAGCATTGCATCAAGGATGGAGAGGATTAAAGTCAGCAGATATGGATCCAGACACAGAGGTAGGCCCTGACTGTTAAATGATTGCTGAAGTGAAGTTAGAAGCTTCATTTACTGGTGGATGTGCACAACACGCTGCCCTGTTGTTAATAGAAAGGATTTGGCATACATGGGCTATTTGGGGCTGTTTGTCTGTGGGAGGATTCTTTGATGCTGCTTATTGAGTTGACTATGCGAGGGCATGGATGATTGCTGAGTTTCTCTGGATTGTGTCCTAGCCATGAAGTGTGGAATCTCTGCTCTATTTTTCTCTGGAAACATGCTGTGTTTTTAAGAGGAAGTATGTGTAGGGGAGAAATTAGTCAAATGTTGCAAGCTGTTCTGACCCTTCAGCTTTCCCTGCAAGTACCAGGTAGAAACTCTTAAAACATTGCACTGTCTCCGACGTCTACTGTGACAGCCCTGGCCTTGTTGTTATTGGTTGGTGGGCTTCTTTCTTCACAGCTCCTGCTCCTCCTAATTAAAGTTGCAAGTGGTTTAACACCTATTTTGATATTGTTCCTTCTTTCTCATTTGAATTAACAAAAGGGTTTGGTGAAGACTGTTATTTTGGCCCCTGCTTTCTTCATGTCCTAAATTAGTAGGGTAGTTTAATCTTCCGACCAACACAAATGTTGACCAGATGGATGAACTTCATTCTGACAGTTTTCTGGTGTGGGCTCCCCTGGCAGGCACTGCTACCTTGAGGCTGTTGTTCTGTGCACATTGATTTGAATCACTGTGTAGTGGATGGAAGTTGGGGCTGGGTTTTGATTATCGATTAAAATCAATTCTGGCTTGGATAACGTGATATTGATTCATTAAAATCCTGAATCAATTTTTAAATATAAATTTATTTTGCCCAAAACACCAGAATCTCAGGTTAAACCTCACAAAATTTCTACAACCACCAAACAGCTAAAACAGTAAATGAGAGCAGGTACACGGATTCTGCACAAAGATGTAAACACAAAACGCGGACCTAGCGCATCTGAATCAGTGAGATGTCGCCTTTCTCACCCAACAGCACGTACACGGACATGGACACGCCGTCGGGGCTGAAAGCCGACAGCTCACTGATTTTGAAGCGTCGGCGGGCGCTTTGTGTTTACGTCCTTTTTGCGCTAGATTCTGAAGCTGGGGGTTTCATCTCTCTCCAAACAATATTGACTGAACCAGCAGCCAAAGACGATCCAAACTACGCTTCACATTTCGCTTCACATGAACATCATCAGGAATTCCCTCTTACTTTTGCTGTTTTGCTTCCACCATGATAAAATCACACTTCATGTAGAGCGCTCTCTCTCTCGAAATCGATAATCAAAACCCACCCCTACTTATTGCCAACCAGTCTACGGTGTCGGCCGCTGTTTTTTTTTTCTTTTTTTTTTTTACTGACTTCCGACAAGAAAGGCTCATTTCTGCTGTTCAATACTGAACAAATTTAAACTTCGCAATTTTGCATAATTTAAAAAAATGCTTAGCTGTGTCTCTAATCAAATCTCTGTAACTTTGCTCTGCTTCACTTCGTTTTTGATCTACTGCACAACATTATTAAGGTCATCTGCTATAAAAACCCAGACCAGGAAAATCGCCTTCATGTGTGTGTTTGATCCTCAGTTACTTTGACACAAAGGAATCTGCTGTGAAGCTTACACCTCTGATAAAGTCTCACAAGTGTCAGCTTTCTTTTTATAGATATAAAAATATAGATATGTACTGATAAGTGATCAGAATTATAATATTTCTGACTGTCTGAGGCAAAATTTCCCCGATTCAAATCAAATCGTGGATCGAATCGATTCGGGACCTTGTGAATCGAAATCGAATCGATTCTAGAAATCAGTGACGATACCCAGCCCTAATGGAAGTGTCCTGCCAATGCAGGGAGATGTGGATTGGTGCATTTGAATCTGATGCACTTTCTTTGCCATAGGGTGGAATGATTATGTTTTGGGATATGTTGTGCCCCATCTTCTTCGTAGGGGTGGGTTTACAAAATTGATTTTCCAATTAAAATAGATTTTAGCTTGACTAATGCAATATCGATTCATTAAATCCTGAATCAGTTTTGAATTTAAATGTATTTTGCAAGAACACTCCCACTCCCCAACATCTAAAACAGCAAATGAGAGCAGGTCAATGGATTCCACATAAAGATGTAAACAAAGAATGGAATTACAGCACATACACAGAACCACTGTCGGAGCTAAACGCCGACATTTCAGATTCTGATGGTGCAGTTTTTTCACTCTTCAACCAAAAGTCACTGAACCAGCAGCAAAATGATCAAAATTGTGCTTCACATTTGATAAACATCCTCATTAATTCCCTCTTACTTTTGCTGTTTTGCTTCTACCACACTTCCTGCACAGCTCTCTCTCTCTCTCTCAGTGTACTTCAAGAAAAGAAAAACAACTCAAATCTCAGTTTTCTGCATTATTCGCTTGCTTATTACACACCGGTCTACTGTTGTTTACAGCACCATCGCCTGCTGTTTTTTTTGTTTTGTTTTGTTTTTTCCCCCGGCGGGGGGGGGTCACCCCCAAAAAATGACCTCTGACAAGAGAGCCTCATTTCTGCTGTTCAACACCAAACAAATGTAAACTTTTAAAAACTATACCAAATTGCAAAATGCTTAGCTGTACCTCTAATAAAACCTCTGTAACTTTGCTCTGCTTCACTTCAGCAACATCAGGTAATGTTCATATGTTGGTTTATGATTTTCTTCTGTTTTTGATATACTGCAGAATATTTTTTAAGGTTATCTGCTATAAAAAGCAGGGGAGTGAAAATCTCTTTCATGTTTTCTGTGTTTTATCCTCAGTAAATTTGACTTTGACCCACTGTCCTGCTGTGGGCAATGTTGTGCCTGGACCTAATCCCAGATGTTTGGCTGATCAATGCCACCAGGCAACGGCCGCCAGCACAAATTCTACCTCTGCTCTTTCAACACTGGTATCAATGTAAAACGCCCCAGGATTTACAATGCACGTTTTGAAGGAGCAAGTGGAGAGTCTTGCCAACAGCCTGTTGAAGCTATACCCATCTGTCGTTTTTTTTTCCCCATATGTTGTAATTGTAATGCCATGTGCATGATTTAGACTGATGTAAGGAAATGAGGTGTTATTTTTCTGCCATTTTTATTATTTCATTTTACTATTTCTAGTTTCATTATTTTGTTATTGCTAGTGCATCATAATCATATAACAAGCATTTGCATTGACGCATTTATTAATAGTGATATTGCATTTAGATGTTTAAACATATTGGCACCCAATTAAGCTTTTATTACAGGTGCAGTTATAACCACTTTAAACTGTTGAGTTGAATTTATAATCTTAAATGTTTATATGCAGACTGCATGGTGAAAGAAAAGGCCTAACGCAGAGTAACTCTGTGCCAAAATAAGACAGGAAGTTACATGTTTTTGAAGTTGCATGCTTTGCAGGAAGTGAAACCGAAACCAGAGTCTGAGTGAAAGTTAGTCTGAGGAGCAGTTTCGATGATGCTATTATCTTTTATACTTTTATATCTTTTGATTAAGCTTTTAGTAGAGGTTCTTGATTAAAACATTTATTCAGTAGAGTACACATACATAGGTTCGGTTCGGTTATTACATACACGAGAGTGGCTTCTGTCTCTCTGTCTGGTGAGAGGTCAGGAGCTAGTCGGCGAGGTGAAATGGGGTGCGATTGTGGTTAGCACATAGACACACACGTAACCACACACACACACACACACACACACACACACACACACACACACACACTTAGTTAGAGGGATCATTTATAGGGGAAAGTTTAATCTGTTTTGCTTGGGGTTGCTTTTAGACTATTAGGAGGAGCAAACATATTGGCAACCTTTGAAACCTTTGGAACTTCTGTTATGAAAATGATTATAATCATCTATACACATTTGCATTTTGTGCTTATGAAAGAGCTGTCGCTCCTTGGTCAAGTGAGGGTCAAAAAACTTTTGGTTGGCGTTATGACCAGCCAGTCTACTGTGAGTTTGACTGGAGCTTTGGAAGGATCGCAACACACGCTTATCAGGTTATTTTTATGATCTCTTATTTGTTTACATTCTTTGATTAAGTTTTAAGTAGTACCATTTAAGTAAGACATTTATTCAATATATTACACATCAGTTTCAGTTGTGGATGTGCTGGCCTTTGTCTGGGGAGAAGGTGAGAGGTGAGACAAAGTGCAGTTGCGGTTATGACATAACCACACACATACATACACATAGTAGTAGGCTCATTTTGTGGTAAAGAGTTCAGATTTAATTCTGCTATAACTGCAAGAGTGCCGGCGTACGCGACCGAGCTGTTTCAGGAAACCGATCTGCTGATTCCAGCGATAAGCGACAGCGGTGAGACGAGCTGTGGGGGAAAACATCTGCATGGAGGCGAAGACGCGATGTTCTTTTTAAAACCGTGTCACAAGTTGTCAAACAGAACATTTGTGGTTTTGAGTTGACGTATCCATGTAATTTACGCAAGAGGGGGCGTTCTAATACCCCGATGTATAAAACTGTGTTCTGAAGTTTTGGAGATAGAGATCTGATGCTGTCTGAGAACAGGGTTAGATCTCTCCGCACGTGTGTCATTAAATCTTCGTCTAACTTCACCCGGCCAGATCAGTGGTCATTATTTTGTATTCCTCCTTCAATTTCTGAACCCTAACACTGAATATTATCTGTCTTGTGTATGAGAAGCTGTAAATAAAATGCTAGTCCCACACCTTCAAAATTGAACCTTGTACATGTCTCCAAACCTTTTGTCAGAGGCTGAACATTGAAATGAGTCTTTAGACCTCTATCTTTCCATCTTTCCATGTTACCTTGAGCTACAATCCTCTATATTCACAATCAAAGTATGAGACAGTTAATCTAAAGAATCTGGAGCTTTCAAATGGCCCTCAAAGATTGTCCAAGAAACACTTCAAAGAATAAACCGTACCTCAAACTTTGTATACTTCATTTTAAGAAATCTGAGGTGATATGGTGGAAATTAACTGGCTCTGTGATTATCTTGGTGCCTGGTTATTCCTCACAATGCCACGGATTCTCATGACCCAACAGCAACCAGATGCTTTGCCACAAGCACGGTGGTGGCCAGCAAAGCCTGAGTGGAGCCGTCAGAAAAGAGGAGCTGCAGGAATGAATAATCGAGTCAATAAATGAGCAGCACTGAGTCACATAATTAATGTAGTGTGTCATGATTTATGAGCTGAATCATCGTACATTTTCCAGAATCGGAACACATTTAAGCAAATATCACACAACCATGTTTCGATTTTAACTAGCCAAAATAACTTTTTAACACAGTTTAGTTAACACCATTTTCTTATATATTGTTACTGTTTGGGGTCCCCCCCCCACACACCTTTTTTTTTTTTTTTTTTTTTTTTTTTTTTAGTTATCCCATTTCTTTCTGGCCTGCAAGAGGGTGACCTTCCCCTGCAGGCCCATCTTCTCCACAATTGTCCTGATCACACACAAAAAAATAAGAGAGAAGTGTTGATCTCCAAATCCAAAAGTTTTCACAGCAGAACACAAGAGGAATCAGGACATCACAGGTTCTGTACAGTATGAGTGTTAATAAAACTGTACTCATATGAACGTATGAATATCATGTGTAAATTGATTTATTCTTGTACCTCCATGCCACAGTTGCCGAATTCTTCACCCCAGTGAAGAGGTTATCATTTTCTCCTCTCATTTTAATAAATTGACTCGTTTGGTCTTTGTTCTCTAAAACATATCACCAAAAGGTTAATTCAAAAAAATCAAAATTAGCTGGAAGCAGGAATACATGAAAAACTGCAGGACCCACCATACAAGCTAGTTAATGTGTAATTTTTACGAAGATTATTTTAATTAAAAAATAACCATAATTAATTGCCCAAAGCTTCACAACACAACCGCTACAAAAATTTGACTTTTGTGCCACCAGATTTTCATATACTTAAATTTAAAAGTGTATTCCTCTCCCGCATTAACTCCCACTTCGTCTGCGATTGTTATGAGAAAAATTCTCCTGTATCACCCACAATGAATCCTGGGATATGGTGGGCCACAAAGGATATATCCGACCCATCTTCCAAATCTGGGGAAAAAAAAGACGCATTTGTCGCCTCATTTGGAGGACTCTTCGAATTTGGACAGCCTTCGTCGCGTCACTGTGACATAATTGCCTACAAATGCGGCCTTCAAAGCATGCTACCCCTGAATATGGACAAAGCCACGGTCTGCAGGTTTTACCTCCACCTGACAATTAAAGCGCTCTGCTCCACTGAACACAAGGTTGGGGAGCAAAGACTCACCTCTGTGTTGTTGCTTCAGTTGTGACGGTGGAGTGTAGATTTTTTACTTGCACTTTGAGCTCCAGCCATTGGTCATCTTTAGGACAACAGAGCAGTAAGGTGTGACAGACTGACTTACCTGTGTGCACCACAGAAAAAAATCAATGTCCTCATTGTTGCTCTGATATATATATTGTTAATCAGCGCCTCAGCCTGACAAGTGCACACCCTCCAGTTATGAGGAATGGACAAATGGGAATCTTGCCCAAGTGAACCAGACTGAATCCTGTGTTGTGGTGCTCCATGACCCATTCTGTGAGCAGTAACACCGTGTAGAACTGTCTTATGGGTCTGGCAACACATCCAGAGTACAATGGCAAACATTATTCCACAGATTTCTCTGTCCCTACTGTGACAGCTCCAGCCTTGTTAGTATTGATTGGTGGGCCTGTTTGTGCTTAACCCAACTTGTTTTTTTTTCTTTTCTTTAATCTGCTTTGATTGCAGTGTCATAATTTAAGTCACATGTTGGTTAAAGTTAGCACCTAGTTTTCTTTAGATCTACTTTTTCTCAGTTGGATTAATAAATGGGTATGGTGAAAAATTTTCCCCTGTGGCTCTGCTTTGTCTGTCCTGAATTAGCCAGGCATTTCACTATTCCACCCAGCATAGATGTTTCTGGTGTGGGCTCTCCCACCAGACACTGCTTCCACGGCTGATGCTGTTTGTTAACACCTCATAAGGAAAAGCATGTCCTCACCTCACCAAAAGTGCTCTATGACCAGTGAATTTGGATGGGAGCAGAGAACTGGGGTGAGGGAGGTTTACAAGGAAGTGAATTGGAACAGGTACATCCTTTTGCAGTTTATGAATACATCACTGATTATCATGCCCATGTCTTCCACTCACACTGAGCTGACATCAGCATGGTTGGTTATGTTGCAAAACATGATAGTTTAAACAGAAGCTCTGCAGCCTCTGCAACAAACTACCTGCTCCAGCAGAGATACTTAAACCAGTTTTGCCTTTTAGTCTTACAATCCTGGCAGCAGCCTTAAAGGGAGTCTCCCCCTGGTAGACCTCACTACATGGGCTGAGAATGCTCTTGATAAGATTTACCATGACCCATCCAAAATGAAAGAGGTGGTAAAGATGGCAGTACTATCCAAACAAACAAAAGTTTTTATTTTTTTTAATGTTTCTAGAATACAAGTGAGAGCCAGCCCCCACTCGAAGAAATTCTACAACCAGCACATGGAGGCAAACTTGAGGAAAAAGGGTGGATGAATTAGAGGAATTGTGTAATAAAAATAATGTATACTTTATTGATCCCCGTGGGGAAATTACTCATCTGCATTTAACCCATTCACCCAGTGAATCATGGGGCAACCACTCCACCTACTGAGCCATCCCTGCCCCAGATGACACAATCACACATGCACGTCTGTTTTGAAGTCAGACATGCATGAATCACCAATGATTTTTCTTCCAAAAAAAATGAGGACTTTGGTAGAATGAAATACTGCTTCATGCATTTGAGTCTGTGAAAATCTATAATATTTTTTAATAAAGTGTTAAAAAGTTGATTAATTTTTCTGATTTTCTCCAGACGCCAGAAACACTCCATGTACATGGACAACAGTGACACCTACTGGTCCAACATTATATAACAAGTGTGTGTAGTCAAAGTCACAGCAACGTCCTCACTGCACACACACACACACAAAATCAAAGCTACACTTGAACAATTAGCATTCTCATTCACATATTTAACAGGCAAAATAAAATAATAAAAATAAAAATTGTATAAACCTGCAGGAAGAACACACTGTACATCAAATATCTTTTTTTTTTTTTTTTTAAAGAGTGGGGCCGCCAATCAGGACAGAAGGAAAACCAGAGGAGGTTCATGGATGTAGTAAAGGAGGACATGCAGAGGTTTTGTGTGAAAGGGGGACACTAGGGATGGGGTTAGATGGAGGCAGATGATTAACCATTGAACTGAAAAGATTCCAGAAACACTTCATTTACATAAACAGTGCCACCTAGTGGTCAAACATTAAACAAGAAGTGTGTGTAGTTGAAGTCACAGCAACAGATCATTTTCGTCCTCATGGCAAGAAAACTCAGTGGGCAGATAAATGAGAAAAAGAACAGGAAAAAAAAAATGAGTCAATACTTCACTTAGTTCACTTGAACTGTTTCTCATCACACATGAACTGGATCAGGGCATCATCCCATCAGCCTTCACTTCAGCTCCAGCCAATGTCCTGCAGGATGGAACTGAAGTGCAAATCATGAACGGGGCGGTCTGCTTCTCCCCACCGCAGGGAAAAGGGTAACACTACCTGGGTCTGGGTGCAGTTTCCCCCTCCAGGGGCAAGGGTACCTAGACCCGGTTCTTAGAGTACGCTTGGGGAGTGTGATTGTGTGTACAGCGTCTCTTTATGTCTGTCTTCACGTTGGTTGAGTGTGGAGTAATTGCTTATAAGATCATGAGGGTGGGAATGGATGTTTGTATCTGTGTGTGCCTGTATGTCTGTGTCTATATGTCAGGTTGGGTATCAGACGCCACCTCTCTGAGGACATCTCAGGCCCTCCAAGGTTTGGAGGCCTATCTCCCCCCACCACTTCCCCTGCCGGTGGCGGACGCCCTCAGACATCGGTGCGTTGGTGGTTCTTTGTGTCCGGGGATGGGCGCCCAGGCACACACCAGCTCACTCCTTGGTGGCTGCTTATCGGGGCCTGGAGCCTGGGGCTCGCTCGGGCCACTTCGGGGGTGGGGTGCCCTCGGCCTCTCGGCCCGGGGCTCGGTCACTCAGGCACAGCTGGATGCCGGCGGAGCTCATGGGCACGTCACTGCAACCCCCCTGGCTTCTGCTCCGCGGCTGCTGAGTGACCCCTCATCTGGGACTCTCCTCAGCTCTTTCTGGGATAGTGGCGCGGCTGCCCCCCTGTTGGTCTTCCTTGGTCTCTTGTGTTCTGGGGGCCTCTGGATGTCTGGAGTTTTGATCTCCTCCATACCTGCTTCATGCCCTGGAGAACGGGGCAGTGGCCCCCCACACCCTCTAGCAGATCATTACATGAAGGAACCTTTTAAAAAAAAAACAAGCGCGTCCATGCTCACAGGTGTACACACGGGTGATCACACACAAACTACACCCTTTTTGGCTCCTACCTCAAAGCACACTGTGCGCTGTCAATCTTACGTGCTGCACAATAATGTTTAATATTTAGTATTTACTGTCATATTCCCATAGATCATTGTGATGATGTTTATTACTCTCGTTTTCTTCTGCTTGCTTTCTTCTTTCTTTCTCAACAGGTGATCCAGGTGATCGATATATGTATTTTTTGTCTGCTTATTCTGTTGGTTTTTGTTTTTTGCCCTTTTTCCCCGTCCCTCTTCTCAGCTGTTTTTCTTTCCCTCTTTCTTTCTCCCCTTTCTTTCCTCCAGTCAAGTCTGTCCCGTATTCAGCAAGTGAAAATAAAATAAACAATAAAAGGTGAATCAAATGGACCATTACAGCAAGGCTGGGATGGTCAATTTGGTAAAGTAAATCCGTTGGGCATCTTTCTTCGCCTTTAGACAATAATTCTGATGGCAAAAGAGCCAAACGGGACAGGCAAAAAAAACCCCAAAAAAACAAAAAAAATGAAATCCAGACCCTTTAACTTTCAAGGAAATTATGATGCATTAGTACAAACAAATAATCATTAATAAATCAATATCAGTGACATAAACACACAGGAGATGCAGGATGAGTTATCCAGATTCATTTAATAATTAACCAATAAATTTAGATTGTTCAATTAATGTTGCTACTAATTCCCTGATTGATACATTTCTTTACATTTGCCCATTTGTTTGTTAAATTGATTCATAAATAATTAATTGATCAAATTAAACTCCAATTCCTGCTAGCTTTGGCAAAGCTGAGCATGTTCGGTCTGTTGTGTATACAGTTATGGCTCTAAATACAGACTGAAGTGGCAAAGTGCGCAAAAGCAAACTTTGTACCACTGACAAAACATTAGGCCACAACTGTATTCATAACTCAGGCTGATAGTAGCAACAGTTTTTAACCCAGCACAAGCTCTCTAAGAAGACGAGGAAAAACTCCTCAAAAACTTGAGAAGAAACCTCGGGAAAGGCAATTCAGAGAGAGATCCCCTTTCCACGGATTGCTGGGGGTGGGTGGGAAATGTATGGAAAATACAATGGCAACAAGACTAAAGACCGGGTGGAAGTTCCACTGCGATCTCATGGTCCACTTGCTCTTGTGGGGTGCTTCCAGAGGGGCGGGCCCTGTAAAAATGATAGAAATGATAAAAACATGGACAGCTATGTGCCATAGCTTTTGAATGTGACCGAATACTTCTCTGTTAGAGATTCTGCTCTGTAACACTGTTTTGCTTGGCATCAATACATCATTTGAGCCAGGGATGATTCTGAACTTCCTCTAGGGTGAGGCGGTCTTCATGGCTCTGACAGTAACAACCCAACAGAAAACACTTGCAATCTGTTCAGAAATACAAAAGTGGGGTTCGAGTTTATCACGTTGGTGTTTATATAAGTCTGCGTGTGCATTAGCGATACAGATAAAGACAGATAACACAGAAAACAGAATTTTCAAGCCTCGTAATGCGACAGGTTAAAGAATTAACATTCAGCTTACCCTCTGAAATGTCAGTGCACATCTCAGATGTGTTGTTGTCATCAGGGATGATGTGACGTACCAGCCAATCCATCACCATACCCAGCTGCAAAACTGTGACGCAATCTGCTGTGGTGGCATTAAAGTCCTGCCAGTTTGGAGCAGGTGATTTGGTCCCTAAAATCCAGAGAGAAATTTTTCATGGTAAGGAATTCATGTGTACACTAAGTGTGTGGGCACTAAGCGTGTGGGCACTAAGCGTGTGGGCACTAAGCGTGTGGGCACTAAGCGTGTGGGCACTAAGCGTGTGGGCAGGCAAGGACATTTAAACAGTGAGGCTGACGACCTACCATTTCTTCGTGTGACTGCTTCTGGTCTAAAAGTGACTCCAATGCCAAAATCAATGACTCTGACACATTGAAATGCTGAATGATCAGGCGATGTGTCAAACACAATATTGTCTGGCTTAATGTCTCGATGGAAGACACCCTTGGATTGCATTTCAGCGGCTGCATGTACCAGCTGTCTCATTATGACCTGACAGACAAATGAAAAATACGTTCAAATAATCAGATTTACATTATCCATTAAGGATTGCCATATATGTTATCTTGCCACTCGCTGACCTTAACCTCCCTCTCGTGCACAAAGGTTCTTCTGTTTGCCAGGTAGGCTTCCAAGTCTATGTTTTCTTTTGGCCTTTCAAAGACCATAATGAGTTCGTCTTCCAAGTCATACCAGTCGATTAAAACGGGCGTCACATTGCTGCTTGTAGCCTCTGGTCCTGCCCCCACTTTTATTAGCAATGCCACCTCCTTGGGAATCTTGGTCATTTTACCATTAAGAAGCTTGAGAAACAGAACATCAAGGTCAGTGTTCAAACATTAGGCTGTTTGAGGTACACGTTGGGGGAAAACAACAGAAAAAGACAAACATTTCTTACCACTGGTTGGTAGCTGACTAAAACATGAGCAACATGCTTAATCACCACCTGCATTACAGAGAAAATGTGTTTTAGAAAAAAGAGAACAGGAGGAACTAGAAGAATTGTAAAGTGCACACATAAGAAGCCATACTGGGAAATTGTCTTCTCTGCGTTTTCCAAAGAAGACAGTCCCAAAGCCTCCTTCACCCAGCTTATCCTGCTCTTTGTATTTTTCTTCAAAGTCCTCTACAGATTGACAAAACAAACACAGGGGTTGTGATTAGTTGTATGTAGGAAAGCTGTCATTGCCTCAATGTACACATTCATACAGGCTTTGTTAGAAGCTTCCTGGTGATTAGCAGATGGATACCAGCTAAACTCTGAGAGCTTGGGAAAGAGGCTCTATCACTGCAGGTGTGGTGTGTACTTCTTACCTATACTGTGACTTTTGTATGTGCTGGGCAAAGGTGCATCTGTCTCATAGACGGAGCAGCTGGCCTCCTCCTGTGAGCTTGATGTCTTGCTCTTTTTACTGCGTGGTTGTTTTGTTCCATCGCTGCTTGACTTTCGTTTGCTGCTCTTCTTTCTGAAAGCAGCTGCAAAAACAAAAACCAATTAGACCTCTGAACTCCACACAGGCCTACAGATGATCAATAACTAGAAAACAAAAGAATCTCTCTGAATGTCTCACTTACACTTCTCCAAGACAAGATGGCTGAGGCCTGGGGGTGGACTTTTGCTGTCCTTGCTTCTTTTGGAAGCTTTTTCCAGTCTTTCTGTGGCACAATCTTTTCGTTTGGAGCTCTTGATTCGCCCATCTGACGTCCTGTCCTCTATCCTGAGGAACCAGGGCTCAGTGTGGCGGTCTGCAGTTTGTACAAAGATCACTTGGTTACTACTGAATCAAAACACCCGAAGGAAAAGCCCCAAATTAAGATGAATTTAACAGGTAAAGGAGACTTTACTCACCTAGATATTTACGCACACCCACAGCACGTGGTGTGGTAAAGGTCGGCTGAGATTTTAACGACATGTCAGAAACTGGTTCAAAATTGTACTCTTTGTACTAAACCCACTTGAACTCTGACTTTGTATGCAGTTAGAACTATCACAAGACATTAAAACAAAACATGGGCATTGATGACATCACAGGAATCTAACATTCTAATCTATGCAAACTGTCTCCAAGGCTACAGAATATCAGATTAAATCATAACAAAGGAGTAAAAAGCAGGATCAGTCTTAGGGTGTATGTTACATGTTTGCCACATTGGATGAGTGAGTGCAATACTTCATCGGTCTGTGTTGTAGCAATCTGTTGAACCTGCTGAGAAACTTTTCTTTGTCCACTCTGCCCCAAACTTCACATGCTCCATAAAAGTCGAGGCCTAGAGACCTCTGCATAGTTATTGCAATTAGCAATAGGTTATCAGTATCATCTGATATACATGACATTTACAGTACAGTACTCACACATGACATAGGAGGGAATAAAATTTTGATTTTTTGACATAAATTTGATCATATGAAATTGGATTTTTTTAAACTATGAAATAATGTAACGTTTTCCTTCCGTCATACTTCAGAAATATAATATCTTAAGTTTTGAACATTTTAAAACATTGAAGTTTGCTCGTTGTATTTATAAGATCCAACATGGACGTGCTCCACAATCATTGGTCAGTCATGTTAAAATCCATTATCAGTGGAAAACAAACCTGATCCTCTACTAGAGGCGATTGTGCAGTACCTTTTAGACATAACACTCAGCAAACAGTTATTATCAGTTACAGGTAGTGAGATTTGGAGTGATATTCCAGCTGTAATAAGAGAATGTACTACCTTCAACACATTTAAAACTCATCTCAAACAATGGCTAAAGAGGAATTTGATTAGTGATTATTAATTTTATATTAATATGTGTTATCTTTATTGTTGTATGTTTTATATTTATTGTTTTATGTACTATGACATTTCATGTTGTAATTTTATGTTTTTGTGGTCTGGACTAGATCGTTCTACATTGTCTGATGGTGTGTTAAATTTCGTGTTTATAGATTTTGTCTGACCTGCCAGGGGCGACAGATGAAGGGTAGCCTTTTGGCTAACTGGCATATTTACACTGATGTATTCATTAACATGCACTTTCACCTTTAAAGAAATAAGGAAATTAATTCAATGTCAATTTAAACACACACTGACTTATTGCTGAAAATACTCAATCGCGGAAATGTGAATCTGTGGCTAAAGATTACTGCTGTTCTACCATTAAACCAGTCCCAAATCAAATACGCAGATCCATCTGCTGAGGCAACACCTTGCAGCCCTTTTTTTTTAACTAACATTTGTGTTTGTGTTTTTGGTCATATAGTCTAAATTATTTTTTCTAGTCTTTCTGTGGCACAATCTTTTCATTTGCAGCTCACAATGGAGCGGTTCACAACCAAGTATGACGCGTCAGGAATTAGAATCAGCACCTCCAAGTCTTAGGCCATGGTGCTCAGTCAGAAAAGGCAGGAGTGCCCACTCTGGTTCTGGGACGAGTTTCTGCCCCATGTTAAGGAGTTTAAGTATCTTGGGGTCTTGTTCACGAGTGAGGGGAGAGGGGAGCAGGAGATGGACAGATGGATTGGTGCTGTGGCTCCAGTGATGCGGCTCCGGTGATAGGCTTAGACTGTGTGCATATTTGATATAAGGTCAAAAAGTACAAATAGGTGTCCATTTAAGGATCATATGTTAATGTTTAAATAACAAAATAACTTAAAAAATTACAGCCAACAGGGGAAAAAATGATCAAAAATGGGTTTGTTTTAGAATCGTTGCTTCTTTTTTGATGCTCATCAGTGAAAGACAACAGATCCCTCAGAGGAAAGTTCCACGAATGGTGGCGCTATTTTCTGGATAACTGATTAGTTAGTACATAGTGATTTTATAACTGCTGGTCTCTAATCTGGAACACAACCTGCTCCAGAACAGGTTAGATTGATAGCATAAGTTACCATTGCAAGTTGCATCATGTTGGGTATTTGCTCACGTAAATATGTGTGTTTTCTGGGCATAGTAACTCTTATTTGGCACAAAATGATCCCTATGAGTGTCAGCTACTTCAAAAGGGTAGTTATTAGAGGATGGTGATAAACTGGTCATTAAAATCTATAAAGAACATATAAATATAACAGTAAAATGCAACATTTTTACAAACCAAGAGATTAATGCTGCAGAAAATAGTAAAGAAAAGAAAAAGAAAAAAAAGAAAAGAGGAGCTGCAGGAATGAATAATCGAGTCAATAAATGAGCAGCACTGAGTCACATAATTAATGTAGTGTGTCATGATTTATGAGCTGAATCATCGTACATTTTCCAAAATTGGAACACATTTAAGCAAATATCACACAACCATGTTTCGATTTTAACTAGCCAAAATAACTTTTTAACACACTTTAGTTAACACCATTTTCTTATATATTGTTGCTCTTTGGGGTTTTTTGGTCCCTCGTCTCACCCCCCCCCCCCCCCCCCCTTTTTTGTTAGTTATCCCATTTCTTTCTGGCCTGCAAGAGGGTGACCTTCCCCTGCAGGCCCATCTTCTCCACAATTGTCCTGATCACACACAAAAAAATAAGAGAGAAATGTTGATCTCCAAATCCAAAAGTTTTCACAGCAGAACACAAGAGGAATCAGGACATCACAGGTTCTGTACAGTATGAGTGTTAATAAAACTGTACTCGTATGAACGTATGAATATGATGTGTAAATTGATTTATTCTTGTACCTCCATGCCACAGTGGCCGAATTCTTCACCCCAGTGAAGAGGTTATCATTTTCTCCTCTCATTTTAATAAATTGAGTCGTTTGGTCTTTGTTCTCTAAAACATATCACCAAAAGGTTAATTCAAAAAAATCAAAATTAGCTGTAAGCAGGAATACATGAAAAACTGCAGGACCCACCATACAAGCTAGTTAACATGCAATTTTTACGAAGATTATTTTAATTAAAAAATAACCATAATTAATTGCCCAAAGCTTCACAACACAACCGCTACAAAAATTTGACTTTTGTGCCACCAGATTTTCATATACTTAAATTTAAAAGTTTATTCCTAAAAGTTTAGTCATCTTTAGGACAACAGAGCAGTAAGGTGTGACAGACTGACTTACCTGTGTGCACCACAGAAAAAAATTAATGTCCTCATTGTTGCTCTGATATATATATTGTTAATCAGCGCCTCAGCCTGACAAGTGCACACCCTCCAGTTATGAGGAATGGACAAATGGGAATCTTGCCCAAGTGAACCAGACTGAATCCTGTGTTGTGGTGCTCCATGACCCATTCTGTGAGTAGTAACACCGTGTAGAACTGTCTTATGGGTCTGGCAACACATCCAGAGTACAATGGCAAACATTATTCCACAGATTTCTCTGTCCCTACTGTGACAGCTCCAGCCTTGTTAGTATTGATTGGTGGGCCTGTTTGTGCTTAACCCAACTTGTTTTTTTTTCTTTTCTTTAATCTGCTTTGATTGCAGTGTCATAATTTAAGTCACATGTTGGTTAAAGTTAGCACCTAGTTTTCTTTAGATCTACTTTTTCTCAGTTGGATTAATAAATGGGTATGGTGAAAAATTTTCCCCTGTGGCTCTGCTTTGTCTGTCCTGAATTAGCCGGGCATTTCACTATTCCACCCAGCATAGATGTTTCTGGTGTGGGCTCTCCCACCAGACACTGCTTCCACGGCTGATGCTGTTAACACCTCATAAGGAAAAGCATGTCCTCACCTCACCAAAAGTGCTCTATGACCAGTGAATTTGGATGGGAGCAGAGAGTTGGGGTGAGGGAGGTTTACAAGGAAGTGAATTGGAACAGGTACATCCTTTTGCAGTTTAAGAATACATCACTGATTATCATGCCCATGTCTTCCACTCACACTGAGCTGACATCAGCATGGTTGGTTATGTTGCAAAACATGATAGTTTAAACCAGGGGTGTCCAAACTTTTTTCACTGAGGGCCACATACATACAAATATAGGAGGGGCTGGGCCACTTACTAGAAATTAGGTATATAACCTTAACTGTAGCGTATTAAAGTTAGAAAAATCATTTAAAAGTGGTCAAATGTGTTATATTGTTGAATATAATTAAAGACAAAACTGCCTTCATCACAGCTTTCCATAAATGGATCTTTATTGATTTATTCAGAGAAAGCTTTGGTAGCTCATTCTCAGAACAGCAGCAGATTTCTTCTTGGACAGAAGATTTACAGCACAGAGAAAAAACAATAAAGGGGAAAATGGGACGGGTACATTTCAAGCTTGTTATTTAAGTTATTAGGCTTAGCAACACACCTATTAACGTTCGTTTGAAACGGTTATCAACATTAACAGACTGAACTGGACTTAATAACAGGAGTCCATATAATTTTAGTGAATTATTCTGGTGAGTATCAGCTGCGCTGGGTATGTAAATCGGGCCATCCAGCCGCGGCGCTGATCGTACGCCACTCGTGCCAAAAATCCGGACAAATGTCACTTGATGAAGGAGCAAATCTGCATCAGATGAGATCAGCTGACTTTGCGTGTGCTGCGCACAGCGGTGTGTACTCTGTGTGTTAACAAGAAAAACGCATATAAGAAAGTGGTGCGCAAAAGCAGGGTAGTGACAGAATTGATGCGCATTATTGATATTTGAAGCATGTGTACCTGCACATGCATGCTTATTAACACACGTGTACTGTGGAATATATTTTTTACTCACCTAAAGTGCTCGTGCTCTCGTCCACTCCCCGCAAAAAATTAGCAGCTGTGCGGCGTCTGTGGCATCAGTGCTCGGATCGCATGCGATGGGAGTAAAAATCAAAAGCACAGCTTTATCAGACAGCTGCAGTTTAATGTTGGCTGACAGTTTTCAGTGCGTCGCACAACTGGATTTCCGGACATGCTGACGTTGTTGAAGTCCTGCACTTTTTCCGGGCACATTATTTCGGTAACTTTAACGAGGCAGCGTTTTATGAGGTCTCCATCTGAAAAAGGCTTGCCATGTCTTGCGATGAGTTGGGCGACCTCATAGCTGCTATTGGAGCCTTTTCCTGGACAATTTGAGCACGAAAAAAAATACTGTTGCTGACCCCGTAGGATAGCTACCCTTTGCTTTAATTTCTGCTCTCGCTCAGCACCAGTGTAGGATGCATAGGCCTGATGTTTGGTTTCATAATGACGTCGTACATTATACTCTTTCATAACTGCCACAGTTTCAGTGCAGATCAAACAGGCACACGTCCCCTTTAATTCTTTGAAGAAATATTCACTCTCCCACCGTGTCTGAAATTTTCTGCACTCACTTTCTACCTTTCGCTTCTTTGGTTCTACCATGTTTAGTAACTTGGGGGTAAATTTCTTCTGTGATTGTCCTTTTTGGTGGAGCAACTGCCTTGATCAACAGTAGCTCCCCCTGGTGTTAAAACTAAGAAGTGCAATAAACTCAAGCAAAAGTTGAAGTGCGGGCCATTTTCTATTCTATTTATAAAATTACTTGAGGGCCAATTAAAAATGGACCGCGGGCCGGACTTTGGACACCCCTGGTTTAAACAGAAGCTCTGCAGCCTCTGCAACAAACTACCTGCTCCAGCAGAGATACTTAAACCAGTTTTGCCTTTTAGTCTTAGAATCCTGGCAGCAGCCTTAAAGGGAGTCTTCCCCTGGTAGACCTCACTACATGGGCTGAGAATGCTCTTGATAAGATTTACCATGACCCATTCAAAATGAAAGAGGTGGTAAAGATGGCAGTACTATCCAAACAAACAAGAGTGTTATTTTTTTTTTTTTAATGTTTCTAGAATACAAGTGAGAGCCAGCCCCCACTCGAAGAAATTCTACAACCAACACATGGAGGCAAACTTGAGGAGGAAAAAGGGTGGATGAATTAGGGGAATGTGTAATAACAATAATGTATACTTTATTGATCCCCGTGGGGAAATTACTCATCTGCATTTAACCCATTCACCCAGTGAATCATGGGGCAACCACTCCACCTACTGAGCCATCCCTGCCCCAGATGACACAATCACACATGCACGTCTGTTTTGAAGTCAGACATGCATGAATCACCAATGATTTTTCTTCCAAAAAAAATGAAGACTTTGGTAGAATGAAATACTGCTTCATGCATTTGAGTCTGTGAAAATCTATAATATTTTTTAATAAAGTGTTAAAAAGTTCATTAATTTCTCTGATTTTCTCCAGACGCCAGAAACACTCCATGTACATGGACAACAGTGACACCTACTGGTCCAACATTATATAACAAGTGTGTGTAGTCAAAGTCACAGCAACGTCCTCACTGCACACACACACACACAAAATCAAAGCTACACTTGAACAATTAGCATTCTCATTCACATATTTAACAGGCAAAATAAAATAAAAATTGTATAAACCTGCAAGAACACACTGTACATTTTTTTTTTTTTTTTAAAAAAAAAAAAAAAAAAAAGAGTGGGGCTGCCAATCAGGACAGAAAGGAAAACCAGAGAGGAGGTTCATGGATGTAGTAAAGGAGGACATGCAGAAGTTTTGTGTTTTCACAAAGGGTTAGATGGAGGCAGATGATTAACCATTGAACTGAAAAGATTCCAGAAACACTTCATTTACATAAACAGTGCCACCTAGTGGTCAAACAAACAAGAAGTGTGTGTAGTTGAAGTCACAGCAACAACAGATCATTTTCGTCCTCATGGCAAGAAAACTCAGTGGGCAGATAAATGAGAAAAAGAACAGGGGAAAAAAAAAAAAATAATATGAGTCAATACTTCACTTAGTTCACTTGAACTGTTTCTCATCACACATGAACTGGATCAGGGCATCATCCCATCAGCCTTCACTTCAGCTCCAGCCAATGTCCTGCAGGATGGAACTGAAGTGCAAATCATGAACGTAGACCCAATATGTGATTAAAACTATGACATCATATTTAAGCTTTAAGTTTGCAGTTTATCAAGCGTCACTGAGCACTTCAAATCTACCTTCACATCTGAAACATAACAGCTGGACCTCAGCTTGCAACACACTGTGCGACAAATGACACAAAAGCATTGTCAGCTCAGACATCAGCAAAGGCACAACCTTTGAATATGAAATTATCTGACACTTAAAATGTCGCTCCCTTCATGTTTCCTTATCTTCTGTAGCACTAGCTAGATTCTGAAGTATAGAAATACAACATGTGGCCACCTGCACTCCCCCGGCTGAGTTCTACCCCCCCAGTATAAACGCTATAGATCACAGGTGTCAAACTCCCATCCTCGAGGGCCGATGTCCTGAAACCTTTCCATGTGTCCCTGCTGCAACACACCTGAATAAAATTAGTAAGTCATTAGCAAGACTTTACCTAATTTGACTGCATGCTGAGATGGCAATTCAGCCATTTGTTTCATGTTACAGCAGCTCATGAGTACATGAACACGGTGCAATAAAACTACTTTTAGAAGTACATTTTTCCCAACACATTTATTTTAATTTACTTGTGTAGGGTTAGGGGTTGCCACCTTAGCGCACAGTCAAGCTTCGATACCATCCATGATCAGTGCCATGTGTGATGTGGCCTGACAAACCAGTTTCAGGTGACCCTAAAACTTAATGTTCATGGAATAAAAATACAGTCTACTGGAAATCTATGAAAATCAAATATTATATTTCATCATTCAGTAATCAAGCAAGACCCAACGTCCTCTCCAAGGCGCCTTGAAAGTAGCCTTCAGGAATAGTTCTCCAGGCTTCCTGAAGGACATTCAAAGCTCTTTGGATGTTGACTGCTCTTTGTTCTGTTCACTGTCAAGATGATCCCACGCTGCTTCAGTAACATTGAGGTCAGGACTCTGAATACCAATCCATGACTGCTTCTACTGCATTGACAGTGTGTTTGAGCTTAACTCCAACACCACTGACTGAAATTCATCCCCAAACTTGATAGAGTCTCCATGTTTTACAGATGGCTGTGGACACTCACTGTTGGACTGCTTTCCTGACCACCTCTGCACATTGATAATTTGAAACAAAAATTCACATTTGGATTTTAAACTTGTGGCTACTGATTTTCAGTCTGGTTCTGGTGTAATTTGGCCTACCTCTGCCTTTTCTTCCCATTTCCCCTTCTTTACAACCACCCTTCCACCAAGACCATTTTTGATGAGGTTTATCTGCAGTCTCCCCTCTGGACACTGCACATCAAAAACATGCAACATTTCCATCTAATAGCTCACCTAAGTGGCGACTTAAAAAAAATAATAAAATAAATACAAACAACCCACGCATGCACAAAAAAAAAAAAAAGAAAAAAAAAAAAAGAAAAAGGCAGTACTTCATTTTACTGTGGTGATAAAATAGTTAAAGAGTCTCTGTTAAGTCAACATCAACAGAAAATTAAAATGGCTGTCAGATAAAATCCACAGAAAATCTGACACACTCAGCCCAGTCATTGTTACTAGCCGGCATCATTTACAATAGCTCTGATGTTTGGTGAGGTTCCCTCTTATCCATGCGTGTGTAAACACTGGGAGATGTTTATACAACCATTTAGGTGGTTGTGCGAGTCACGGGTGAGTAACTGGTGGTACCCCTTGGGGAAGCAACCTAGAGGAAGGAGTGCCAAAGTGGCCAAATTAATAAACAGTTTTGAGCTGCTATTTCAAAGAAAGCAGCTAGTGGCCACAAATCTTGTTCTTTTAAGCAATGTGTGGTAATTAAGAGTTTAAATTGAAAGGTCTGGTGGTATTGCAAGTCCCGCCATTTAATTTGCTGTGTTTTATTTTTTTATATTTCCCCGCAGTTCTATATTCTCAGTTAATTTAATAAACTTTTCAAAATTAATTTGCCACACGTCTGCCTTGTCAGAGTCTGTGTGCCTTTGTAACTGGAAAACCTTTGCACTGGCTAATGTAACATTTCCTGAGGTGTAACTGCACACCCAGGTGGCGTCAGTACCATTTAGTTACCCTTTCCTTTTCTCCTCCTTCAGGCCACCACACTTGGGACAGTAAAAACTTGTTTCTCCTCTGTGACAGAGCTGGAAACAGTTTCACTCAATGAGTCAGACTGAACCAAAATTGAGCACGAATTCACCTGTCTGTTGGTCAGTCCTTTCACCTCCTGTGGGTCATAGTAACATTTCAGATTAAAGTGATGGACAAGAACTTTTAAGTTAGGGTTAGGACTAAGCTAGGGCTCATATGTAGCACTTGTCCTCTGTAGACCATGCAAAGTGGCATTTTTGTTGCCGTCCTCCTTCCTTTCCACAGAGCTGGAAACAGTTCAGCAGTCTCAAAGATGTTGTTCCTCATCTCCTAATCAAGAGCTCTCTCAGCCCATATAGTGAGGTGTGCTAGGGGGAGATTACTTTCAAGGCTGCTGCCAGAACTCCACAAGTCTGTGGAAAGGAAGACAGAGGCCAAGTAAGCACAAGTCTATATGGTCCACATGGGTCAGCATGGTTACTGATATGTGTTGACGTGAGTGACTTTAGATCAGAAAATACAAAAGTAAACTGCTGAGCTTTAAGGTTTTATTCTGGTGGCACGCTTTAAAATTTGCCACTAAGTGTCGCCATTTGGGGAAAAAAAACCAAAACAAACAGTGGTGGTATAATTGGAAACAGGGATAGACCTCCTTTTCTAGTCTGGAAAAACTACTGAAACATGGCCTTACAACACAGAGGGTATTTTTGTAGCAGGTCAGAGGTTAGCTAACTCTGCTAATATTAGTTCATATTACCAAAGAAAAAATCTACCTTATAATATAAAGCACCTTGAAGTGACTGTTATAGTGACTTGGCGCTGTATAAATAAAAATTGAACATGCATACTAGTGATGGGTCCTGCAACACTGACGCACCGACGCATGTATCAAGCTCACCTAGCGAAGCCTGTATCGGTGCGTGCGTCGCTTTAAGAAAAAGTCACGTGATCGATACAGCTGCTGTATCGCTCATTGCCAACGCGCCAAACTGTGTTTAAAAAGTACCGCATCCGCATCTGTCAACGGAATGAGTCGCCACCAAAAAAAAAAAAAAAAACAGAATTACTGTCGCAAAGATTAAAAAAAAAAAAATACACATCTCTCCATAACAAAATTGAGCCCGAAAGAAAAAGAAATGTTTCTGCTGTGTGGGATCATTTTGATCTTTTAACTGCAAATAAGGTAATAGTTTGTCTGTCTTTGTTTCAGTGTAATCTATCAGAATAGGAAAAACAGCAATGTGAGTTGAAGTGTAAATTATTTATTTCATTTTATGCAGGTTAAATGTCGCATCTGTTCTGCAGAGCTTTATTACACAAACAAAAGCACCTCCTCAATGTTTAGGCATTACAGAGCCAAACATGAAAATGAGGAGACAAACACACCGAGAATGAACACAGGTCGGCCTATATTGACACTGAACAACTTTATCATCTTTTTTTTTTTTTATTAATATGTGTTTTATTATTTCGAAATCAAGCATCTAGGAAGACTGTTCTGGACCAGGCAGTCCTGAATTTTATTATAAGGGACTGCCAACCCTTAGTATTGTTGGGAGTGTCGGAGAGAAACATTCCAAGATCAGAGGATCCTTTAAGGTACTGGGGGAATAGGAAGACATCTTATCTGAACCTTTTCCACCTGGCTTTACAGCTTGTGTGTACCCCAGCTTCATCTGTGCCTGTGAGTTTTCCAAAGCTAGGGAAATGGTGTCAAAAAAACTCAATATACTGAATGCAAAGACATTGGATAAACTTATTTTTCTGAATAGAATTTTATAATAAACTCTGAGTCAAATGGGTAATATTACATTCACAATACTTTCATTTTAATTTTCACTTAGTGTCATTCACAATATATTTTATAGATGTCTACAATATTTGAAATGTAAAAGATATAAAATGATTCCATGGAAAGTACAATACCTTACAGTGTACAAGTATGACTAGGTCATTGAATCAGTGTCTGTTGTGAGTCTCAAGTAAGTTGCCTGCAATGATATTTAAGGTCCAGCAGGTGTCAGTATGGAGCAAAACAGCAACACTGTGTCGACACAGTATCAATACAGTTTGGGGAATGTGCTGAAACGCTTCACGAGGCCTCATCTACCCATCACTAATGCATACATACTTGATGAGCCACTGGCAGACAGCTTGGCCTGGCTTTCCTTTGTGTACATTGGCTGAGTCCTGGTAGTGAAACTGGCCGTCCATGGTTTGCTGCTCAGGCCTGTGAGATGGGAGCTCTTCCTTGGTTCTGGCAGTAGCTGCAGCATTGTAGTACTTGGGTTCCTGTCTCCTGAGTTCCCGTGGTTCTCCTCTGGAAAGATGTGATGCAGGTAGCAATAAGCAGGATAAAAGGAAAAGCTGAACATCATAAGCGTCTTCCAGTCCACCAGCTTTGGTGCCCCGTGTATTAAAACTGGCTTCAACATATCTGCTTGCGATCAAGATCCAGAAAGCTCTGTGTGCTAAATTGAACTTAAGGAGTAGCTTTTGAGGCGTTCAGAGGGCGTGGGGAAAGACATTGTTTTCTAATTGGTCCTCATTCTTCATTTCAATCAAGCAGATTTTTTTCAGGTTTGATGGGAAAAACCACCCCCCCAAAAAACCAACCCAGAAAATGAACTTAGAAAGTAGACATGTAAATGGGCTTTATTAAATCTTTCCATCTTAAACTTTTCTGGATATTAATCTCTGGATGTGTAGAATTTCTATGTCAAGAAAGGACAGCAAGGAGAGAAGTATAATCTCACAGATAATGACCAGTTTGTAGTATTGGGGTCAGCGTTTTCCATTTCTTTATACCAGTGATATCAAAATGTTGGCTGCAAGATTTGTAATCAGCTGTGTAAGATGATAGACTGGTATCACCTGCATATTAACTCACCTCCACATTTGCTGTGGGAAATGGCCACTTACAGTTAAGCCCATAATTATTCATACCCCTGGCAAATTTTGACTTAAAGTTACTTTTATTCAACCAGCAAGTTATTTTTTGACTGGAAATGACACAGGCGTATCACAAAAGACAATAAGATGATGTACAAGACGCATCATTGTGGAAAAAAATATTTCTCAGCTTTTATTTACATTTGAGCAAAAAGTAACATGTCCAGAATTATTCATACCCTTTACAAACTGTCACAGTCTCTGGGAAAATCCAAAGTTCCATCCATTCCAAATAGTCAAAGCTGTTCTAAAGCATCCTAATTACCCTGATTAATTGGAAATAGCTGTTTTACTCAACTCAACAGGTGAAAAACAGCAACTCTCTGCAGGTGGTCTGTGGACAGTCATGGCTAAGACAAAGGAACTCAGTGAGGACCTGCAGCTGTGCATTGTGGCTGCTCACAAGTGAGGAATGGGCTGCAAGGCCATATTCAAATGTTTTCAAGTTCCAGTGGCTACAGTGCAAAGTATTATTAAAAAATACAAGATGTTCCGCACTGTGGAAAATCTCAGAGGACGTTGTCGGAAGCCAAAAGTGAAACCTGTGCTGGCCAGGAGAATAGTGAGAGAGGTGAAAAAGAATCCAAGGATCACCACCAAGGCCATTCTGGTGAATCTGGGCTCTGCTGGTGGCAATGTCTCAAGGCAGACAGTCCAACGGACACTGTTGGGTGCCACGGATGCAGACCAAGGAAAACGCCACTTCTCCAGGCACTTCTAAGGCATGCAAAAGCTCATTTGGCCTTTGCAAATGCTCATCTGGACAAAGAAGAAGGTTTCTGGTCTTCAGTGTTATGGTCAGATGAAACAAAAATTGAATTGTTTGGTCACAATGATGTTGCCTTCATTTGGCATAAAAAATGGAGAAGCCTTCAACCCAAAGAACACCATCCCCACTGTCAAACATGGTGGTGGGAACCTAATGCTTTGGGGGTGTTTTTTAGCCAATGGACCAGGGAACCTAATCACAATAAACAGCACCATGAAAAAAGAGCAATACATGAAGATTCTCAACAACAACATCAGGCAGTCTGCAGAAAAACTTGGCCTTGGGAACCAGTGGACATTTCAGCACGACAATGACCCAAAACATACAGCAAACGTGGTGAAGAAATGGTTAGCAGACAACAACATTAACGTTTTGCAGTGGCCTAGCCAGAGTCCTGACTTGAATCCAATTCAGAATCTGTGGAGGGAGCTAAAGATCAGGGTGATGGCAAGAAGACCGTCCAACCTGAAAGATTTGGAACTCATTGCTAAAGATGAATGGGAAAAAATGCCTGTGGAGACATGCAAAAAGCGGGTCTGCAATTATAGGAAGCGTTTGATTGCTGTAATAGCCAATAAAGACCTTTCTATTGATTATTGAGAAGGGTATGAATAATTCTGGACATGATACTTTTTGCTAAAATATAAATAAAACCTGAGAAATATTTTTTTCCACAATGATGCCTCTTGTACATCGTCTTATTATCTTTGGGGAGACACCTGTCTCATTTCTGCTCAAAAAAGAACTTGCTTGTTGAACAAAAGTAACTTTAAGCCAAAATTTGGCAGGGGTATGAATAATTATGGGCTTAACTGTATGTGTGAGTGGGTTTGTTTCACAACTGCTGTGAGCCAGTGGCTGTGATAGGGCTGGGTTCATTGAAGGCAGGTGTATTTGATAGCACTCTAGTCTATACACCACACTTCAAACCCAGCTCGTATATTTTCTGTCTGCACAGATTTGTGACCCAGTATCAAGACTGTTTAGATCAAAAAAATAACTATGGATTGCATTTCCTGAAAAAAAGCACTGCGAATTCTGATGCATGATTTTTTGTTGTTGCTGAAATCGTGTAATTACTTAAATATTTGGGAAGCTTGTTAAATTTAACTGAAACACACAGAATAATAATGCCAGTTTATGGAAGGGGCCTGACTGCTTTATGAAGTGGGTCACAAAAGAAGCTCAGCCCCCCATATTCCTGCCCACACCAACAAGCCTTAAAAAACCCACTTGGGAGCAATGCTTTAGGTCAGTCTTAGGACACATAGCACCGTCCTGCTTTGTTTTAAGCTGTTTCAGCAGAGAAACCGATTTCAAAGATGGGAGATTGGGGATGCAAATCACTCTAAGTATGTACTTGCATTGTTGTTTATGAGCTAATATTAATTGAGTTGGCTAACCTCCAAGACAACTTGAAAGTCTTTGTTATATGGCCATGATGTTAGCTGTTACTTTCTCTCTCCACTTCAGGTTCCTTTGGGTTTTAAAAGGTGGTCCAAATATCCTGCCACTTTGGTAACTTTCAGTTTTAAGGTGGCGACATCTGGTAGCAAATATTAAGAATGCAGTCAACCTAAAATGCAGAGAGTTTGTAGGAGCAGGAAACGGTTCTGTTTAAGGCTTGTCAGGCTACTATTTTTGGTATAATTTTCTGTTCTAAAATCTCTCATGCTAACACATATTAGTAACCATGCTGACCCATGTGGATCATTTAGACTTGTGCTAAAATGTTATCTTTTTCCATTACCTCTGGGATGTAAACTAATTAAAAGGTTTTGGAGTTCCATATCTCAAGAATTGAGCAACATTTTTAAGAATCAGATCCAATGGGACCCCGGATATTTTCTTCTTGGTTTACCCTCAAAAGAAACATCAACTTATCTACAGCGTAAACTATGTGATAAACTATTGTTGCTGTAAATGTATTCTTATTAACTCAGTTAAGGATAAACCACCTACTGTTACTTTCTAAACAATTCACTGTAGTTGCTGCTATCTTAGCAGGAAATGAGAATTTGTTCCTCAATGTTTGGTCTCCCTTGCTTATTTATCTGCCAGATGATTTGTCCCAACTGTTGAGAGGGGCCGGTTGTCTTTAGGATCCCTTCAGGTAATTAGGAAGTGAGTACAAAGGAGTTCACTTTTGTCTCTTCTTTTTTAAATCTGTGGTTGAATAGATGGTAAATATTTGTCTTTTCTCTCTCTCCTCTTCTCCCCATATCTGTATCTTGCAAATGTAATTATTTTAAATGTTTGTCATTCTGTTTGTTTTTGCTTTGTGCTGATAATGAATAAAAACTGATTCTTAAAAGAAGTAATACTACAGTGTATGTACTTTCTGTAAAAATAAATGTTTACTGAAGTAAAAGTACAAATGTTCTGCATTAAAATATACTTCTCTGAATCTTTAAAAAAGATGTTTCGATGATCTGTGTGTTTGTGTTTGGGGGTAAACGGCATGCAATATATACCGTTTTAAAATTTATATTATATATAATTACATTAACTGCAGCAAGGCTATAATTAATATAATTAATGCTAGCTTATTTTAGTAAACGACACAATCACCATGCTACCACAGCAGAGCCGCCCCCGGTTGTATAACGGCTATCATCTGCAGAGAAATGGTTTATTTTCTGTGTTTGAGTTAGGCTTCAGAACTCATCCCAGTATATACTGTGACCAATAATCAATATAAAACAATAATCTGTGATCAATCATATCTAATTGACTCCAACTTGCTCACCTAAATGGAGAGACTTGTTCACACACTTTGCTATCATTCAAAGGCAAAGCATACATTTTCAGTGCTATGCAGGTGATGTGTGACTTTATCTATCCATGAAGCTACCTGATACACACCCCTTAGTTAACCTGTGTGTCTTAAAGACCTGGATTACCTGTAATTTCCTGCTTCTAAATTCAGATAAATCTGAGATTATGTACTTGGCTCTCGAAAGCTTAGAAACACTGTGTTTAACCAGATACTTACTCTGAATGGCATTACCTTCGCCTCTAGTAATAATGTGAGGAATCTTGGAGTTTTTGACCAGGATATTTCCTTCAATGTTCATATTAAACAATTATGTAGGGTAGCTTTCTATTATTTGTGCAAATCTCTAAACAAAGAAAACCTTGATTATTCAGGCCCAATCTTAAACTCCTCATAGTACCATCTCACCCTAATAGAGCACTTCGCTCTCAGACTGCTGGCTTACTTGTGTACTTACTTACTTGGACATTTAAAAGAATGGGAGGCAGAGTCTTCAGCTTGAATGCCCCTCTTCTATGGAACCAGCTCCCAGTTTTGCTTTGGGAGACAGACACTCTATCTACTCTTAACATGGGGCTAAACATGTTCCTTTTTGATAAAGCATATAGTTAGGGCTAAATCAGGTGATAATGATAATCAGGCCTCAAACCTAAGGTAGGATTAATCCTGCAGTTGGCCTAGCTTCTTGTGATGAGTGTTTTTTGTCCCATCTTCCTCCTCTAAGCCAAACCAGTTACGGCAGATAGTTACCCCTCTCTGAACCTGGTTCTGCCAAACATTTCGTCCCCTCAAAGAATAGTTTTGCTCTTCCTGCGGTCACCAAGTACTTGTTTATAGATGCTTGTCTGATTATTGGGGGGGTTTCTCTTTTAATGTAGGCCTCTTACAGTATAAAAGGCCTTGAGGAAACTGTTAAAATGGTTAAGCCTGATGATAATGATAAAATGGAATTATCAGTTATGGATTGGCCTCTCCAGAGTACAGACCTCAACTTGAGTGTAGGATCATCTTGACAGAAAACTGAACACAAGGCGACCAAAATCCAAGGAAGACCTTTGAATGTCCTTCGAGAAGCCTGGAGAACTATTCCTGAAGACTTCTTAAAGAAATTAGAAGATGGCTCAGTTCCATGTATGTTTGCAATTTTCAAAACACTGCTGCAACCATTTCCCATTTTTCTAAAAAGAAATTAGGTTGCATGAGACTTTTGCACAGCACTATAGATTTTGAGGTTACAAAACAAAACTGAAGAGGGAAAAACCCAGAACACTGGCAGTATTGTATTAAAAAGAGTTTTACTGTAAAGACTATATTTACATCAGAACCAAAATCACAGTCAATGGAGACCACAGAATACAGTTACAATATTGCCCCCTTCACCACCACCTTCAATCTACAAGGCATCATTCTTCTTATCCGCTGCAAGGCCATGTGGAGCTCAAACAGGCCAGTGCAAAACAATGCGTTTATTAATAGCTCTTGCACAATAAGCCAAAACTACAGTACCATTCTGCTGGTCTCAGTAGGTAAAGTATACTGTGGGAAATGTAGGACATATAGCTCCAGCATAACTGTGATGGACCAGGAAGCGGGAATCAGATGCTGCACAGTCTGAACAAAATCCATTCACTCACGTAGCAAATCCGACAATTTACCCATTTATCCCTGATGGGAAGCAATCATCCCTTTGTGTTGAAATATCCCCTTTTATCATAAATCTATGTGATTCCACCCCCAAACTCATCTGTCCGTTCACCAATCCAGCAAGCTGTCCAAGTTTAACTATTAAACCCTTTTAAATCAAGGAAAAGGCCCCTGTTTCTCCTCACTTTAATGCAACAGGTGTGTATGAGTGAAAAAGCAAAAGAGGAGAATGAAGATTGTCTTTGTGTGCTAAGTGGAAATGTCTGTTTAGAGTTGCGTGTTTCCAATTGAATTTCTAGTCCATCTTGAGGCTACGGTAGATGTAGCGAATAAATGCCAATGAGGACCAGAAGGACACGCTGCCCAGCATCAGGGAGAAGACCATTGCTGTGAGCAGGGAGTACCCAAAGAACTCAGTGCTTTGCACCAGGCCGCTCATAGAGGACCGGTTCCTATAGTAGAAAACAGAGTAGACAAAGATGAAGATGCCGGTGGATCCGGTGCTCAGCACACTCCTCCACCACCATTGGTAGTCTTCACCAGACAGCAGGAAGTAGGTCAGTGCCACAGAGATGCAGGCACCCACAGACAGGAGAATGGCGAAGACACACAGCAGGATGCCGTACAGCGTGTAGTGCTCTCTTCCCCAAACAGTGGCAAAGATGTAGTACAGCTCCACTGAGATGGCACTTAGGGAAAGATTGGATGGAAAACAGTGTTAAAAAACCAAAAACGAGAGGGAGTAATTCTATCCAATTCTATTTAGAGCCAGTCACTCTAAATTCAACTTCGACGTATGCTTATGTAAATGGTGCATTAAAAAAAATAAAGAAAAAAGAATGAAGTGCAACAGTTCCCTGATATTTTTCTGTTTAGCCAAACTTTAGTTACTGGAAACATTCGTGAATAGTGCGCAGTGATCTATAAAACACCTGAATGTAAATGAGGTGACAGAATAAAGAAAAAAAAAATTCACTTTTGCAATGACTGTCCCTGTTATTATCTTCCTAAGGCTCAGGATGATGGGTTTCCCTTTAATAGTTCACAAGTCTGATGTTAATTACTTTGGAGTAAAACTATAAAGTGTTGTATTGTCACCTTTTCTACTCTCTGATCTATGACTACACTTCTACAAATGTCCCCCTGACTAAACACCTGAGGTCAGCTCACCTGAAGGGAAGGAAGCCGCCGATGGCCATGTGCACAATCGTATGTTTGTACCAGGGCTGAGCCGGGATCTGTCTGGGGATGTTACGGGTGCGGCACGGTGCCTGGAAGCTACCAGCTCGGTTCTTTCCCACAATGCCACCGATGATCGTTAGTGGGAAGCCCACCAGCAACCAAGCGCCCAGCAGCAGGAGCACGGTGGTGGCTGGCAGAGCCTGAGTGGAGCCGCTCCACCAGTGGACAGAGTTCACTACACTCCACGTGAAGAACAGTGGAGCTGCAGGAATGAATAATCAAGTTAATAAAAGAGCAGCATCTAATAATCCATGTAATGTTTTCATTTGAGGGTTGCTAGAAAGCATTATGTCATAAGGAACGTGAACACAGATTCATGAATAAATAATTTACTGGCTAGATGTGGATTGATACTGTACATTCAACTATTACAACTAACTGAGTACCTTTTACTTACTAAATACCTTTTATTTACTTTGAGGGTTTTTAAGCCTATATTTGATAACATAGTTACGAAAAACTGTGACAAATAGTAGGTTAATGGCATTCAGCACAAAGCCCAAGTGGGAAACAAACCAGAGATCAGCTGGTGAGACCATCTGTGCCCACATGGTGTACACCTTCACCATCGAGTCATCCCGCAAAATACTTTTTAAATTAACAACTATCAAAATCAATTGTATTTATTATTTAAAACAGTTTTGCAAAACTTAAAAAAAAAGAACATGCAAATTAACCACATCCAAGTGCAGATATGAGAATGGAAATATCTGATAACTAAATCAGACATTAGGTCTTTAATCTTTAACCTGCCAGCTCCTTTGTAAATGGTCAACATGAGGTGTGAGTGCGGCAGATAACCGTTTTGCATTTCAACAGTGTTGCTACTTGATAAAAGATACGCTGTGGATGTTATGACTTCAGTTAGAGCTGGGCGATATAAGATTTTTTCATATCACGATATGTTTTTTTCATTTCAGGCGATAACAATATATATCACGATATAAGCCAAATAACTATATTTGTAAGATTTAAATGTGCCGTTGCTCACAAGTAAAATGTGAAATAATCAGCAGCTTGTTTTGATTTAAATATTTATTTCCCATAATAAGTTCAACAGGGTAGATGTACTTAAGGAACATGAGACTTTTTGAGATAAATAAAGGGAAATATTGCAAACTACACAAAAGGCAGCCGCTAAAGCGTTTAAGTTTCAAAATAGAACAAACAAAACAGACTACTAAATTGTCAATTCCACTAAGAAACAAAATATTAATTCTAAAAATAAATGTTAGTTTGTTTTACAGAAGAACAGACAAAATTGACTAACTTTTGTCAATATCAAATAAACTGAGAACTAAAAGGAAATTCTCAATCTCTCCTTGTTGTATAGCTTAGCTTTTCAAACAGTTTTAACAGTTACTTTAGTCTGACAAAAGCCGAATGACGAATTAGCGCTTTCAGTCAGAGATTGAGCATGCACCGCTTTATTGTATTTCCAGACACGGCACGGCTGCAGCCAGGTGCTCTTATGGGGCTGCTTCCCAAACAAATACACATGTGCGGCTTGGCACTTGTGCTGTACGTAACAAGTCATGTGACGTGACGCTGCGGCTGTGATTGGTTCAGCTCTGCGCTACTTAATTTGGATTGGCTGTTCTTTTTTTTTTTAAGAGGACAAGAGAGACGAGGCCTATCGCAATAGTTTAATTTTTCTATCGAGAAAAAGTTATTTCGCAATACATATTGTTATCGTTCTATCGCCCAGCTCTAACTTCAGTTAAATATAATGAACTACGTTTTCTAGTAAAGAAACATGAATGCCAATAATGTGGAATTTTATTTAAAAAAAACAAAAACAAAAAACAAGCACCCCCCCCCAGCTTTCTTAGAGGTTTTTGGGGGAAAGGAAATGAAATCCTAAATTGTTTTAAACATCAGAAATACAAACAATCCCATCTGGTATCTGAATATATTCATGAATAAATTCACAATTAATTTGAAAAATGGTTTCAGGTAAATGCTGTATTATGTTTAGAGCTACAAGTACACACCTGAAGTTATGCTAATTTCACTAACTCGTCCTTCCTTATCCAACAGGGGGCGGAAAAAACACGCACACCGACCGTGCAGCCTTTGATGAGAATCTGACACGTGAACATGTGCTATTAAATGCTGGGTCGCTTCCATTTTCACTTACCGGAGAAGAGAGATGATGTGAGGATGATGTTCCACACCCAGCGCTGGCCGTTGATCTGTGTGTAGAAACTGCATGAGACGTAGCCTGACACACAGCTGGTCAGAGCATACAGGACGATGGCTGCTGAGTTGATGGCGCCATGGCGGTGCACATTGAACATTCCCAGCAATGCCATGAGGATTATCGCTAAAGCAAACAAAGGATATATTAAGGTGATTATCATATGTTCTGTATGTATATACAAGTATCAGGTTTTTCCTTTTACTCTAATGCTTCAGACAAAGACTGTTGTTATGGGATAGAAGTGCTAAGAAAACCAGAATGCTCAATTTTCAAAGGGAACAAAAAACAAGATACCTCACTGGGATTAAACAGGCCAGTGTTTCATTGTGTTTGTGAATTTGAGAGTCAATCCTCACCTGTGGCAAGGGTAAGGAACTGAGCCCCAACTCCCAGCACAGCACAGAGCAAGCTTTTGAAAGGAGGAAACCTAAATACGTCAGTATGGATGATTTTCCAACCATTGTCTCCTTGGTCCAGATCATCACAGCCACCCTCCTCTTCCACATTGTACCTGAAGGTGAAAGCAAAGTATTTTTATGATTGGGAGAACCAAAAAGAGAGCAAGAAACGGCTCTGTTATATTTACATGGTCTTGCAGGTAATACAGGTCCAGGAATTGCATACAATTTTGCACATTTAGACCAAAAAGAAACTACATTAAGGACTAAACTTCACATTAAAGCTTCTATTTAAACATAGTAGTAAAATGAGAGCTTGGAGACAGAAAAACCAACAAAAGCCCTTAAAGTGTTCAACAGATACAAGGACATAAAATAAAGAAAAGGAAAATCTCTGATTTTCCTGCACAGACATCTCCAGGTTTTACAGAGAATGGTCTGAAAAAGAGAAAATCCAGTAAGCTGCTCACTGCCTTGTTGACACCAGAGGTCAGACGAGAGTGGTCAGACTGCTTTGAGCTGACAGGAAGGCAACAGTATCTCAAATAACCACTCGTCACAACCAACGTATGCAGAAGAGCATCAGAATAAAAAAACATGTCCAACCTTGAAGCAGATGGGCGTAAAGCAGCAGAACTCACTTGGTGCTACTCCTGTCAGCCAAGAACAGGAAACTGGGGCTATAACCTACATCAACTTACCAAAGTTGGATATGAGAAGACTAGAAAAACTGTCTGGCCTTTTGATTTTGGTGTTAACAACGTGAAAGCATGCCTTATATCAACAAATCAGGCTGGTAGTGGTGGTGTAATGCTGTGGGAGATACTTTCTTGGCCCACTTTGGCCCCCTTCAGTATTGTGCCCAAGGGTCCTTTGGCAGGCAGACTGAAGCAGCCGGGAATTGCACCTCCAGCCTTCTGTTCTCAGCCAACCCATTATTAAACCACATTAAAGGGACACAGAGACCTGACATTTTGTTTTGTCTTTTGTATTCAAGCAATGCATTATTCACTGTCTTTGCGTCGCTTGCTCACCTAGCAAAGTCATTCTTAAGGACTCTCATGAGGATGATGATGACGAAGCCAAGAAGCAGCACCACCAGCACCAGTGAGTTAATGATGGACAACCAGTGGATCTCCAGTGTTTTGGGGAAGAACGAGTAGTCTCTGAGACGCTCAGCTCTCCGGGAATAGGGCAGAGATGATTCAAACCAGTGCACGCTGTAGGTATGGGTCACCGTCAGGCTGCCTCCGCCTACTCCGACACCCCCCACTGCTGCACCTGCCCCCTCCTCTAAGGGAACAGGCTTAACGTCTTTTACTGAGACATTGGCAAAGATCACAGAGTCGCCGTTGTACTCGATGTTGAAATCCAGATGCGTCCACAAACCCACCTGATAGAACAGAAAAGAGGCAGGAGGAGTTTAGAAGTAAGAGGAATGATGCTTCATTTGGTTTATCAAGAGCTTAGCATATCAATAAAACATTTCCATAATTTCTACCTTGTGGCTGTGAGGCAGGAAACCACTCTCCTCTATGTATCCTACAAAACCCCAAATTGGAATATCGTCCAGGACAAATTCAAAGTAGTACAGCTCCTCAATGGCCTCACGAAGCTCGTCCACCTACCAAGGAAAAAACAAGCACCAACAGTTAACAGATGACATATTTTAAGCAGTAGTTGTTGTCATTGTTTGTTCTAATATGATGGGATCACTGTTTTTTGTCCTTGTCTGTATACATGTTCTAGAAATAGTGTCTCTGTATGTTGCTATTAACTTGTGTGTAACATCAACCTGCCAGAGGGTCTACAGATGGAAATTAGCCTAGGGCTATAATCTGGCACATTTACATTTGTTAAAATGTTCATTAAAATGTATTGACCCTCTTTTTTTATTAGAAAAAGGTTGTGGCCTCACATAATGAAACAGCTGTGCTAAAGTTGTACAGATGTTTATTATGTGAAACTGCTATTTTACAGACTCCATGGTTCAGCATACAACAAAGTACAGGTGTAACAGCAAATATCAAGAGGGATTAGATCCTGATATGGATACATGTATCCAAGGTAACAAAGGATGAAAGACTTCCATGAAATGCAAAAAACCCAACAGTTTTAGTTTTATCATCTTATCCAGAAAAAGAAAAAATAACTTCACTGCTACAGACCAGCAGATCTAAAAAGGAAATCTGTTTACACATAATTTCTGGCCACTTTGAGAATTGCCTTGATTTCCATTAAACAAGGTCCAGGAAACATTCCTCAGAGATTTTGAGCACAGTCAATGCCATGTTCAAGAAACCAGGTTAAGTTTATTTAAGCTTTGTGACATGGTTTGTTATCCTCCTTGAAGCAGAAGATGGTACACGGTGGTGGTCAGCCAGTTCTGACTCATCAGATCGGGAAACATTTCTCCAGTCTTCTACTGTCCATCTTTGGTGAGCCTGTGTGAACTGTAGCCTCTGCTGTTCTGACAGGTACTGTAGCCCATCCAATCTACTGTCATGTTATGTGTTCAGAGATGCTCTTTTGCATACCTTGGTTGTATTGATTAGCCATCTGAATTTTTGTTGCCTTCCTATCAGCTCAAAGCAGTCTGACCATTCTCCTCTGGCCAGAATATCGACAGGCCATTTTCACCCAGTCCTGCTGCTCACTGGATATTTTCTTTTTCAGACAATCTCACGGTAAACTCGAGAGAAAATCCCAGTAGATCAGCAAATTCTGAAGCACTCGATGGAGCTCACCTGGCACCAACCAACACATTCAAGGTCACATAAATCACCTTTCTTCTGCATTCTGATTCTCGGTTTGAACTGTAGTAGGTCACCCTGACCATGCCTATATACCAAAATGCAATGAATTGCTGACATTTGATTGGCTGATTAGATGTTTGCTTTAACAAGTAGTTGAACAGGTGCACCCATCAAAGTGGCTGGTGAGTAGCTTTACCCATATACAGGTCCGTCTCAAAAAATTAGCATATCGTGATAAAGTTCATTATTTTCTGTAATGTACTGATAAACATTAGACTTCCATATATTTTAGATTCATTACACACAACTGAAGTAGTTCAAGCCTTTCATTGTTTTAATATTGATTATTTTGGCATACAGCTCATGAAAACCCAAAATTCTTATCTCAAAAAATTAGCATATGTCATCCGACCAATAAAAGAAAAGTGTTTTTAATACAAAAAAAGTCAACCTTCAAATAATTATGTTCAGTTATGGACGCAATACTTGGTCCGGAATCCTTTTGCAGAAATGACTGCTTCAATGCGGCGCGGCATGGAGGCAATCAGCCTGTGGTACTGCTGATTTGTTATGGAGGCCCAGGATGCTTCGATAGCGGCCTTAAGCTCATCCAGAGTGTTGGGTCTTGGGTCTCTCAACTTTCTCTTCACAATATCCCACAGATTCTCTATGGGGTTCAGGTCAGGAGAGTTGGCAGGGCAATTGAGCACAGTAATACCATGGTCAGTAAACCATTTACCAGTGGTTTTGGCACTGTGAGCAGGTGCCAGGTCGTGCTGAAAAATGAAATCTTCATCTCCATAAAGCTTTTCAGCAGATGGAAGCATGAAGTGCTCCAAAATCTCCTGATAGCTAGCTGCATTGACCCTGCCCTTGATAAAACACAGTGGACCAACACCAGCAGCTGACATGGCACCCCAGACCATTACTGACTGTGGGTACTTGACTCTGGACTTCAGGCATTTTGGCATTTCCCTCTCCCCAGTCTTCCTCCAGACTCTGGCACCTTGATTTCCGAATGACATGCAAAAGTTGCTTTCATCCGAAAAAAGTACTTTGGACCACTGAGCAACAGTCCAGTGCTGCTTCTCTGTAGCCCAGGTCAGGCGCTTCTGCCGCTGTTTCTGGTTCAAAAGTGGCTTGACCTGGGGAATGCGGCACCTGTAGCCCATATCCTGCACACGCCTGTGCACGGTGGCTCTGGATGTTTCTACTCCAGACTCAGTTCACTGCTTCCGCAGGTCCCCCAAGGTCTGGAATCGGTCCTTCTCCACAATCTTCCTCAGGGTCCGGTCACCTCTTCTCGTTGTGCAGCGTTTTCTGCCACACTTTTTCCTTCCCACAGACTTCCCACTGAGGTGCCTTGATACAGCACTCTGGGAACAGCCTATTCGTTCAGAAATTTCTTTCTGTGTCTTACCCTCTTGTTTGAGGGTGTCAATGATGGCGTTCTGGACAGCAGTCAGGTCGGCAGTCTTACCCATGATTCCGGTTTTGAGTAATGAACCAGGCTGGGAGTTTTTACAAGCCTCAGGAATCTTTTGCAGGTGTTTAGAGTTAATTCGTTGATTCAGATGATTAGGTTAATAGCTCGTTTAGAGAACCTTTTCATGATATGCTAATTTTTTGAGATAGGAATTTTGGGTTTTCATGAGCTGTATGCCAGAATCATCAATATTAAAACAATGGAAGGCTTGGACTACTTCAGTTGTGTGTAATGAATCTAAAATATATGAAAGTCTAATGTTTATCAGTACATTACAGAAAATAATGAACTTTATCACAATATGCAAATTTTTTGAGAAGGACCTGTATTTGATATTTTGGATATTAGTTGGTTGGGTAGATATTTGGCTTTTAAGTTGAGGAGTAGAATAGCATTTTTGTTTCATTTTTACGTGGCTGAAAATCCTCACAGTGGTGCTGGTCAAAGCTTTGAATGTTTGCAGTTTATTACCAACCAGTTTTCTGATGTTAGGCATGTTAACTATTACAAATTTACTCCTGTAAATACCTGTTTTTCTGAAAGAGTGAGCTGGCAGAGAGCTTTTTTCTCCACGTTCTCTCTGAAGCGGATGTAATATAAAGACTCTGCCATTCTGTCACCATCCAGCACTTCTCCCAGGCTCAGAGACTTATGATGCACCTGATGAAAGAAGTATTAGCATTTAATATACAGGATGTTTTTTTTTAAAAAGTGCCAAATTAGGTGATCATAATTCTGAGAGCAGTTATTTCAAAACTGTTAGCTAAATAAAAATCGATACAATGTTAATACAATGTTACTGCTGCCTTTGAAAATGCAGGCTCCACTGCTACCAACACAATCAAACTTCCAATAATGGCTTTTCTCTTAAACCTGCGAGCCATGAAATAAACTATCAACTTAAAGAAAAAGCTTGTGTTTTGGTGAAATGTGTGAATTCTTAACAGCAAATCAGTTACACAAAATTAAAACATTTTTATTACTCTCATGTTTCAGGATGTCATTTTGATCACATTTTTACAAGAAAATGCCATGATCTTTCTATAAAAAAGACACTTCTTTACTCAACATGAATTAATACGCATTTTCAGATTTTGTGGTTGGGAGTAACACTTCACCTCAATATTACACCCTCAAGTAGAAACAAACAGATATGGGATAAAATATAACATAGCAAAGTCTTTTCTTAAAAATATTTTCACAGGAACTGGAGACGTAAGTCCTGAGATTTAGATATTATCATTACACTCTCATCTACATGTCTCCAGTTCTTCTGTTTTGTTACAACAGACCAACACCACGCAGTGACACAGAACTAATACTGACCTTCTCCGGCCTGCAAACAGGCAATGTGTAATAGTGATATGTCTCCTGGGGGTTATGATAAGGGCCCACTTTGTTGACATAAAGAGTCACATTGTCTCCCTGCTTGTAGCCAAGGGCCCAGCCTAAGAACGAGAACAGGATCAAGACAGAGTGCAGCACCATCATCCTCTGACAGCCACCTGACGTGCGTCCTGTTCCACGATGCATGGCCCCTGTTGAAAACACGACAGCTTATCAGTTCAGGTTTATTTTAAGCTAGCCTGTCTCTCACTTTTGTGCACTTCTAATGTGACACGTAATTATCTTAACACGGAGAGGTATAACTGCATAATTTTATGCAACGTCACTCCTGCGCTGTGTTAACAAACACAGCAGAAAATGATGAAACTGGCTCAAACACAGATGCTGTGTAACCACAGTGAATTGCAATGCATTTCATCAGTTTCATCAGCCCAAAAGAGGGTTTGGGATCAAATAAGCACCGTCAGTTTGTCTGTTGGAGTTTATAAGAGCAGAAAATAAGTAACATTGCTCAGAGGGACAGTTTTCATCCAGGTGCAGAGTTTCAGAGTTGCTTTCAATTTCAAAGCATATTAGACAAACATTAGTGTTCATGGTATGCTTAACTTGCATATGAACATGTATTAAGTTTGCGTTGGAATGGTGACGCATGATGATACAATGCCACGGCTCCCCTTTCATTTGCATACTCTACAAAGCACACAAACGTGTTCCCTATCAACTACATTTCCAGAAAAACCACAATCCTCACATTTTTTTATGCAAGTGATAGAAGGAGAACTTTAGAAGGGCGACCTAGAATTATTGCTGATGTGGCATTAGTGTTGAATTTCACAGCAATGCAAATTTGGTCTGAATGGTAAGGTTGCAATGCCTTTGATATAAGCCAGATCACTTTTTGATCGTCCCTTGTGACGAACTAAAGAATAGCATCACAGCTCTATGCACATCTGAACTTTTTACTGATTACAAGACTACATACGAAGCCCACGAAGTATTCAGAAAGACTCAAGCCAAAAGAGTTAAATCAGTTGAATGAATAATAGCAGCAAACACGCAGAAATGCCTCACACAGTGAGATAAGTAATAGTATATACAACAACTGCAGTAAGCAGTAAGAGCAAGGTCGCTACACTACAAGCTGTGTCCTGTTTCTGTGGACAGCAGCATGATTATAATCAAAGGGGGCCTCCTTAATTTAAGTAAAACAAGCGACTCATCCACATCAACGCTGTTTTACTCCAAATAAGCACATGCTCGCTAAAAAAGACTACAACAACGAAATCAGCACAATCGGATCTACCGTTCGTCCGTCCCGATGCTCCAGATCCAACAAAATCTGTCTGTCCGCCGGCTTCTTTGGACTCCAGGCCCCAGCAGGCTGCTCTCTTCTCCGCTACAGTGGAGCTCAGTGTGAAGATTCAGCCTTACAGCCGAGCATCTTGGAAATTCTTGATATCTTGTGTCAACGTAATATCACTACGTTCATATCCGGGTACACTGAGTACTTTTATTCACACATGGGCCAGTGTGGACGAAGAAGAAGAGCTCCGACTCCACGTCACCTTAGAAAATAAAAATAACGACGACTCGGCTGAGTTTTCCGGAGTGGGCGGAGAAACAAGAATACACCTGAAATCTTACCGGTTAATCCCAGCCGGTGACAAATTTAACTCACAAGCAATGTAAAATAAACGTGGAGTATTTACGGTCTTTAACGCCTCTGGAAATTATGAACTAAAAGGTGGGAGTTCGCGGCTTTCGACGGTGTTATTTTTTCCCCCTTTTTCCTATAAACCGGATTTCCTTCAACAGTAAATAACCAATCAGTGCCTTTGCGGGTCTTCCGTGTCGGAACTCAGGGCTGATTAATCAACCTTGCACTATCGATGCACGGTTTTTCGGAGTACCTGGAAGTGAGGCGCTCGGTAGATCGATAGAAAATGCCTGCTATTTGATTTCCCGCGAAACAGTCAGTTCCTCGCGCGCTAGGACGTGGAGCGGCTGCACGAGCTGAGGTGTTTTACTAAATTGGTGAGTCCGTTGTAAATGTTAACAATATATAACCTGCAAGCTAACTTTGATAGTAGATTGCTGCATCCTGTGGCATTTTCATTAAAGTCAGCTGGTACACACTAGTAGATCAAAGCCAGGATACATTTCTGCTCGGCAGTTTGCTTACATGAACTCGTCGATTTAAAGATCATTGTAAATTCACAAACCTGGCACACACATTGCTGAGAGATAACAAATGAGGCGGAGCTCGTCTTTTAATTGACATCAAGCCTCCGTTAAAAAAAAAAAAGAGCTTCATATTTGTAAACAACTTGTACTGTGACCTCTTTGTTTTCTCAAGCTTCTGCAGACCCGACCTGTACCAGTGATAGGGGCCTTTGTGAAATGCAGTGGGGATGGAAATGACACAGCATGTTAACCACAGAGCTTCACTCTCTCTCTCTTTTTTTCTCAGATTTTCTGACACAATGGGAATACACGGACTTGCCAAGCTAATTGCTGACCAGGCCCCTGGTGCCATTAAAGAGCAAGACATAAAGAACTACTTTGGTAACTGTTCCAGATTACACTCCTTATACATCAGTGATGCATGAGTTTCAGTCTACCCTCAATTTGTTGCAACATACAGTATGTAGTATGCATGATGGAATGCTAACTCTTTATGTCATTGTTGAATGAGCACCTCTTTTCACCTTCTGTAGGCAGGAAAATTGCTATTGATGCCTCTATGTGCATCTACCAGTTTCTGATCGCTGTGCGACAAGATGGTAACGTTCTGCAGAATGAAGATGGAGAGACAACAAGGTACTGCTGCAACAATAAACATTTAAAATTGAATAAGAAGACCTAATTGTAGATCCTTCATAGATGCAGTAGTTCCTCTGTTTAACCTCAGTGATTTGTAACTTAGGTCTGAACACACAGGAATGATTTTTGCCTTTACTCCTTTCTTCAAGCCACTTAATGGGAATGTTCTACCGCACCATTCGCATGTTGGAACATGGAATCAAACCTGTGTATGTGTTTGACGGCAAGCCCCCACAGCTCAAGTCAGCAGAGGTGAGTAAGGATTTCCTCTGGCCCTCACCCATCTGCAAATGGAAACATTTGTACTGACAGCTCTCTCTTATTCTGCTTGTGTCTTCATCTTCCAGCTTGAGAAAAGAGGGGAGAGGAGAGCCGAAGCTGAGAAGATGCTTGCCCAGGCCCAAGAAATTGGTAAAGACTTTTCTGGGGGGGGGGGGGGGGTTGTTGGAAGTTGCTAGTTTTTAAACCACACTTGGACTCAGACTATATCACAAGTATTATAGGAAAGTCTGTGAACATGTTTTACTTTGGGCATGAAAGTCTAATTGGATGTTTTTCTCTCTCAAACCAGGGGAGCAAGAGAACATTGACAAGTTCACTAAGCGTCTGGTTAAAGTCACGAAGCAGCATAATGATGAGTGTAAGAAGCTCCTGACCCTGATGGGAGTGCCTTACATTGAGGTGAGATTTCTATTTCTACACATTCTTGTGGCATCAAGAATATTTGCACAGTTATTACACAGTTTGGAGACATCCCTCCCATGAATGATTTGTGTTTTAGTGTTCCTACAATGTTACAGGCTTCTTATCCTCTTACCCTTACCAAGTTACAGTTATACAGTCCAGCTGGGGTCATTCACACAGAAAGACAGAAATGTAATTAAATTATGCCTAAAGCTTAAAAATATACATGAATTGGGATTCTGCAGTGCAGTTTGAGGTAGTTGCATTAAGACAGATTGTGTGTACCATTCTGTTAGATGTAATTTAATTTATTTTTTTCATTTCCTTAAAGGCTCCATGTGAAGCTGAGGCCAGCTGTGCTGCTCTGGTTAAAGCAGGGAAGGTGTTTGCCACGGCAACAGAGGATATGGACGGGCTGACCTTTGGGACAAACATCCTTCTCAGACATCTCACGGCCAGTGAAGCAAAGTATGAACCGGCATCACCTTTGACAGAGATATTAGCAGAGTGGAAATGACCTAAAGTTGTTGCCTTAATTCTACATCAGATTTATGTTTGCCATATAAATATATGTGTATATGAGATGGTTCAAATGAATAAGTTCACACTTCCAATTCATAAATTTGAACCAAGTTATGAGGTTTTAGGATTTGGTAGTTTGATAGTCGCCATGCAACATAAATAGTCAACTACAAGCTGTTTATTATTGTTTCAGGAAACTTCCTATTCAAGAGTTCCACTTCAGTCGCATCCTGCAGGACATCGGCCTGACCAATGAACAGGTAAAGTGTTCTTTTCCTGTCTTGAACAAATTTTAGATAAATAAGTTTCTCTTTAAATCTGAAGCACTTCCCGTACTTCTCTCATGATGACACAGCTATCACCTGGTGCATGTCAGCATGCTGTGCTGTTTGTTCAAAGAAATGTGGTGGTACTCTCCTGGCTATCAGATGTTTGTGCTGTGGAGCTTTAAACACAACATTGATCTCAGTCTTTCTTGCTATTTACTCCTTTCTGTACTCCATCCCAGTTCATTGACCTGTGTATTCTGTTGGGCTGTGACTACTGCGGCACTATCAAGGGGATCGGCCCAAAGAGAGCAATCGACCTCATCAAACAGCACGGTAGCATCGAAGAGATTCTAGAGAACATTGATTCCAATGTAAGTTGAAGGTTGCTGTAATCTGTAGTGCAGGTCAGCTGAGCGAGGTGCCGGTTCTGATTCTGTGTGTGTGCGCAATGCTTGTCTTTATGCAGAAGCACCCTGCTCCAGAAGACTGGCTGTACAAAGAAGCCAGGGGTTTGTTTTTGAAGCCAGAAGTGGTGGATTGTTCTACAGTGGAGCTGAAGTGGAACGAGCCGGATGAGGAAGGACTGATCCAATTCATGTGTGAAGAGAAACAGTTCAGGTGAACTAAATATTGACTCATTCTTATCTTCTGCTTTACCTATTTACTTAGTTTGACGGAGATGATCTGTTGTTGCTTTGACTTTGACTACACACACTTTTTTGTTTAATGTTTGACCAATAGGTGGCACTGTTGTCTATGTACATGAAGTGTTTCTGGCATCTTTTGAGTTCGATGGTTGATCATCTGCCTCCATCTAATCCTATCCCTAGTGTCCTCCTGTCACACAAACCCTCTGCATGTCCTCCTTCACTACATCTATGAACCTCCTCTCTGCTTCTCCTCTTTTCCTCCTGCCTGATGCCTCCACTCTTTTAAAAAATAAAAAGATATTTGATCTATAGTGTGTTCGTCTTGCAGGTTTACACATTTTTTCTGTCTGTTAAATATGTGAACAAACATACTCATAGGATAAAGTGAAGCTTTTATTATTTTATTTGTGTATGTGTGTGCAGTGAGGACAGAATCCGTAACGGCTGTAAGAAGATTGTAAAGAGCAGACAGGGCAGCACGCAGGGACGTCTGGACTCTTTCTTCACTGTCACTGGATCTCTGTCGTCCAAGCGAAAGGTACATGTCAGAAAACTGTGGTACTGTGTGTGTGTGTGTGTGTGTGTGTGTGGTTTTTTTTTTCTGTCTAAAATTCTTTCTAGTTCTCTTGTAACTATAAAAAGCAGGCAGAAGTGTTTGACTGACATATTTAATTTAGATCTTGTTATAAAAACAGGAAACTGCTGGTGTAAAGACTGATTTCTTTTCCTAGTCCTGACATTTTCTATACTGTTTTCTTTGTCTTTGTCAGGAACCTGAGATAAAAGGATCAGCAAAGAAAAAGCAGAAAACTGGAGCCACACCAGGCAAATTTAAGAAGGCCAAATAGACTGAATGTATCCATAAATTTATCTGAGACGTTATTGTGATGAGTGATGTTTGGAGTTAAGACTAAAGGAAACTGCTACTGCTACTTTTTTGTAACTTTCTGTTGTATCACCTAACGAAACCTGAGCTAGCTGTATTTTAATGAGTGTTGGACAGTTTTATTTCAAGTGTTGGAAATAAAAAAATGATTTTTTTGTAGAGATCCTCATTTGTTGCCCTTTTACAGTACTGTGCAAAAGTCTAAAGCTTTCCCTCTTATCTTTATATTTTGCTACCAATGAGCAAGCCAATAGTTCTCCAGACTTCCCTAATGTCTTGCAAAGTTTTGCTTTGGACATTAGCTGCTCTTGTTTTTTGTTTTTTTTTGTCCTCTCACTTTCAGTCTACTCCTTATATCCGACCACCAGACAACATGGCAAAGAACTAATCTTAAACTTTACAACAAGGTGAAAAAATGCTATTCTATGGCCATGAGACAAAGAGCTATTAGGCGAAAACCTGGCATATTTCAGCATGGTTCATCCATCGCCTCATCAGATATGGACTCCAGGAGAAAAGGATCAGGTCTGCCAAATTACAGATGGCAATAGGTCTTATGGAGTGATGACACAAAATTTCCAATTTTTGGTTACAGTATTCAGCATAATCCAGCCGTAAGTGTCCATATCTGTAAACATCTGTAAAACATGGTGGAGGCCCTGTTATGGTTTGGTCTATTTTAGCCAGTGGTGTCAGGGATCTTGTTAGAATTGGCAGAATTAATTTTTCAGCATGACAGTGATCCCAAACACACTGCCAGTGCATTAAAACACTACTGGCCAAAAGTTTTAGAACACCCCAATGTTTCTAGTTATTTATTGCGTTTCAGGTCCAATTAATAACTTGAAATGGTACAAAGGTAAGTGGACTGCCAGAGGTGAAAAAGAAAAGGTTATGTAAGGTTAGCCAAAACTGAAAAATAATGTACATTTCAGAGTTATAAAAAGGGCCTTTTCAGGGAACACAAAATGGGTTAACAATTTTAAGCAGTGGAGGTTGATCAAGCCTTGAAAGCTGGTGCTATTAATTCCTACAGGTGTTCCAACTTTTATGGATTACTGACCCCCCCGTCTGCATAAAAGCAGTGTTGGAACACACTGTGGTAGTACCATTCCCTCGTGAACATCAGTTGAACGGTATTGTAAAAATTGCTAAAAAAAAATGTCAAGAAAAAGGCAAATAACAATGGAACACCTAAAAATGTCGATCTTTCCTACAGAGAAATTGCAAAGAAAGTCAAGGTGTCAGTGAGCACAGTTTCCTTAGCATCAATAGGCACTCAGAAACTGGGGCAAACTCAGACCCAAAGCTACATTTGAATCAGAGGACAAGTTTCTGAGACTTAACAGCTTGTGTGATAGATGGCTCACTGGACAACAGCTTAATAGTGGTCATAGTAAGCAAGTCTCAGCTTCAACTGCGAAGAGAAGACTTCGAGCTGCAGGTTTGACAGGACGAGTTGCAGCAAGAAAGCCACTGCTAATAAGACAAAGAGGCTTTTCTGGGCCATGAAACACCACCACTGGACTGGACTGATGAATCAAAATGTGAAATCTTCGGTTCATCTCGCAGGATCTTTGTACGCTGTCGAATAGGAGAAAGGATGATTCCACAGTGTGTCGCATCAAGTGTCAAACATGGAGGAGGAAGTGTGATGGTCTGGGGTTGTTTGGCTGGATCCAGGGTCGGTGAATTGTACAGAGTGAGAGGCATCCTGAACCAAAATGGCTACCACAGCATTCTGCAGGACCATGCAACACTCTCTGGTAAGCGCCTAGTTGGTCAGGGGTTCATCCTACAGCAAGATAATGACCCAAAACATAAGTCCAAGTTATGCTGGAACTACCTCAGGAAAAAAGAACAAGATGGTAAGGTTGAAGACATGGAGTGAGACATAAACCCCATCGAGCTGGTTTAGGATGAACTGGACAGAAGAGTGAAAGCAAAGCAACCTACAAATGCTACACATTGATGGGAACTTCTGCAACAGATGTGGGAAGAACTTTCTGAAGAATATTTGACTTCTATTATAGAAAGAATGCCACCGGTGTGTTCAGCTGTTATATAATAATAATAATAATAATAATAATAATACTACATTTTATTTAAGAAAGTGCCTTTCAAAACACTCAAGGAAACTGTACACAAGCAATAACAACAACAAACATAACAATTTACAAAATAATAAAGATGAAACGTTGAGCAAATAGATAAAATAAATTAAAAAGAGGGAGGGAAGTGATGTTTCTTATCCCAGGAGGAAGGTAGTTCCAAAGACGGGGGGCAGAGCAACAGAAAGCCCTGCGCCCCATGGTGGCTAGCCGGGGGGAAGGGATGGAAAGAGAAAGAGAGGAGGAGGATCTGTGACACCGAGAAGGAATGGTGGAATCTGAACCAGGACGGAGGCGATTAATGTTATACATAATGTTGTATTATATTATGTATATATATATATATATGTACATACATACATATATATATATGTATATATGTATATTTTTAGAATACCTGTTGGTCTATAGATAACATAGGATAAACCTTTATTAGTCCCAAAAAGTGGGAAATTTACTTGGTCATGGCAGAAAGTGGACAGTATAAAGTTAAGAGCAGCAAAAATTAAGAAAAAACAAACAAAAAAACAATCAAATCAATTCAAATAAGATAGAATAAAAATACTATGTCACAAGCAGTTTAAAATAAAATGTTCAAATGTACGGTCTAAAGTATGTACCGTGTAAAATCTAGGAATATAAATATAGATATCTGTATTTTAAGAATGTACATGTATATATTTAAACTGTAAGTAAGACTAAATGTAGACTTGGGCAAGTTGTATACATGTACACAGCGAGTGTATGTATATATACACTGAGTGGATGTATAAATAAATCGAGAACAGTGTAGACACTTGCACTCTCGCACATTCTAAATTGCACATTGTGACCAAGCCGTAATAGCTTCACCCGAAAATTGCATGGCTCTCAAGGTTCGTAAACGGACTCAGGCGCAGACCAAGGATCCTTGCAGAGAAGACAGTGAATTTATTTACAAAGACAACACCAGGTGATAATATATACAACGTGCACAGATTCTAATTTTCAGACTACAGAGTGACTGACGCTGCTCAACGATCCAGCGACGAGTAGCACAGTGCTGCCGTCTTCAGTAAGGCTCAGGATTAACGGAGATAGGCGCAGGTGTGGAGATGAAAACAGGTGCATGAGCCACGGGCGGGAGAGAGAGAGCGCGAAAAACAAAAACACATGTTGCCTAACACGGGATCAGCTGATGAGGCACAGGGACCATGGCATCAGAAAAACTGCACTCAGTAATATTGATTCCATGATTTCTTTCATTTTTTTTTTTTTAACTCAAATTGTTTATTTGTACTATGCCTTCATTTCAGAGTGCAATAAGAAGTTAAACAGCATAATTTTCAATAAAAAACTGGACAAACTGGGGTCTTCTTTTGACCGGTAGTGTACTTCGATGAAAAACAAACAAAAACACACACAATCGAGCACTATCAGTCAGAATTGGCCTCTCCAGAGTTCAACATTACTGAAGCACTGTGGGATCATTTGGACAGAGAGCAAAAACAAAAGGCAGCCAACATCCAAAGAAGGATGTCCTTCAAGAAGCCTGGAGAACTATTCCTAAAGACTACTTAAAGAAATGTCAGGAAAGCTGCCTAACAGAGCTCAGGTACTGATGGGCTGATTGATCCAAATATCAATATTGCACTACTATGTTTAGCTGTGCTGTGGTTATGTGATTCAGTGGCACTGAGAAGTGCAGTAAAGCTTTATTGTTTTATTGGAAATAAAAAAGCATACCTCAAACATGAACAATAAAACATTTCTAAACTTCTTAATAATAATGTATACTTTATTGATCCCCGTGGGGAAATTACTTTGACCCATTCACTCAGTGAAGCAGTGGGCAGCCACTAAGCAGGCGCACCTACTGAGCTATCCCTGCTTTTTGTGTTGATTGGTCAATTTATGTTATATAGCACTTTGAAACAATTGCAGCTGGCCCAAAGCGCTTTAAAGACAGGCATATTTACATTCCAGGACTCTCAAAAAAGCAAGAAAGGTTTGTTTTATTGTGAATTATTATGGAGTTCTCAGTGATTTAATGGTGATTAAAATGTGTCCAGAATTTGGCAAATTGATGATGATTTATTTCAGAAATCATGACACACATAAGCTGTCTTTATAAGTTAAAAGTAATGGTATTGGTATTGGCAATACTGGACCTCTGCTTGGTATCAGATCAATATTGAAATTTGCAGTATTACACAGTCCTAAGTTTAGGATTAACAGTGATCATAACAAATATTGACTTTCAAGCTCCTTAGAATTGTACAAAGTCTGCTTTTCCCTTATATACTCGATTTCTATGCATATATGCATGAAGATTGCTTCATACCTACAGCTGAAAGACTTATCATGTGTAAAAACTATATATCAGGGCATCCACACCATGCTGAGTGCAATTGCTCTGCAGAGCATTTGGGTTCCTGCTCTAAATAGAAGAGGGTTGATTGCACTTGCACACACATGTGTTGAGAGGAAATCTTATATATTTATATATTGTGTTAAAGAATGCACAAATCCACATAAAACAAACAGAATGTTAAAAGGAGAACAACATTACAGCAAGAAACACACAAAGCGTGTGCTGCAAGTTCCTCCTGAGAATCCCACATTTGTGGCATGACAACTAAAATGTGTGTGAAACAGTATCACTTCCTTTGTGCTTAACCCTGCAGGGTTTAATGGTTTGTTTGAGCTCACCACTTGATGAAATTGCAGATATGAAAAAGTGATATTTATTTTTGTGGCCATCTGAGCCACAGTGAGATGAAGCTTCTTATAGACTACACTGCCAATATGTTGTTTCATGCAGCAGATTCAATTTTACGGTTAATGAAGTTTTATCGTTTTAAATATTATGGGCAAAATTTCATGGCTCGCTATTGAGATGAAAGAAGAAAAAACCCCGCAGACACAACTGCCTTTTTTGACACACAGACAAGTAAACATTTGATCATCTTCAAAACAATACTAATTAATAAGGTGGTATACATAGAAAAAATGCTTAAAAGAAAATATGATTTCAAAAACATTTATTCAATAAAACTATAAAAAAGCTGCAATGCTGTGAAGAAAAGTGTACCCTTGATGTCAGTAATACGTGTTGCACAAGTTCCCACCAGTCTTTGACATCAGCTTCCTTAAATTTATAACTACCGTCTTACACAGGAAGTGATTGTGAACTCAAAGTTAAGTCCAAGGCTGCAGCCTGCACACTGCCTGAGCAGCATAACTACAGCAACCACACAATTTGCACCCACAGCTGCTGTTTCATGCCAGTTGTGAAACAGCTGTTTCACAGCTGGCACGAGGTTCTTTTAACAAGTCAAATGTGTTTTTTGTTACTGAGGCTAAACAACTCTGTGTTTAATTCAGCTATAAAAATGGATTATTGTAAAAGGCCTGTTGGTTTTACTGGCAAACCTAATTCTGCTTTCAGCAGCTTTGTAGGCACAAACATTTACACATATATTACCTCAGAGAAATCAACACTAATTCTGTGCAAACTAAGATGCCATCAAATGGAACAGTTTTCATTTGTGTTGGTTGAACTGACTGATGACACTGGTTGGTTTTAAGGGCATAAGGATAAGTTTTTCTGTGTCTGTTCGTCAGTTTTCTTCATCCTGTGCTCTTTTTTTCTTGTAGTGTCCCTCAGGGGTCCATCCTGGAACCACTCCTCTCCTTTTTGTATCTTTTTCCGTATAATATTTTTAAGAGATATAACATCATCTATTAAATTAGGGAGTAGTTAAGGAAGTAGCGCAGGTCATCTACTAATGGGATGGTTAGTGGTTTGATTCCAAGCTGCTCCTAGCTGCTCCACTGCCAGGTCCCTAAGTTTCTCTCCGATGAGTATGTGTGAATGTTAAAAAGAAAGCACTAAGGTGTAGAAAAGAGTACTTGTATAGATGGGTAAAAGAGGTATGTATAAAGTATTCTGAGTCCTCAAATAGAGTAGAAAATTGCTATATTAGAATTAGTCAATTTATCATTTACTTTCATTTCTGTGCTAATGACTTAAAGCTGTATCTCCCCTTAAAATCTCAGGATTCGCTAGAACCTCCCAAGACCCCACTGTCTTAAAGATACTAAAGAGTGGATGAGGATGACTAAGAACTTCCTTTAGTTAAACAGTGGAAAAACTGAGATTATCATCTTTGGTCCTTCCAAATTTAGCAGCTTCTTTGAAGGCAAATTAGGTCACCGCATATTAGAATTCTCATTCATGACACATTTGTTATTCTTGACTCTAAACTTTCCTTTGACAAACAAATCTGTTCTGTTGTCGAAGATAGCTAAAGATAAGAAAAAGTCCAAAATATTATTGCATCTGGATAACTGTAACTCCCTATACCCAAGTCTCCTCCAATCTCTTTTGACATCTTTGGAGATAGTATGAAATTCAGCAGCAAGACTGTCAATTGACTCCAAAAAATATGGTAAATGGCCTGTATTTGTATAGCGCTTTACTACTAATATAAACACCATTCCAGCCCTGGCCTCACTGCTCTCCATTTTAGAAGTCAGTTTAAGATTTTATTTATTGTTTCTAAGGCTCTTAATGGGCAGGACCCATCTGCATAGCACCAGTCTCATTCATTCGCATTCTCTACATGTCTAGGGTCACGCCTCAAACTAAAAGATATCAGAGCTTTTGCAGTCACTGTGGGATCAGCTGCAAGTTGATTTTTAAGTCTAGGCTCAGAAATCCACCTACAGTTTTAAAAAACAAATGGTGTTGTTGCTCCAAACCAGGCCTCACCATTTATTTTTATACAGACTTTCATAATGAGACACTAAAAAAATTGTTTAATGAGATGAAATGGATCTTCATCTCAGGGCATGCGTGACGTAGACTGACCAATCAGGCTAACGTGTAGCTGCAAAAACTGTGCATCTTTGGGACTGATTTTAAAGAACAAACATAAATAAATGACTAAAAACATGAGTGGACTTATTGCAAGATATTTCTAGCTCTTGTAGCTGTGCTGTTATCAGAACAAAGCAGAAACTGACTGTGGTAAAACAGTGACTGTATGACAAGCACTGAAACCCACAAGGAGAGGAAGATGAAAATTGTCCGGTTGGCTAATGCACTGGTTGCTTATGTTTGTTCTTTCATTATTTCCCCTTGGCAGATGAAATCCCAAAGTTGCTACACATTTGCAAGAATATTACAAGACCTTATTGTTTCTACTTTTGATAGGTGGGGTTGTTTAGTATTTAGATTTTTTTTTTTTGTGTGTGTATGATAGTTTTACTTCTTACCATTTTAAGCCAAAAAAAAAGATCCTTGTTGGTTTAACTTTCAGGGTAAGTAGATTTTACACACTATCATATTATATCTGAAAATGATATTCATCCTATGGATAAATATCAATGCCTGAATATATCACAATGTACAAAATATGTAAATCTATGAATTTGTCGACCTGTTTACTGAGTTATGTTTGCAAAGTCAGATGATGAGTATCATGGCAGCACTGTGTATGAACATGCTGACAATCAGCATGTTACTGACTATATTCATTCTTTCAGGTGAGCTGTTTTTATTTCAGAGACATTACTTCAACATTTGAACATTTGCTTGCATGTAAATATTTTCTGTGTTATTTTAACCTTGACACTAAATCCCTAAATTCACAGGTGCTCTGGCTGCTTGTCCTGAGGATTCAGCTTTATTCGTCACTACACCAGAGAAGCTGGAAGCACTGAGTGGATCTTGTCTCCAAATCCCATGTAGCTTCAGACCCAAAGAAGAACAGAAATTTAACAGCACAAGAAAAACCTTTGGAGTGTGGATTAAAAATGATACCAAAATTTCCATTTATCCAAACAATGTGATCTTCAACAGTAATGGAGCAGTTAGCATCTATCCAATGAGTATTACTGGGAACCTGAGTCAGAGAGACTGCACCACTCTGTTTTCTGAATTGTCCACCACATACACAGACACATACTTCTTCAGAGTAGAGAATGAACCATTCAAAGCCACAGCTTACTGTGATCGTCTTCAAATTACAGTTAGAGGTAAGAAAGTTTATAATAAATAACAAATTATGTTATTTATATTATTATAGAAAACTTTAAATCATCATCATAAATTGGAGGCTGAAAGTTAGAGTCGAAAGACGGAAAATACTGTGCTGGAATCATAAGCAAGAAAAGAACTACGGTAGGTATAAATCTGTAAATCCAGAACATATATCTATTTATTTAGATGACACCACCTCGACCTCACAAAGAGTGTTTGTGTTTGTCGTACCCTGTCCCAATGCGCGTGATTAAGAAATATGACCCACATTTTACAGCCCTAAAATGAGCCCACGAACATTATAATCATCAAATCTCAGTTGTAGAAAAGAGGTTGGAGTTCAAAAGTAAGAATTCTGGTGGTGTGACAGCCAGTATACTGTATTCCAAAGCAATGTGTCACAAAGCTCATCGTCAACAACTGACAGCCGAAACGTACTCATGTGTTTCAGCACAGAGCTTTCTCCAGAGCATGTGAGGTGCAATAATGAAGCTCAATTATATATTTAAGGGTAGATTTAATATGAAATGCAGAACTCTGTCATCTGGGAACCAATCGGTTTACTTTACTGTGCCTAAATTGTTTTCATAGAAAATTAGCACAAGTACTTATTTGCTTCAAATCTAGGCTTATAAGATCATCCTCGATGATAGGGTTGTATTTTTAAAAATCCACAGGAAAATGAAGATGGTCTGATTACTTGAGTAAAACGTAGCATTTGTCAGCACAATAACATCACGACTGCTCAAGATCAAATCACAAAGATTTACAGGGTGAGTTCAAAGAGTGGCAGGAACTGAACCACCATCACTGAGTAGCTTTAAAGTATTTTTCTTCAAAGTTATCAAAATTGGTTTATTTTTCCATTTAGCACAATGCTACATTCTGACACATTATTGCACCTTAATATTTATTATTGATGACTAATGTAATGAGATTACACCTCTATGCCAATGAGTCCTAAAAGCACCAAGGTTAAAAACTACACACTTAAAAGTACACAACTGTATTTACATGGTTATCATGTACTAAAATCCAAATAATACTGTATTTGATGTATGTGATGTGAAACCACAGATTCTCCTTGGAGGCCCAATATTACAATCTCCGGTGATCTGAAGGAGAAGGAGTCTGTCACTATAACCTGCTCAGCTCTCACTCCCTGTCCACACTCCCCTCCTCAACTCACCTGGAATCTCCAACAAGACTCTCACAACAAAATAGAGCAAAACACAGATGGAAGCTTTACAACTAAAATCCAGCAGACCATCACTCTGTCAGACACAGATGATGGAAAGAAGATCAGCTGCTCTGCCAGATATCCTGTGAACCAAGGAAAAGACACCAAGACAGCAGAGACAGAAGAGACTCTCAGTGTTTCATGTAGGACTTTAAGGTCTTATCTTTGAGAGAAAACCTTAATAAAGAGCCTCCCCTCTCTTTGTGCACCTTTATTCACTCCAAAATCTCTTCCAGACCCTCCCAGGCTGATCAGTCCCACTGGTCCTGTATCAGTGGGCAGCATGGTGACTCTAACATGTACCTGCCGGGCAAACCCTCCTGTTGACAGCTATGTCTGGTTCATGACCAGTGGTGACAAACTGGAGACGATCAAAGCTAACACAAAGGTTTACAGCTTTGAGGTGACCAAACTCGATCAAGACAGATTGTTTTACTGCGGCTGCGGGAATCATCTGGACATCCAGATATCAGCAGGCAGTCAGCTGCTGTTTGAAGGTAAACACAGGAATCGCATTTGTCAGGAGTCATTTTCCATCAAGGAGTTGACCGTGCTGTCGCATTGCAGGTGATGATCACTGGGGGAAAAAGGCTGTAATGAAGACTGTGGGAATCATAATACTTGTCAGCATACTGGTCATCTTTGAGTGGTGAGTCAGCTACATACCAGTGTGTAATTTCAAATGTATTTTCATGAGTTATAACATTAATCATAATGTAACCAAACTTAAATGAGAAGCTTTCCTCCTTTCTAACTTGTCTCTACCTTTTTCTTTCAGCTGGTTTAGATTGAAACGTCCCAACAAACCAGAGGCAGAAAGATAAGCAGAGCTTATAATCTAACAACTAAAGTGTCTGCAAGTCTCATGAGGAAGTGAAATCTAAGGAAGTAAAAACTTAAAATATCCCTTCATTTACTGCCACGGTTAGCAAGAACCTAAAGCTTGTACAAGTTTCTAAAATTCTCTGTTGTTTTAATGGTAATACAGAAGAAAGGTTTAAATACTAGTGTCCTCACAGCACACAGCGTACCGAGCAGCCACATGATAGTAAAGACAGTTGTTGCTGGTTTTGAAAAGTACCACAGTGCAGCATTTAAAAGCTAAAGAAACATATTACCCAATACTGGGTGACAGAATCCTAATTCCAAAAAAAGCAGGGGACTTTCTGTGTATCACTGATGTGTAAATGCACTTCTTTTTTCTACCATCAGGATCAGTTTGATTCATCTACAAAACCACAGAATACACAGAGCACTGGTCATGTGACACTTGAAACTTTTAAATACAAATTCATATAATAAAGAAAAGCACTGATGAAAACAACAGATCAAGTCAATTATTAATATTTAGTAAAACGAATCATTACTATAGCTTTAACAATAGAAACAGAGAAACATTATCACCTTCATAGTACAAATGATGAATTAAGTAAATTCCGGACATTAGCAAACTTCCGGATAAAGTTCTGGATGATTTTGGTTTTCGTGTGTTTTTACTGCTTTGTGTTTGTCCATGTCATCTTTCAAAAATAAAAAAATCTGTATTTGATTTCATGATTTGTGATTGGTGAAACCTCTTTTTCCTTTTTAAAGGTAATCACACTTTGTGAGTGAACTGGATGCATGTGTGAATGTATTTCACGACATGTAGTATTAAGGAGATAATAAAACATGAGGTTGACATTAAAGCTTTCCGTTTTAATCAGCACCTTTATCGCCTTTTCTCTCAGCACCATTTGTGCTCATATATCTTCAGAATACCTGTGTGTATAATTACTGTTGATATTGTGAGGATCCGAGATTGGTGGGGTTTGCTTTTCCTGTTTTTACCCATCGTTTCTTTAGGAACAGGTGGGTGAGTGGGCGTGGCCGCAGTTCTCGGGGTGTTCGGCTTGTGGTGTTTGGCATCGTCAAGCTGGTGAAGAACAGCGTTGTGCCAGCTGTGCTTCAGCTCTGTGGTAATGGGCTCATTCCGGGAATCTCCAGCAGTAATCTTCGTCTTGTCGTCATCCCTCTGCAGAGCTACTCCTACTAAGATCGGTCGTCTGTTTACTCCGTTCGCCCCCCCGGAGAACAGCGTTAGGCACGGATTCCTCACTTCGGACCTTCACGCCGGTGCTTCACCTGCTTACCTGGATTTCTCCTGATCACCTTCGTGCACCTTTCCCAAACGTCCAGCCACCTGCCCGCCTGCTCCCATTAATCTAACGTTACTGTGTGTGCGCTTATCACCAGTCTTTGTCCTTTTTCTTTCTCTTCAGGTCCTTCCCGTTTCACCTGCTCACCAAGTGTTTCCATTTTCCTTCTTTAATTCACCGTTAATCAACTTTTTCACCTGTTTGTACGACTGAGTTGGTTTGCTCCTTTGAATCCACTCTTAGTGAAACATGACAGAGATAATATAATTTCATCATGTTATTAAATATATAGTGTAAAAGCACAAAACCTTGGAATAACTCAAGTTAGTAAAGAAGTTCTTTAATAGTTTGTAAGTAATTTGGGACTTTAACGTTGTTGTAATCTTTGACTTCCTTTATCACAGGATATTAACAGGAAGGACAGATAAGTGACTATTTTCCTGCTTCGGTCAGATGCATCATGTGATGCCATGCCCGTAGCAGCTTTGCAACCAAGCAGGCTGACCTTAGCTCACTTTCTTAAAGAACATGTTCTCCTTCTGAACTTCCTTCTTTTTAACAGCAGTCAGGCTACATGGTTCACTGTAACTGTGCTAAAACCCCCTCATTTCGCTGTGAAATCACTCGTTCACTTGGTAAGGAAACATTTCACTGTTACTCTCTATAACTAATAATTATTGATTCTTTTACTTAAATGAAAGACGCATTAAGTAATTTTAAATGTAATATGTATAGAATTTTACTTAGTGGTGTTGTTGTTTTACATGAACTGTGTGGTTATAGATTCAGAGAGATCACTGCTAAGAAAAAAATATGTTGTTAAATAGGGGAAGTTCTCTTGTGAAACAGCTTTAACAGACTGTCGGTGCTGTTTTAAAACTTCATGTGTGGAATGATTAGATAAACAGATTTCTTTGTGTTTGTGTGTTAAAATGCAGGGAAGGAGTTTGTGAACATGGTGACAGTCAGCATGTTATTGGTTCTCCTCTTTGTTTCAGGTGAGCCGTTTGTTCACTTATATTGAAATCATTTAAAATGTAAATTTTATTTGGAAGAAAAAGTGACCCTACAGCTATTTTATCAAATTGTTATTGTCCTAACTTGAAATTGAAATGCTTTAATTGGTAATTTCTCCTTGGTTTGTTTACAACACAAGAATTTAAATGATAACAGAAGAAGTCAAATGACTGAAAGGGTGTAGGTTGAAGCTACAGCTTATAACACTACACCTTATACAATGAAAAATAAAATAAAATAAAGAAAGTATGTTAAATCAACTACACTTTTAATGTCTAATTTAAAAACTGAATCATGACAAAAGAAAAATAAATAAACAGTAACCCTTTATGTCAAACTCAGCTCTAGATGAGCTCTGTTAAAACCTGTGATTGCGTAATAAACACAGAGATACAAAAATCTAACTAAATGAATCATTTAATCAAAGATTATGTTTTAAGTCTTGCCGGGACTACAGTACAGTAATAATGTGTGAATGACTTAATCCATGAACTGTATTTACAGGTGCTTTCGCTGATTGTCCTAATAAAGACCCAGCACTCTTCATAACTGCACCAAAGAAGCTGGAAGCACTGAGTGGATCTTGTTTGAAAATCCCATGTAGCTTCAGACCCAAAGGAGAACAGAAATTTGACAGCACAAGAAAAATCTTTGGAGTGTGGATTAAAAATGATTCCAAATTTGACAATAATCCAAACAATGTGATCTTCAACAGTAATGGACAAGTTAGCATCTATCCAATGAGTATTACTGGGAACCTGAGTCAGAGAGACTGCACCACTCTGTTTTCTAATTTAACCACAAACTACACAGACACATACTTCTTCAGAGTAGAGAGTGAAACATTCAAAGCAACAGCTGCTTGTGATCCTCTTCAAATAACAGTCAGAGGTAACGAATTCTTGCTTTTTCATAGTAAAAGCAAACAATACTTTTGTACTTTTGTTCTTGATTGTTTGCTTTTCTTCTATGTCTGCTGAGGATAAATTTTATTACAGTCACAATTATTATTGTCTGAACTAACAGCCTGAATGGTGTTTATATTTCCTTGTTTATAATGTTTGATCTCCTCTGCTCAGGAAGTGATTTCTAAAATTCTCTATGAATTTAGGATGACGAGATCACAGGATAAAGTTTGAATATTTTAAGCATGTATAAAGTGTTGTGTGGTCTTCATTTCTAA